>NC_086318.1:260001788-260324288 GCF_036172605.1 Pelobates fuscus
TATATGTGTGTATGTATATATATATTTATATATATATACATACACACATATACATGCGGCGTGTGTTTGTGCTTTAGGGTGCACACCCCTATGGAATTAACGTACGTACTTAAAAAACCTTTTGATGTTGTTTTTGCTCTCTTTGGCTATTAACTTTACATTTTCAAGTTAAGCCTATCTAATCGCCCTTTTGCAAGCCCATTTAGCATGTCTATATTTCTCAGAAGATGCTATTTAAATGTTTTGAATTCTCTTTTATTATCTTCTATTATTTGACTGGCAATTTATTTCTGAAGTTGCTTGTTTTATATCTGTTTCCCAACAGTATGTATTGAGAAATGTACTTCTGTATAATTTGTTTAAATCACTTCTATTTATCCTCTGTGCCTTTGCCAATGAATAGTTATTGCCTGTTAATTTGTTGTAAAGATGCACTTATTCTATTGAATTTAGGCTTTTAAAAATAAAATTGTACAGCCATATCATGGTCACTATTTCTCATGTGCTCCCTAATTTAAATGTTTGAAAATAAGTCAACATTATTAGTTATGACAAGATTCAGACATGTGTATTGTTTATCAGGTTCAAAAACCTGTTTCCCTTAACTGTACTACTAGTCCCTCTGGCCCAATCAAAGTCTGGATAATTAAAATCTCCAGTGATTAACAAATTACCGTTTGTGCAGTCTTAATAATTTGCGATAGCAGTTGCTCTTCCCTTTAGTATTAATGTTTGGGGGATTTTAACATATTCCTACTATTAATGCATATTCCCTGTTTCCTCCTATGCATATTTCTACCCATAAGGCTTCCACAACGTCACCTGCATCATAACATACAACTTCTTCAACACTTGGCTTCAAATCAGCTTGTTTCTGTCCTTCCTAAATAATGTATATCCATATAAAATATTAGCCCATTCTAGTAGTTTTTCATTCCACCAAGTCTCAGTAATCCCAATTTGTCATACTGCTCCTTGCATGCTAATATCCCAAGCTCCCCCATTTTCTTACATAAAGTTATCATTTGTTTCTTGAACTTTATTTAAACAACATGTATTTAATACCTTCTTGCTCTGTCTACTAATCTTACCAGTTCTGCCATCTTCACCCTCCTGGATTATTTTCTGCTGGAGTATGATTTGCGCCAGAAGCTTTGTCAGTATGCCCTAGAAGACTATGCTAATATGCTAACTGGAAGGGTTATATGACGATACCTGATTGATGCAACCATCTTATATCAATATTGACACAGGCCTTCCATACTCACTTTATTCTGGCAATATACTAGATGTGAGAAAGTCACATGCATCTGCCTTGCTGCATTCATGCATCAATTCAGTTGCTGTTTGCTTGAACTATGTACCAATTTAAGATACTGGGACGTTCTGCGCAGTTTCCGACATTGATACTCCTGCATAATTTCTGCAACATCATTCACACATCTTTTGGCACTGCAAAAGTGTTGCAGTCCATTAACAATACACTTAGGGCTATATAAGCTTCCACTAGCTACCTTACTTTTGCCCTGTCATGTTTTCCCTTGTAGTGATTTGAGAGCACTTTCATTTGCATATTTTATTTACGGCTTGACTTTACAATTCTACTTTTTGTATCCTTGACCTAAACAAGTTTATAAATTTTTCGTACCTCTATGGTCCTTGACCTCGGCTTGTTCCTTGACTTTGCTATTCCTCTGACTCTTGGTACATCAAGCACGGCCACCTCTGAGAACCATCACTACCATTTTACTATTCAACTTTGTGAAGTCTGACTTAATGCTGCTGTTGGGTTATGTCCTTTCTTGACAGGTTAACAGGGGGCCCTGCACAAACTGAGGTATTGTGTAAAACTTTGGGAGGGCTGCGTGACTAGGAAGGAATACAGAGGGTGGAGGAATGACTGAGTGCACCTGGGCCATTAGTGTTCTGCCAAAGGGTTGAGAGTAATTTTCTGGGATATGGATGCTGGGAAGGAGAGTAGATCGTTAATGGTGAGCCTGTCTGTATCTAAACTAGTAATGCCTCCCGTACTCTGACTGAGTACCTATGCCAGGTCTGCTTCTGGGTTGAGTGTCCGACTATCTCTGCCACTGGGAAGAGTGGCCGACTATCTCTTCTCCTTGGGTTGAATGCTGGAGAGTTTGGCTGGCTACCTCCTGTCGCTGAGTTGTCATCTGCTGCTGGGAAGGCAAGCTGACTACCTCTGGGTTGCACTGAGGGAGGCTTATTAACTCTACCTCCTCTCACTGTGTTGCAATCTGCTGCTGGAGAGGAAGACAGGCTACCTCTACCTCCTGTCACTTGTTTGCAATCTGCCGCTGGAGATGTAGGCTAGCTACCTCTCTTTCCTCTCGCTGGGTTGTTATCTGCAAGCTGACTTACTCTTCTCTCTTGGTTGCACTCTGGTGCTGGGGAAGGAGGCATGCTACCTCAACCTCCCCTCGCCTTTATGCAATCTGCTGCTGGAGAGGGAGAACAACTACCACCTCTCCCTGGAGCCATATTTGTGAATGGGGGTGGATGATGGCTGCATTTTCTCCCTGGATCTTATCCTGGGACTGTGACGAGACCAATCTCGCCACATTGCATTGGAGGAGCCTGGTTGCCTGCCTGCTGCCTTTGGATTATGGACCGGCAGCTAAAGGGTTAATTTTACTGTGCAGAAATATTTATTTCTCCCTTTCTGCACAGCCGTTCGGTAGATGCTATCTACCGAACAAACAGCCGTTTTTCAGCCTCCCCAGAGCCGTGGGAAGCCGTCCGGCACTGTTAATTGGCCACCCAGAAGCTGGAGTTTGCCCTCCATTTACCTCCCTGAAGCTGCGGTTAACCACAGCTTAATTGATTGTTACTGGGTGGCCGCGGTTACACTTAGCGGCCGCTAGATGGCGGTGTTCTGGAGCTCCCCGGGCAGCCAGCGCTTTTCTGCCCGGCTTTCATGCACCAAACCCGGACACTTTTACGTGCAGGCACCGCTGAACCTCCAGCCCCTGGTTCTAATTCGGACGGATTTAACGAATGCATGTAAATTCGGTAGTTTATTTTATGTGAATGTTGTAACCCAGATAGCTATGCCATGGAGCCAATTCGTGTAATTAAAGACTCTGGCTCCATGGCAATTAAACTGTATCCGTGTGGTCTGAGTGTCATTCACCTAATAATGTGCACTCAGACCTGAGCTATCTGGGGATATGTTACATGGCTGTGTTTTATGTATAAAATGTGTCTTTATGTATTTTAAAGTGATAGTCTGTTTTTGTGTCCCCACGTGTGTAATGGAGTTTTGCCTTTGTCCTGGGAGATAATTGAATTACTTCTCCAGGGCAGAGAGGAGGAAGCCAGGATGCATTGTGGGGATGTTTTACTGCTGTATGTCTGTAATTGGTACTTGTCTGTCCGTTGTTACAGTCTTCCATCTGGTCCCCTAGGGGAGTGTCCACCAGGTGGGAGACCTGCATAAATACAGGGGCAGGTAGCCCTCAATAAACAGACCACTGCTTGACCCTCAACACGGAGCCTTGTCTCGTTCTTGGGGGGATTCACTGTATGCTGATAGGGACTGACTGCCAGGAGTGTATGCCGCTTGGGAGCTTTTCCTGTTCTTCTGCTAGCAGCTATTCGTGAGGTTCCAGTTCGGGAGTTTGGAGTGCTACCTTATTCCCTTGTATGCAGTTCGGGAGTTTGGTGATTTTACAGTAGCTGTGCCTGTCTGTGAAAAGGGGATTATCGCCTAAACGATTTTAACCCCTTGTCTGCTGAAACGGTCCGTTACAGGGACTACTTACTCTCCATGTCAAACCTCAACTATGAGTTCCATCTGTTCACCCCAGGTATCTGAAATATCCACAATCTCCACATGGAATCTTACAGACATATTCTTCACCCCTGTAGTTTTTATCATATTATATAGAATCCCACAGGGGTCCAGGGCCACTGTAGAAAAAGCTCTGGATTGAGAAGTAGACCTCAGGCTCGCCAAGGTATTCATGCCTGGAGGTCTACTTCTCAATCTGGAATGTAAGGCTTCATAACACTTTTCCTATATCCTCAATCTAGCAATTAAGCTAAAGCTAATATTCTCTAGAGTAGGATGAGGCCCTAAGATGAAGGGACTCCATAGCTCTCTCTCCTGGTTATACATTTGCTGGTAAGGCACAAATCCCATATCTTTGGCTTGCTCTGCCACTTCCCTGGCCTTTTGGGCACATCCCCAAATCAGTTGAACCACCTCTGCTTTTCTCAGAGCCAATCCACCCTGAGATGCTCCTCTGGAAATAATCAGACAAGGACACTGCACAGGTGCTAGCTCTATTCATCTCAGAAGATGTGCACGGGTTCTGGTGTTGTCTTGGATGTTTCCAAAATAGCTACCCTACTGCTATCACCAAATGTGACAGAGCTCCCATACTTCAACTGAGTACCTCCGACTAGTCCACTTCTTAGCTACCACATGGAACTCTGGAGCAGTACAGACCCAGTCGTCGAAGCTTGACTAGGATCACTCAAGAACTCTTCCACCCAACCAGGCTGCAGTTCTCTTCTTCCAGGCAGTTTTCGTCCCCTTTGCCTCTTTTGTTCGTCTACCAGGCAAGTATTAACACCTCTGCATGCACTGTTATCTGCTACTGCCTTTACAAAGACACTTGTGGTGCTTAGGCCAATTTTGACTTCTCCTGGATCCAGGGACCAAGCACCCAGGCAATAGGTCCGAAGACTGTTACTGGGATCCCTGAATAAACCAACCAGGACATACAGTTCCAAATGGAAGTGACACCCAATTCTTTATTTTGGACAAGACCTAGCCTTTGGGAACTGGGGAAGATGATTGATGGAAACAAAGATGATTGGTGGTTAGGGAACAGCCACTAAATGTTGAACATGTAATTACAAGCATAGTCCTTAAACATGTGGTGGCAAGAATGTAAAATACAAATATACAGAACATTGGAGAACAAATTCTAATTAATATAGGAACTATATAATACAAGTAACATTTTCAAACAAAACAAAAAAGCAACAATATATGCATTTAACTACGTATTTGGTTGCCCTAATTTGCATACCAGCATTATGTAACTGTACACACCTCCATTCAGTCAGCAGAGGGAGCTGCAGAGTTATTAAGTAATAATGAATAGTTGTGTATCAATTATTACCATCACAAGACTCTTTCAGGCACCCTTAGGACCAGGCCCACAGTCTGTAGGCAATAGGCTGGCCTTTAAGCCTCTCAAAAAGGCCATGGCATGGAAGCATCTGTCACACAAGGTGGGAAAAAGGGAGAAAAAAATAAAATAGTCGGTTCGGGGAAAAAAAAATCAATTTGTATACAGTGAGGGAAAAATTTATTTGATCCCCTGCTGATTTTGAACATTTGTCCACAGGCAAAGAAATTATCAGTCCATCATTTTAATGGTAGGTGTATTTTAACAGTGAGACAGAATAACAAAAAAGAAAAATCCAGTAAAATGCATGTCAAAAAAGTTATAAATTAATTTGCATGTCAATGAGTGAAATAAATATTTGATCCCATATCAATCAGCAAGATTTCTGGCTCCCAGGTGTCTTTTATACAGGTAATGAACTGAAATTAGGAGCACTCTCTTCAAGAGAGTGCTGCTAATTTCAGTACATTACTTGTATAAAAGACACTGTGACAGACCTCTCTGTCTTTGAATTACTTTTATTTCCCTTTGTTTTGTCTATGTGTTCGGATATTTCCCTGTCCGTACGGTCCCTACCCTTTTTTCCCTTTTTTTCCCCGAAAGAACTGCCACCCAGTGTGCTGCTTGTTAACCTCTTGGCCTCATTAGAACATTGTGGTTAACCGCAGACACTTCCTAATTGTCGAATGTCGGCTGGGTGGTCGTTGTTCGTATGAACAAACATGTGGCGGTGGCCATCTTGGATATACGAACGCCTAGTGGTGTTCGTCGGTGATTTCATGGAACTGAAAATGGACACTATTATCACACGAACACCGCTGAAGCTGCCGACCACCTTTCATCTGTTTTTCCATTCATACGAACGCCATACCATTTTGTACTTTTTCATACGAACAGAGTCACCCCAGATAGCTATCCCATGGAGCCCGTTCTTATAACGAAAGACTATGTGAAAGACTTTGGCTCCATGGCGATTGAACTGTGTGTATAGGATCTGAGCGCTATTCGGTAATATTGTGCGCTCAGATCCTCGGAGATAATTGAGTTACTTCCCAATTATCTCCAGGATAGAGAGGCGGGTCCTGTACTGTGTAAATGGGAGTGTTTATCCCTGTACTACTGTGATTGGTCACTGTAATATTTTGTCACAGTTTTCCACCAGGTCCCCTATGGGAGTGTCCACCTGGTGGGAGACCTGCATAAAAGGCAGGTAGATAGCCCAGATTAAACAGATTCCTGCTTGACCCTCAATACAGAGCCTCGTCTTGTACTTGGGGGGATTATTTGTGTTCTTTCTTGTTCGGCTGTTTGGAGTGTGGATGATTTGTATACTTCTTGCTCGGCTGATTGAAGTGTTCGGTAGCTGCCATATTCTAGAAGGGTATATCCTAAACGGCTTTAACCCCTTCTATACCCGGGGTGCCGTTACAGACACCTGTCCAGAAAAGCAATCAAACAATCAGATTCCTAACCCTCTACCATGGGCAAGACCAAAGAGCTGTCCAAGGATGTCAGGGACAAGATTGTAGACCTACACAATCTTGTCAAGTTGGTGAGAAGGTGACAACAGTTGGTGCAATTATTTGCAAATGAAAGAAACACAAAATAACGGTCAGTCTCCCTCGGTCTGGTGCTCCATGCAAGATCTCACCTTGTAGAGTTTCAATGATCATGAGAACAGTGAAGAATCAGCCCAGAACTACACGGGAGGATCTTGTTAATGATCTCAAGGCAGCTGGGACCATAGTCACCATGAAAACAATTGGTATCACACTATGCTGTGAAGGACTGAAATCTTGCAGTGTCCACAAGGTTCCCCTGCTCAAGAAAGCACATGTACAGGCTTGTCTGCCAATGAACATCTAAATGATTCAAAATAGAACTGGGTTAAATTGTTGTGGTCAGATGAGACCAAAATCGAGCTCTTTGGCATCAACTTAACTCGCCGTGTTTGGAAGAGGAGGAATGCTGCCTATGACCCCAAGAACACCATCCCCACAGTCAAACATGGAGGAGGAACATTATGCTTTGTGGGTGTTTTTCTGCTAAGGGGTCAGGACAACTGCACAGTATCAAAGGGACGATGGAAGGGGCCATGTACCCTCAAATCTTGAGTGAGAACCTCCTTCCCTCACCCAGGGCTTTGAAAATGGGTTGTGGATGGGTATTCCAGCATAACAATGACCCAAAACACACAGCCAAGGCAACAAAGGAGTGACTCAAGAAGAAGCACATTAAGGTCCTGGAGTGGCCCAGACAGTCTCCACACCTTGATCCCATAGAAAATCTGTGGAGGGAGCTGAAGGTTCGAGTTGCCAAACGCCAGCCTCAAACCTTAATGACTTTGGGAGGATCTGCAAAGAGGATTGGGACAAAATCCCTCCTGAGATGTGTGCAAACCTGGTGGTCAACTACAAGAAACGTCTGACCTCTGTGATTGCCAACAAGGGTTTTGCACCAAGTACTAAATTGAAGGGCTCCAATACTTATTTCTCTCATGCAAATCAATTTACTTTTTATATAAATAACTTTTTGACATGCATTTTTCTGGATTGTTTATTTGCTATTCTGTATGTCACTGTTAAAATATACCTACCATTAAAATTATAGACTGATCATTTCTTTGTCAGTGGGAAAACGTTCAAAATCAGCAGGGATCAAATACTTTTTTTCCCTCACTGTATATGTACAAAAAAAAAAATGTTAGCCATAGTTCCCTCAAACTAACTTTAAAGGTTGCACTAAAGTCTGAGATCCTTCTATAAAAAGAAAGAGAAAAAGTAAAAAAAAGGTGGGGGGGGATTATTTTTTGTTGAAAAATAAATAAATAAAAAAAGCCATTCAGTGAATATGCCCCTTGGGGGGAAAAAATTTAAAATGAAAACGCAAATGATTGTGAGAGACGGAAAAAGTGGCTGCTTGAAAAAGCATAACATAGCATAATCTTCCGCATAACCAAACATCATTTGAGACTTGATGAAGGGTACAACTGGAATGCTTTATTAGGGCCAGATGGCCCACTTTTATAAACAGCCCCCCAGCATGTGGTATAGGAAAACATGCCCAGGAGTCTCTGTATCTGGGAGATAATTGAGTGTACTTTGCTTACACTAATTATCGCCCAGGCACTAGAGGTACAAAGTATAAAACATAAAATACCCCAAAACATATATAATATTCCAGGGACCCCACAAGTCCTATAGCCCTGGATATCCTGAATCTGAGTGCCCATAGTGTCCAAATAGCGCTGAGATACCATGAATACAGCCGAATCGCCACCAGGGTAAAGTTTTGACCGACCTCCAACATGGCATCTGCCCAAAATAGTTCCAGAAGAAAAGTGGTGTCGGTTGGTCACTTTCGGGAGTCCCAAAATGAAAGAAATACAGAATGGTTCCCCTGGCACAAAAAAGGTAGCTATTTCTTGTCTAGTTTGTGCGTACCTTTTCAATGAATAGCGCTCTGCTGGCTTGTTGGGAATAAAAGCATGCGTTGGTGGCAAGTTACCGTTGTTCGCAGGTTAGAGTGTCGAGTTGAAGTTCCAGAAACTCAATGACCAAGTACTGCTGCTGATGTACCTGATACGTCCAAGAGAAAATTTGAGCGCTGGAAGCAATCGTGATCGCTTCCAGACGCTCTTATGTTATTACACAATGCCTCAATATGGAAAGTGTTAAAATGCCATCATTTGAAATACCCTAGGGTCTCTACGTTTCAAAAATATATGGTTTTATGGGGGTAAATTGCATTGGCCGGCTTTCAAAATGTCCCAAATAGGACATGGGTGCATGATGACTAGCTGCGAAAATTCCAAGTTGGAAAACTGGAATGCGTACCCTCCAAATAAGGTATTTTAGCCCTCATAGAAGCCTACACACCTATACATGGGGGGTATCACTGTACTCAGGAGATGTTGCTAAACATATATTGGGATATTCTTTGGCAGTAACCCTTAAAGTTCTCCGTACATGTATTCTTAAATTGCTATGTGTGTCCAAAAAAAATCACCAGTTATTATTTTTTTTTAAACTTTAGCATAGATTGGTGGTAAAATGGTTGCATGAAAAGAGCATGAAAATAGTCAAAATAGCCTAAGTTTAATACCTTGGGTTTTCTTCTTTTAAAAAATATATACATGTGTAGGGTTTCTCAGGGATTCCTGACAGATATTGTTACAATGTAATTTGCCTTAATTTTGAAAACAAGATACAAAATAAAGGAAATGAGGGAGATACTCTCCTGAACAGAGAGTAAATCCCTACAGAACCAGTACCCCAATGGAGAAATATATAGAAAACACTTTAAAAATGTATCTCAGGGCATGGTGCAGACCATATAGAAAATAATAAACAAGTTTAATAGGTCAAACGTAAATACTGGTTGCACCACTTGCCTAGGTACATTAGACTGGTCAAACAGTCATTCTGGACATCATACGAACAAAGATATACACGTCAGCCTGGTATAGCGTAAGATAGATAGATTGATACAGAGGGACTTGAAAAAAAATAATAAGAATTATAGCAACAAAAAATAACCAAGTGTATCAACAAATATCTATAGAAAACAGGCCGGTGTGTATATCAGACGTTCCAAATAAATGGAAAGAAAAAACATATATCAACCTAGAGTTCCCCTGGTACAGTGTGATCCTTAAGTAGAGACCACAATCTTAGCACCTAAGTATAAGTATACCAATTCAAACTATCCCTATGGGTGTCTCAAAAAGTTGTAGGAAATCGAAAGGACAGAGAGAGGTAAGTACACTGGAAACAAAAGGATGAAATCAAAAAATAATAAATAGTTAAAAATCACTACTACTTGCAAACTATAATATAGGGTAAATGACAGGGGTGCTGCCGGCAAAATAAAGTGAAATAAGCATCCCTGCTAAACCCTACTGATATGTATATCAAATAGTAGTAGGTGGTAAAGTTACCAGATGTAGAATGCAGGTAGTGAAAAACCATATGTTGATTAGTAAAAGCCCATAGCCCGACGTACGTTTCGTCGATACATCTCGCCTTTCTCAAGGGCACATGAAAATAAAGGGAGTCCAGCACAGCCCCCTCTAGTCTCCCTTACCTCTTTAAATATATTCCCCGCCATATCGCTTGCACACCCATTGGCTGGGACCTCCGTGCAGCCGCCAATGAGGGATAGCAGAGTAGGGCAGTCAGCTGAATCCCGGAAGAGGTCGCGCCTGCGCGTACACAGCGCCGCACATGCGCGTACCGAGCGCTGCGCATGCGCAGACCTCTCCTAAATATGAGGGATAGCAGAATAGAGCAGTCAGCTAAATCCCGGAAGAGGTCGCGCATGCGCGTATACAGAGCCGCGCATGCGCGTACCGAGCACCGCGCATGCGCGTACCGAGCGCCGCGCATGCGCAGACCTCTCCTAAATATGACAGTCCGGCTGTAGCCTCAGACTGTGCGTACGGGACACTATTATTATTATCAAGCCAGCAGACAAGGGGCGTAATGTGGTTGTATTGGATGTCACACAATATATAGGGATGGCAGAACGTGTCCTCTGTGATGTGGAAACCTACAGGGTCTTGAGATCTGACCCTATGAATGATTATTTGACTCAATATAAGGAAATCTTGGCCGCAGTGGAGGGTTGCTGTCTGGGGACGAGTACGAATTTATTCTCAATCGTCACCCTAAGATAGCAACCTTCTACTGCCTGCCCAAGATCCACAAGAACCTACAGGACCCACCAGGTCGTCCCATTGTCTCTGGAGTTGACAACCTGACCCAGAATGGTAGTTTATACATCGACAGAATTTTGAGACCTTTGGTTGAGAATCTACCATCTTACATAAGGGACACTAAGCAAGCTTTGAATCTACTGTTTAATCTTAAATTGTCCTCTAATGTAAACCTCTGTAGTTTGGACGTAGAATCACTATATTCGTCCATCCCTCATGATAGGGGCTTGGAACATGTGAGATTCTTTCTAAACCAGAGACAATGTCGTGATGATCTCCATGTAACCTTTGTAGTGCGGCTGTTAGAATTCATTCTGTCACATAACTACTTCCTGTTCAACACCAAATTTTACCACCAGGTGAGAGGTACTGCTATGGGGACGGCTTGTGCCCCCTCATATGCAAACCTCCACCTGGGGTGGTGGGAACGGCAAATTTTTTCATCTGACGATCTGAAAGAGTATCTCCCTAAGATTCTATGGTGGGGCCGCTATATCGATGACGTTTTGTTGGTATGGCAGGGGACCCCACAGGAATTTACAGACCTAGTGAAATGCCTAAATCAGAATACTGAAAACCTCAAATTCACTTCTGAATTTAGAGGACGCTCAATTAATTTTTTGGACATTACCATCTCTATTGAGGCAGATGGGACGGTCTGTTCTACCCTCTTTAGGAAACCGACCGCAACGAATTCCCTCCTACATTGGAGAAGCTATCACCCTAGGCCCCTAAAGGAGGGGATTCCGGTTGGCCAATACCTTAGGCTCCGCAGAAATTGCAGCTATTTAGCTGACTTTAAAGCGAAAGCAAGCCAACTTCGTATCTATTTTAAAGAGAAAGGTTACCCAAACCGCTGCCTTAAAAAGGCATATAAAAGAGCGCTTGAAACTGAAAGAAGTGAACTTCTCTGTGATCGACCCACTAACAGAGAATCTGATATTAGAGGCAACATCCGTATGATTGCTACATACGACACGGGTTGGTCGGAAGTTAGAAAATGTCTTGACAGATTCTGGCCAATTTCGTTTGGATGATGTGCATCTAAAAGAAGTTATAGGTCCACGGATTAATATCACTGCGAGAAGGGGACGTAATATTTGCGACCTATTAGTACCTAGCCATCTGTCCATTAAACCTCCCTTGAGAGATACTTGGCTAGGTAAACCACCTTGTGGTTCCTATGGCTGTGGTAGATGCGTGGCCTGCAAATATATTTCTAAAGAATCCAAAACAGTAAGTGACAGCACAGGCCAGCTTTCAATTAAAATCAAGAACTTTTTTAATTGCAACACACGGGGTCTCGTTTATCTACTTTCGTGCTCCTGTGGATTAAAATACGTAGGCAAAACGTTTAGAGCCTTTAAAGAGCGAATCTTGGAGCACGTAAGATCCCCCAAATATCGTCTTGAGACACCCATCTCACGACACCTTAGAGAAAACCATCAAGGGGACCCTAGCAATTTGAATTTTTGTGCTTTGGAATGGGTTAAGAGACACCCGAGACGCGGTGATTACGACCGATTACTTAGACAGAGGGAGTCTAGATGGATTTTTAGACTTAAAACATTACAACCTCAGGGTCTTAATGAGGGGTTCTCGTTCGCTCCTTTTATTTAATCCTTATCTTTTTACCTACTTATGCTAATGCTTATACATTTATTTGTACATCCATAGCCAACATTACCCAGACCATTTGGCGTACTCGACACTTGTCCAACCTCTGTACAGAGTAACTAATACTCTAGGCATTCATTTACTCCCCTGTTGGTTATTGGTTGGATTGATCTTATTTCTACCAAAACCCGGCCGACTAATTTCAGACAAGACTAGAGCGAGAGAGGACTACAGATGCTGTGACGTTTGCATCTACTCTCCATCCAATATCTTTTGGCGACTCGTTGGATTGATCTCATCTCCACTAAAATTAATTTCAGATAAGACTCGAGTGAGAGATATAGGATTATTGACAGATGCTGTGACTATCTGCATACTAATTGATAGCCAACTTATATTTGCTGTATATCCCTTTGGAAACAACATTGGTTCTGTTTCAATTATACACTGTGTAATATATAATATTTAATATTTAAGGGAATAAGTCAATACTGATGGTGACTGTCTTTAATTATACTATTTACTCTCCAAACTCCTAAATGAGAATAAGTTAACACTGAAGATCGTTTTGATTGACATAAGGTTTACTCTTATTACCTGCCAGTTATTATAATTATATTATATTTTAGTATTTCATGTCTTTAACACTTTTGTACTCCCCCTCTTCCCCTTTAGCCCTCATATCTTCTATTCTATAGTATATATTATATATTCTATACTGTCAGCTAATTGCTCAGTTCACTTATAACTTTATACCTTGTAATACTCTGACTGTACTTTGAATTTTTGAATGGAGTCTTTCCACCAGGGGGCACCCGTACGCACAGTCTCGGTGCTCGGTACGCGCATGCGCGTCGCTGTATACGCGCATGCGCGACCTCTTCCGGGATTTAGCTGACTGCTCTATTCTGCTATCCCTCATATTTAGGAGAGGTCTGCGCATGCGCGGCGCTCGGTACGCGCATGTGCGGCGCTGTGTACGCGCAGGCGCGACCTCTTCCGGGATTCAGCTGACTGCCCTACTCTGCTATCCCTCATTGCCGGCTGCACGGAGGTCCCAAAACACCGGCCTGTTTTCTATAGATATTTGTTGATACACTTGGTTATTTTTTGTTGCTATAATTCTTATTATTTTTTTCAAGTCCCTCTGTATCAATCTATCTATCTTACGCTATACCAGGCTGACGTGTATATCTTTGTTCGTATGATGTCCAGAATGACTGTTTGACCAGTCTAATGTACCTAGGCAAGTGGTGCAACCAGTATTTACGTTTGACCTATTAACCCCTTAAGGACACATGACATGTGTGACATGTCATGATTCCCTTTTATTCCAGAAGTGTGGTCCTTAAGGGGTTAAACATATTTTCTATATGGTCTGCACCATGCCCTGAGATACATTTTTAAAGTGTTTTCTATATATTGCTCCATTGGGGTACTGGTTCGGTCGGGATTTACTCTCTGTTCAGGAGAGTCTCTCCCTCATTTCCTTTATTTTGTATCTTGTTTGGTATCTAGGGTCAAGCCCTGTCTGTACCCCTGTAACCCACCTTTGTGTATTTCTAAGCCTGATTCATCTCAGGTCTTTCTAATACACTCTTTCTATATTTAATTTTGAAAACAAATGGTTTGGAAATAGCAAAGTGCTACTTGTACTTATTGCCCTATTACTTGCAAAAAAAAATTAAGAACATGTTAACATTGGGTATTTCTAAACTCAGGACTAAATTTAGAAACTATTTATCATGGGTGTTTTTGGCAGTTGTAGATGCATAACAGGGGGTCACAGTTCGAAAAATGTGTTTTTAAAAAAATGTCATCATATTTTATACTTTATTTTTATAGTAAATTATATGATATGATGAAAATAATTGTATCTTTAGAAAGACCATTTAATGGCGAGAAAAACAGTATATAATATGTGTGGGTACATTTAATGAGTAAGAGGGTTAATAACAGGTTAATAAGAGGTTAATAACAATTAACCTTTTATTTCATCCACTTCTTCGTGATTTACTTTAAATCCATACTAGCATATGTTATTATAAAGTTACTATTAGACTTGTGTGTGCCAAAAATAAATAAATAACAATTTGGATAAAACAAAAGGTGCGAAAATGGGCCGATCAGTGTGCTGCAAAATATATACATAACTATCAAGATCACAAATTAAGTGAGAAGCAACCAACAGAGGCAAAAAAGGAGGAGCAGTTAAAAACAAATCAATCTTTATATATTATAAATGTATTAAAATAGTTTTTTGTTTTTTTTTTAATGCTCCTTTTTTCTTTTTATTAGTCACTTCTCTTGAATAAAATTAACATATAGTGTCTATCAATTATCAATCATCTCTCTCTTTTTTTGGTCCCAGGGATGAAAAGCCAAATCACAAATTAAAATAAAACTGTTTGTCTGTTGTCTATTTTGGTTGTTTTGTGATTCGATTATATGGTGATTCGAAGTTATGGAATTTAGATGACCCGCTTATTTCCATATACAAATAGCAGTTCATTTGGATAAGCTTTTCAAATATTATAATATTTTTAAAATAAACTTTTTAAATGTTTTTTTTCAAAATTTTAAAATATAAAATAAATATTATATATAAATATATATATATATATTAATATATCAAAATATTTAGAAGTTTGTAAAAAAATAAATAAATCAAGTTCTAGTTAGAGAAATGGTTAACTGGGGGCAAACAGTCCATAACGGTCTTAAATCAAAGATGTTCCTTTAGATAGATAGATAGATAGATAGATAGGTAGAGTATTATATAATTCAATATATACAAGTAATCAAATGCACATCAAAAACTGTGTACTTTAAAAATAGAAAAACATACTTTACAAAAGGAATGATATAACTGCTAAAGGTTGACAGCATTAGCAGAAACCCCTAATGTTTTGGCGCATAGCCTTTCTCACCCTTCAGCAGCTGTATAATTACTTGAGTAAAGCATTTTGCATTTATTACTGCTTTTTAACTTGTCAGACCCCTTTGAGTATGGCTACTTGCCAAAATGTGAAAGGTTTTCTGCCAATGTTGTCCACCTTCGGCAGCTTCATCAATATTTTGGTAAAATGTATTTGCAATTGTCCTCCGTTTAATGTTACTTCACATATGAGTATTTTGTATATGCACAGTCAATGCTAAAATACAGTATTAATTTTTTAAATGTACTTGTCTAGACTTTTTATAAAGAGTATGTCTTCACTCTAATCTTATATGTAATAGATTGGTAGTAGTCTAGAACTTGTACTTAATAATTGTCTTCTAAATTTCCAATACAAAAATTTATGAGAAAATAAAAAAATAGTACTTTGAGCTCTACAAATGTAAATTTCCAGTGTAGTTTTAATTAGTTTAAATCATTCTTAATGTTTCTGAAAGAAATAGCCCAGCATAGTTTATTAACTGTGCAGAAAGGCTTACCCAAACAATTCTGCCAGCACAACATATAGACTGACTCTATACTTATCCACATAATATGTGGATGAAGGAGAGAAACAGAAAGCTCAAGATAAAAAGTGAAGTATAAAAAAAAAAAAAAAAAGTGATGTATAATTAAAAAATAAAACTGAAGGCTTCTGTCATGAACATTGTTGTAGCGGAGCGCTAGTTCCACATAGGCTCTCTCCGCTGGTAATCCAAGAGTTGATCAGGAACAAGTAGTTAACACAGGAAGCACAACATAAGCAGCAAATAAAACAATCCACGGATATCCCATTACCTTTCCAAATAACTGGACGACACACAGTATCAGGAGCAGAACTGATGTTTAATGCCACATACCCTACTTTTATGCAACTCTCCCATGCAAGGGAGACACCCACAGAAAAATGTACATTAGCCAATCACATACAGGTTACAGCCCACACATCTCCTCCCCTCAGCTTGAGAGATAACACAATTAACAGAACAGTTTCAACACACAGTTTTCCCCGTTTTCCAGATGTACCCCAAAGACATGACATACACCCCTAAATGATACATGCTCTGATAGCCTTATTCTGGGTGAGCAACATACTCAAAAATCACCCAGATCTTATCAGGGGTTAGGGAATTTCCTGGAAGTGTTCGTTTGACCGACCGCACACGAGGCAATAGCCGAAAGCAGTTCCATGTGTTCTGGCCTTGCGGTCGGTCTCTGTTCGTGGGGTAAAAGATATGAAAATACTTGACATAATGAGCTTTGCCTAGATTTGTATGAATTCCCTTGTTCGTGTGCATCTTTTTACCGAACGCCAGGCCGTTCGTGTGTTTCCTCACGAACTGGTGGGGGTATGGAGGTCTCTGCAGTGTTCGCATGGTTGAGTGTCCAATTTGGGTTCCAGACACTCGACAACCAAACGCCGCTGGAAAAAAATCCTTCTTGACCCCAAAATGGCAGTCAGATATCTCCTTGGATCAAGCAGCTGTTACCCCACTAATTAGACATTATATCCCTGTATGTCATGTGTTTGGAAGTATTTATCCAATTGCTGTTTAAACATCTGTATGGATAAAACCACCTCTTCAGGCAGAGAATTCCATATCCTTATAGTTCTTACTGCAAAAATAATAAATAATTTTTTTTGCCTTAGATTAAATCTCCTTTCTTCCAGCCTAAATGCGTGACCTCATGTCCTATGTATAGCCGCGTTTATGAATAGATTTCCAGATAATGGTTTGTACTGGCCACGAATATATTTGTATCATGTTATCATATCCCCTCTCAGGCGCTGTTTTTCCAAACTAAAGAGATTTACATTTTTTAACCTTTCTTCGTAACTGAAATGGTCCATTCCTTTTATCAATTTTGTAGCTTGTCTTTGCACTTTTTTAGTGCCATGATATCCTTCTTAAGAACAGATGCCCAAATTGCACAGCATATTCAAGGTGTGGTTTTACCAGCAATTTATAAAGAAGCAAAATTACATTTTCATCCCGAGAATTTAGGCCCCTATTTATGCATGACAAAACCTTACTGGCCTTAGCAACTGCAGATTGACATTGCATATTGCTGCCTAATGTGTGGTCTATAACAATTCCCAAATCCTTCTTGTGTGTGGTTACCCCTAACTCACCACCATTTAGGGTGTAAGTTGCTTATGCATTCTTGACCCCGAAGTGCATAACTTTGCATTTCTCTACATTAAATCTAATATGCCATTTTAGTGCTCAGTCCCTCAATCTATCCTAATCCCTCTGCAACTGAGCAATATCCTGCTCACATTTTATTACTTTACAAAGTTTTGTGTAATTTGCAAACACTGAAACATGACTTTCAATGCCTGTTTCAAGATCATTTATAAATATGTTAAATAGAAGTGGTCCCAAAACAGAACCCTGAGGGACACCACTTACCACTTTTGTCCAGCTTCAAAATTTACCATTAATGACAACTTGTTGTACTCCATCCTTAAGCCAATGTTCTACCCAAGAACAAGAATAATCATCTAGACCAATTTCTTTTAGGTTGAAGACTAACCTATTGTGAGGAACCGTACCAAATTCCTTGGCAAAATCCAAGTGGATCGCATCCACTGCAACACCCTGATGTATACTTCTACTTACTTCTTTGTAGAATGCAATTAGGTTAGTTTGACATGACCTATATTTTATAAAACCATGCTGATTATTGCTAATAAAGTTCTTTCCAATGAATTCCTGAATATTATCCCTTCATAGCCCTTCAAATATTTTCCCAGTCACAGAAGTTAAGCTCACAGGTCTATAATTTCCAGGCAAGGACTTTGTACCCTTTTAAAATATAGGAACGACATCTACTTCCCCCAATCCTCTGGTACAATACCTGAAACAAAAGAATCTTGAAAGATTAAATACAGAGGTTCACTTATTTCCCCACTCAGCTCTTTAAGTACTCGTGGGTGAATACCGTCATGTGTTAATATGCAGTAACAACACATGCTGTACAGGTACATTTTGTATTTCTGCATCTGCAGATGTTAAATCCACGCTGGCACTGGGCCCTTTGTCAGTTGGGTCCAGATTCAATGGTGTCCACAGACTGACCCATGAACTGTGTGCAGCACTCAAAGTGAATGCTGCATTCAGCCCTTTGACATCTCTTTGAATCATTGTATTTTCAGACACAGTGATTATTTCAGAATCCTCATGAAAAGACCCTGATCAGGTCTTTCTGCATGCCTCACTGCCGATGCTGCTTAGCACTGATTATTCAGAGATGCTGTAATACAACAATACAGAGTGCTCACAGAACGCCATGTACTCTTGAAGCTGGTAAATGCCGTTGCTGATGTCAGTACTGATGTCAGCAAAGTGAATGTCTCAGGAAGGGTAGTCTTACCATTGGTGGATTGTTATGTTTGGTGCCAAGTTAGGTTTGGTGTACAGCTAAGGTTTGTGTTGTGTTAGTGTTACATCTGGGGTTTGGTTTTGCAGCTGGGGTATAGTTAAAGGATTGCTATATTTATTCATACCGTTTCATCTCAATTGAGTGGTCTGGGGCAGTGGCGGGTCAAGGGGGGGGCAACGTGGCAATTGCCCGCCCCCACCCCCGAGATAGTGCCAAGACTCTCCCCTGCCAGCCTCTGCAGGGCCAGCACAATCCAAATAAAATAATTTTTTGATGAATTTTCAAAAAAGAAAAAGAAAAATGCAACTATATATTCTCAAATCACACACTGCACCCAACAACCACTGCACCCCCCCTCCCCCCACACACACAGCACCCCACACCCGCTGCATCACACACACACACACAGCACCCCTTACACACACACACTGTACAACTCACACACACATTGGACCCCTCACACATACACACTGTACCCTTCACAGACACACTTGACCCTTCATACCAACTGCACCCCCACACACACACACACTGCACCCCACCCACTACACCCCTCATGCGCACACACACACTGTACCCCTTGCACACACTGTAACGGATCGCCTGGCACCCCGACTTGGTACCTCCGTTAATGGATGCTCCTAGTGCTTCCTGAGGACTCCAAGCACTCTGGCAGACACCACAATCACCGAATCCGAGAAACCTTTAAATTCTCCCAAGTATATGAATGCTGTAGACCATTGAATAGGAACCATACGAATAGGCTTGTACTCCTAGCAGTCAAACTGGAACAGCATACCACGAATCCTCCCCCCAATAATGAGACGACACTCCACTTTGAGGGTAAAACAGGAACTCTGGACTGGCTCATCCAGCCTGGCTTTTATTTCCATCTCACACATACAGGCCACACCCAGGGGGAGGCATAAAATAACCAATCCGAGATATGGTACAACCCACACATCCCCTCCCCTTAGCCTGAGAGATAATCCACTTATTATACAGTTTAAAACATAACTTTTACACAATATCTGTAACTTCAAAACCATACATCACATTCACATAAAAATACATATCCACAATCAATCCATTCAGGGGAACAACATATTAAAAAATGGCATGGATCAGACCAGGGGTTCAAAAGTTAGTAAAGTATCTTTTAAAACCCCTAGCTTTCCAGGTTTACAGGGCCTTCTCTGTGCTGGAGAAGTAATTCAATTATCTCACAGCACAGAGACAGACTCCATTAAGCACATGGGGACACAAAGACAGTAAAACACTTAAAAATACATAAATTCACCTTTTACACATAACACACAGACATTTCACCTATCCCCAGATAGCTGGGATCTGCGCGCACAAAACTACCGAATAGCGCGCAGATCCTACTCACACAGTACAATTGCCATGGAGCTAAAGTCTTTCCCATAGTCTTTCATTATATGAATAGGCTCCATGGTATAGCTATCTGGGGTATCACATTCCCATAAAGTCTGGTCCATAGTCCAAAGGCAAGAGGCGGGCAATCAGCCTCCTCCAAGGACACGTGGCGAGGTCGGTTTCGCCACAATCCCAAAAAGTCCCAATATGTCCATCGATGATTTTAAAAGGGCCAGTAGCAGCAATATAAAGTACAATATGCCCCAAATAACCATGGGGCCATAGTCAGCAGGTAGGAGGCTAGCAAACAGGCTTCTCCAGGGCCCAGTGGCGAGGTTGGTTTCGCCACACACACACCGCACACCACATCCACTGAACCCCCCCCCACCCGCACTGCACCCTTTACTTACACTGTACCCTTCATACACACACACACACACAGATTGCAACCCCTACTGAAGGCAATATTCCCTACTATTGTGCCTATCCCTGCAGATGCCAGGTAAGTTGTCAAACTGTTCTTAAATGGTTGGACTACTTATTCTGGGAAAGCGCCATAGCACTCTTGGCAACATAACCCCTACAGTGGGGTGTAGCGGTTATTGTGCCTGGATTGTTCCTTTAAATAATCTACTAGTGTCCCTCCCGAGATTAGGTTCTGGGGGCAGTGGCCCTGTCGGTTTGGTCCTTCAATGTAAAATATTGCTGTTTTGGAGATTTTACATTGCAAGGCTAAACACACCTCTAGTGACTGTCTTTTGACACAACTGAGTCAGACCCTGATGATGCGGAACGTGCTCTGATGCTTCTCATAGAGAAGCTTTGATTGGAGGAATGTGGCTCTTGCTGTGCAATGCTTCCCTGTTGTGGCTCTTGTTGTGCAATGCTTCCCTGTTGCAATTATGGTGTCTTTGTGCTGTAATACAAATATTAAGGAAGCATTAGGATAAGAAGCAATGAGAGTGTCAGTTGACCATTAAGCAAACTGGCCTTGGGACAGCAAAAAGGTTAAATCCAGCCCTTGGATCCCTTATTCAATCTTAAACCACTCAAAATGGTTTAACCTTAATGAAAGGACAGTGTCAGGGACTCCAGACCTATAGCTAATTCAATAAGATAAAATGGTTAAAGTACCTATAGCATTTAAAGTGCAGTTCTATCTAGATTGCAATCTGCATTACACATAAAAGCACATGTGCTCCTATGTGCAATATAGTTAGGATGGGTCCTTAAAGCGGCTCGATTACCACTGGATTTTTTTTAAGTCCTCTCCCAACTACCCTAGTCCCTAGTATATCCCCAATCACTTTAATATCCCTCTTGTCCCCCAATTAAACTTTTTTTTCTTTGTTTCTTTCTGGCCGAGGATCTTGTCCATAGCACCTCTATCTTCTTAGTACTGGCAATGACAGTCCTGGCACTGGATCATCCTCTTCTGCCCACACACCCTTCCTGAGGTCAGGTTTCCACGAAAGCCCACAGGAGTAAAGTTGTCATATGAGCGAATATCTTGTGAAGTGCAGAAGGAAGGGCTTGACAGAAATTTGAAAATTGACTTGACAAGTGAAGTGGAGCTTATTTAAGCTCCACTCCACCTTTTGTCAAGAAATGTGATGTGAGGGAAAAATAGATTATTCTTATATTTTTAAATAGAATTAAATCAAAAAAGATTACTTTGGGAAAGAGGAAGAAAAGTGGAAACAATCAGAGAAAGGTAAGTAAGGTTGGCAGCGCCACTTTAAGGGAATAGGACCTCACATGGTTGAGCACTATAGACTGCATATGATTCTATCCTGTTACATGACTTAATGAGAGCTGCCTAAATAGTGTATTTGTCTGAACTGCACTCTGCACCTGCTCACTTATACGTATTGAATCGGTGCAAATCAGAATCAGAATATGTCATGTCATTCATTAATTATCTTACTGAGTTCAGATGCACATCCGGAGTGCAAAAATACAGGACGAGCTCTCTTACATATCTTCATTGTAGGTCATTGTAGGACATGCAAAATATGTTTTCTTAAATCTGTTCTAGAAGATATATCTGAGACTCAGGACATCTATCTTTATTGGGGGACTGTCACTTAACTGTACATACCCAACTCGGTGTCGGGAGCTGAAAGCTTTATCTACCAAATTGTTCACTTCGGATATCATGTTTTTGTTGCTGTCAGTTTCATACTTGCTTTCAAATGACTATAATAACCCAGGGGAGTATGGCAAGATAGTAAAGAATAACAGGAAAGTATATTTTAGGAACTAGACAACATGGGTAATAAACTAAATGGACTATCCCAACTAGTGACTCGAAAATGACCCAGAAATTGACACTATAGTATAAAAAAAAGTTTTTGTGACTTTTAAGCACAGATCATGCACCTGTATTATCACTACTCAATCCTCTGCCATTTAAGAGTTAAGCCACATTGTTTATGTGGCCATAGCCACACCTCCTTTGACTGTGGCACACACAGCCTCACAACACACTTTCTGAAAAAAAGCTTAATTTTTTTTTTTAGCTTACCGTGTTGCAAAGTGTCTTAATTGCTTAATAGAGTCAACAACAGCCTCCTATGCATGGCTAGAGTTCAATTGACATATCAAGAGATATGAGCTAGTAAAGTAAACACACTGTGCAGTAAGAACAGCTTGAAGATCTATTACAGTGGCTCCCAGCCTATGGTATGCAGAAAAAAACAGTAATGACGGTTTTACCACTGGTGCAGCTGTACCATCTGGTCTGGAACAGCAGGGCCCATCGGGTGGTCGTGCAGTTAAGGCTACCCAATAGACATGTGCCATCTGGAGCCAAGTCGTGCACTGTGCACTTTAACATCATAACCAGGCCCTTTCTTATCTGCATGGAGTGTTGGTCACTCCCTCCCAGTTGACACACACCAAACCGCGTGGGAAAGGGGGACTGTGGGCCACGAGGGGGACAGACTGGATGAGGAGCAAGCCCAAATTCTTAAGAGCCACAGCCAGGAGAAGCCACCCTGCTGCTCCAGAAGGTAGGAAACTGCAGGGTGGCTAAAAGTTTGACCTGTATGTGTGTCAGTGTCTGTATCTCTAGGTCTGTGTATTTTTTGTATGTCATTGTTTGTATCTGTGTGTCCGTGCATCTGCATGTGTGGCAGTGTTTGTATCTGTGAGTCTATGTATCTGCATGTGTGTCAGTATTTGCTGTGTATCTGCCTGTGTATCAATGTGTGTATCTGTCTATCTAGATGTGTGTCAGTTTGCTTCTGTGTATCTGTGTATCTAGGTGTTGGTCAATTTGCTTCTGTGTATCTGCATGTCTGTCAGTGTTTACTTCTGTGTTTCTGTGTATCTGCATGTGTGTCAGTGTGTGTCTGTGTATCTGCAAGTGTGTCAGTGTATGTATCTTTCTATATAGATGTGTGGCAGTGTTTGCATCTGGGTGTCTGTACATCTGCATGTGTGTCAGTGTTTGTATCTAAGTCTCTGTGCTTCTGCATATGTGTCAGTGTTTTGTTTTGTTTTGTTTTTAATTCTTTATTTGTCAAGTCATGCATATCAAGTGACCATAACAGAAAGCATGGTAAACATTCGCTTGTACAATTAAGCATAGTAAGCTGTACAAACATGGCAAGTGTCAATGTACATATTGCACAGTACTGGTAAATGCAGATACTTCAGAGCATCATACAGGTTTTTCAATTTGTACATACACTAAGCGAATAAGTCTGACGGACATACATCCTTTGTACTTAAAAGCGTGGTAGTTGCGCCAGGTCGAGGGCTATTTGGCGCCCGTTCCACAGTGTCTAGTAGTGTGCGAGTTTGCTGTGGGTCTATTTTTAGTGTATCTGTGCCATTAGCTCAATGATGGGTATCCCATATAAGCATGAACCATTTGTAAGAATTGTTTTAAGAAGAAAAGAAGGTTAGTTAGAATAAGAAGAAAGAAGAAAGAAAGGGGGGGGGAGGATTAGGAGAAAAGAGTACACTCTTGGGGGGGGGGGACGAGTGGTCATCTCCAGCCGGGGCTGGGTAGCTTGTGCCTCTGTGTTGTCATGTCTTTCAGCGGTTAGTGTAGTCCCAGGGATCCCAGGTTTTGAGGAATAGTGGATATCTGTCTTGTATTTGTGCTGTGAGTTTGTCCATAAGATGTGCCTCTTTGATGTTGTGAGTGACCCTGTCTATTTGTGGCATGTCAATTTGTAGCCATGTTTGTGCCATAGCTCTCCTAACTGCCAGATTTAATTTGTTGAACAGCTTTTGCTCTCTGTTAGTTAGGTCATCCAATGGTTTTGCTTTAAGGAAAGCCCATGGATCAGGCTCAATTGGTCTGTTCAGAACCTCTGTCAGGAGTCGGCCATACTCTCCCAGAATCGCACCGCTTTTGGGCAGGTCCGCCACATGTGTAGATATGTTCCCTTCTTCCTGCATCCCCTCCAGCAGGTATCTGTAGGTGTCTTGCCCATTCTACATTGTTTGACCGGTGTGGTGTACCATCTCATGAGTGTTTTATAGCATTGCTCCTGGTGTAGTACGCACATGGAAGCCTTTGCTGCTGCCTCCAAGATGTCTTGCCAGTCCCCACTCTCTAGGGTCTGTTGTAGTTCTGTCTCCCACTGAAAGATGTTTGCGGGTGTTTGGGCATCCCCTGTTGTGGCGCTAAGTTGTGTGTATAGGAGTGTGATGAGGCCCAGCTCCCGCGACTATTAGACGACCTGACAGCACCCCAGGGTGCACCCATAAAGCTAGACAAAGTTGATTGAGCAATAGCTGGGCATACATGGCCCGTCGGACACGCATAGTGTTTCATAGAAGGTTGGCTTGACCCTGGCCGCGGGCCGTACTTCTGGACGTCCGGCAAAATCCCTTAGGTGAATATACCTAAAGTGATCTTTAGTAGTCAGTGGAGCTAGGGTTTTTAAGTTGTGGAAGGTTCTAAATGTACCTGCCTGGTATAGTTGGTGGTAGCGCTGCTCATCTGCATTTTCAATGCACCTGAAGTCTCTTGCAGTCAGTCCGGGTTTAAATGCCTTATTTCGGAGGTATGGTATTAGTGGTGATATTGGGTGGGAAAGTGAGTATTTGTGGGCCGTGGAGTCCCATATCCTGATCGAGTTCAAATCTATGGTCTATCAGCTCGGGGAACCCAAATCCAGAATTTTGGGAGATCTGTACTCATGAGTAGTGTTTCCAAATCAACCCACCTGTGGGCTTTTGGTGGCGAGTACCATTCAATTATTTGTGCCAATTGCGCCAATTATTAGTGAGTAATAGGTCGATGCAAGAATAGGTTGTGTCCGCCGCCATGTAGAACATCTAATCCCTCTCCCCCAAGTGCTGAATCGTCCATGGATCAAGCAGGCCTGTGTCGTGTATGAATTTGTTTAAACGTTTGTCCTGTCCCCCCCTGTTTTGTGAGCGGGGGAGGTGTTGTCCCCCTCCTCGGTCAGACGCTTAGATCCCCTCCAAGTATTAAGATCCCCCTCGGGAGAGCCGTAGTTAGTGTTTCTAGGTCTGCCCAAAACTGTGGGGTCGGGGTGTTTGGCGTGTAAACATTAATAAGGTGGTAGGTGTTGGAGTGGAGCGTACCCGACAGCACCACATACCGGCCTTCTCTGTCTGTTGGACTCCCGTGATTTGGATAGGGCATCTTTTGTGCATGATTATTTCTACTTAGTTTTTTTACAGAGTGCTTTGGATGTGTATGATCTCGTGTAGATATGGTCTGTGAGTTGTGTCTTTGAGCTGCACGGAATGTGGGATTCTTGAATAAAGGTTATGTCAGCTTTGTGGCGTCTGATTTCAGTTCATTAATGTTTAGTGAGGTCAGTTTGAGTTCCATATCTTGTTGTTGTGTGGTGCGTCAGTAGACTTACCCAATGCCGGACTGGACCAAAGTCTACTGCATGTCTCAAATGTGACCGATGTTGAACCCGAAGGGCTGCCAAAGAGTACAGAAGTCGGGGGTGGAAATGAGGGAGAGGGTGGGTTGAAGGGAAGAGGGGGTGGAGAGTAAGAGAGGTGAGGATAGAATGAAAGGAAAAGAAGTGAAAGGTTGTAGTAGGTATACAACCAGGAAAAAAGCAGATATACAAATTAGTACACTGTTTGTTAGCAAACTAGTTTCACAGTATAAACAATGCTATGGGTTTATTGTATATCGAAACCGGGAAACCAAGAGCTATAGGGGTTGGGCATCCACCGCGTCGAGGGGATCACCTCGAACGGGTAGAAGCTCAGCCATTAAGCCCCCTGCCAAAGCTCATTTTAAGTGAGAACAACCCTTACTGTCTCGTCCCACGGACGGAAGGGGCATGTCCAACCAGTGCAAGTCCACCCATCTAAGTGGGGTGAGGGTCCCACCCTGTAGAGTCATGCCGGGGGTGGGGGCTCGGGATCAACCACTCATTCTGTCTGGGGGAGTGCCCTCAACATTCTCTTGCAGTGGCGTATGTCGTATCATGTTGGGCTTGGGCATTTGAATGGCTAATGTGGGCCTATCGTCAACACTTGCCCGTGTTTACATCAGCACGGGTGGGGCGGTCTATGAGGGGCCTTTTGCGGGGGAGGGGAGGTACGTCAATGCCTATCCCTGGGGTGTCATTGATGTTCCTCATCTAGGTGTATGGTATTATGATGTGTTTGGGAGTTCCCTTGCCGTGGGATTAGTCGCCCGCAGTCAGTCCCCGTTTTTGTTTCCACCCCCTATGTGCACCAAACTCCGCCCTTTGTCTGAACAGTGTTAGCGTAACCTTAGTGCTGTTGGACATTTTAGTGATTGCCCTTTCATGGTCGTGACCGAGTATCTACTGCGCAATGTAGTAGCCCATACATATTCCCTTTGCCACATACGTCACAGTTGTGTCCCGTTAACAGTTTTCTTCCACCATTGTTACCAGTTTGATTTCCCTCTGCTATGTTTGTTTTGTTATGTCTCGTGTATTTTTAGCTATTAATAAAGCGTGGAGGTTGTATATAAAAAAGAAGATAATAAGAGAAGCATCCCTTTTGTCATACAGCTATGCCTAGTGGTGGGTTGGTTATGTATGTAAAATGGGTATAGGATCAGCGCTGTGTGATCTAATGAGAGCTAAAAACAGATACGGAGCTGCAACCTATAAGTATGAGGTTCCCTCTAACGTCCTCAAAAAAGAAATGGCAGAAACACAATAATAGGTTGCGCTATACAGAAGAAAGTAAAAAAATATAATGTGCTCACATATGGTAAAAACTTTAAAATAGAATAAAAATATATACGTATAATAGTCCCAATACTTTGTAGGCTTCTTATGGGTTCCAGTAGGCTTGTAGAGACTTGGGTATATAGTGATTTCAATGAGAAGCTGGATCCTCTATTATTTGGTGGGATCTTGACTCAGTGATGAACATGCAAATGAGAAAACAGAGAGACTCCAATAGTGCAAACCGTTTGTAAATAGGTGAAAATTGGATAAATACTAGGGAGGTAATTCACTCACCTATTTGAGAGCATAAACTCGCTCAAGTATGATAAGTGTTCAGTGGCGTTTTCCCCCCACTGGTGGGATATAGGTGTTGATAATTCCTCGGTATGAAAGAGAAATAAGAGCCAAATATAGTGCTCACTGTTTGTATGATAAAAATAAGTTTAAAAAGTAGGAATAAAAGTACTCACATTTGAATGAGCAGGGTGTACTGCTCAGTATAATCGCGTAGGTGGTATTATCCCCACCTAGGATTCTTGGACGGATGTCGACTTCAAAGTGATGTATGACCAGGTAGAAAGAAAATAAAAATATAAAATAAAAGGTATATGGCAAATATATAGTAAAAGAGCCAATATTCCTTTATTAATATAATTAAAATATGAAAATAGCCAAAACGCGTTTCGCCACACAGGGCTTTGTCAACTGGCAATAGTAAAAATCAGCCTGGTACATAGATACTTATATAAACTTAGAAAATACATGATTATTCAAATTTTGGCGCCAAAATGACGTCATCAATACAGTGTGTGAAATACAAAGATATAACAAATCTTAAATATAAGAAGGGCATAATTCTAGTAACTGAAAATATAATTAAAACCTTTATTTGTAACTTGAAAACGAATGCTAATATTAAAAATGGAAAAGGAATAGATAGTCATGTGATCGCGAGCTGCCGCGATCACATGGTGTGTACCAATATCTATTGGGAAATGTAGTGTGACGTGACGACTATGTGGAGACCGGAAAGAGAGAGGGGAATGGTAAGCACGTGATCGTGTGACGCAACGGCGCAATGCTCGTTGGGCAATGTAGTGCCTGGACGGAGGCCGGCCTCAGAAGGCACGCCTCCGTCTGATGTGAGCAGATGGGCGTAGTAGATACGGTCTCTACGCCACACAAATGAATTTCTAATAAGGCATAGTGCCCTATATAAATAGAAAATAAGTGCCATGTCTCTGGTTAGAATAATGTAAAAGTAACTCAGGAACTATATAGAGAGAGTCTCCTCTCATAGTGAAAAAATGGATGAAAGAGTGTGATAATTAAAACAGATATGAGTGAAATATAGTATATGAATGACATGATAAAAAAATGATATATGAGTATGTAAGTTTATAAAAATGAGTATGTAGATAAAAGAAAAGGGAGAGAATGGAAATAGATAAAGATATAAAACAAAATAAAATAAGTAAATTAAGGAGAAGAAGAAAGGAAAAAATGAATGAGGGTAATAATATGAAATAAAATAAAAAATATATAAAAAAAATATAAAATAAAATAAATTAGAAAAACAAAGTAAGGATAAATAATAATGATAATAATGGTAATAATAATAATAAGAAGAAATATAAATAAAAAATAAATAAAGTATAAAAAAAATGAATAGAAAATGAATGAAATAAAATGCATTTAAAAAAAGAAGAAAAAAGGGGGGGTCGGAAAAAACTGTATTTAGGAAGAAAAAAAAAGGGAATTAAAAATATGAGAATTAAAATAACTTAGTAAAAAATAGTTTTAAAAATTATTATTATAAAAAATTAAAAAGATCAAATTCAGCATTGAGTCCTTCTGGGGAGAGAGTTTTAAGTTGAAAGACCCAATACATCTCCCTTTTGCCTAATGTCCCCACCTCTCCATGGAAGGGTAACCTGTTCTATCCCAGTGGCTTTTAAGAGTGTCGGGTCTTTATTGTGTGTTAAAAAGTGTTTAGAGACTGAGTGATTATCATAGCCTCTTTTGATGTTACGGCAGTGTTCTGCCAATCTTACTTTAAGGCATCTTTTAGTCATGCCCACGTACTGAAGTCCACATGGGCATTCCAATAGGTATATAACACCTTTAGTGTTACACCCAATGAAGTCTTTAATGGGGTAAGAAGTTTTAGTAATGGTAGAGGAGTAATGAGTAGTTTTGGAATTTGTGGTGCCTTTTGTGGTTCTACACACAATACATTTATTGCACTTAAAGAAGCCTTTAGGCCTAGATAAGAAATGTTTTCTTTGTTGTACACTGTTTTTAGTGTAATTTTTAGTCAGGATTGTTCTAAAGTTGGGGGCCCCTCTAAATATAACATTGGGTCTATCTGGAATATGATCCTTTAGGAGGTCGTCCTGTTTTAAAATGTGGCAGTGTTTATTTATGATTTTTTTTTAAGTTTTGTTCTTATTGTTAAAGTCTAAAATAATAGGTAGTTGTGGGGGGTCTGCTTTTTTAGCTTTATATTTCAGAAGCTCCTTTCTCTCCTTCTCTTTTACCACCTCTAGAGCTGTATTTAATTTATCTGCTTCATAATTTTTTTCTAAAAACATATTTTTCAATGAGGTAGATTGGACATTAAAATCAGCTGTTGATAGGGGCGTGGTTTGGCTACGCACCAAGATGGCCGCGTGAGTGTGTAGCTCCCTCACCGGGCGACCTAATTCAGCGACAAGTGGAGCGATCCGACACAGGACACACGACCAAAATACATTCCGTGCGTACCGGAGGGGCCATGGCAACTAAAAGCTCAAAAAAAACGAAAAATAAGCGCTCGACACTTCAGGTAACAGCGCTCTCTCCACCGCGCCGAGCACACCAAAATGGCGCCGACACCCCCAGCTCACCCACGTCGTTCTCGGAAAAGAGCGACAATACCACGATCTCCCTACCTACCACAGCCCCTGCAACAGACTTATCTGTGCACAGGATGCTGCAAGACCTGAAGTCATCACTACAAGCTGACATTTCAAAGGTAGCAGGAGACATAAAAGCAGAGATTCAGCTGCTGGGAGATAGAACCTCACACTTGGAGGATAAAACGGAGGAGCTGATCTCAGCACATAATGATTTAGCTGACACCTATGGAGAGCTAAATTCAAAGATAGAGCACTTAACAGACAAGCTAGCGGATCAAGAGGACAGGAGCAGACGCAGCAACATACGCTTGCGCGGGATACCAGAATCAATTATGCCACAGGATCTCGCGGCCTATGCCACAGGTCTCTTTCTGGCCTTGGTTCCAGACATAGGGGAACCTTTTCTGCTGATTGACCGCGTACATAGGCTACCAAGACCCAGACACCTAGGCCCCTCGGCACCGAGAGACACCATTGCCAAACTGCACTACTTTACCTCTAAGGAAAGAATCATGCAGGCCTCCAAATCACAGCCGACACTACCAGATAGATTCTCAGGAGTGGTGCTGTACGCAGATCTCTCCGCCGCCACTCTGTTAAAACGCAAAAGTTTCCTACCTATCACCACAGCGTTAAGAGAGGCTGGCATCATGTACAAATGGGGATACCCCACCCGCCTTATACTGAAACACAATGGAGTGGAACGGCACATCACTACAGTGAGAGAGGGGCGCCAACAACTATTGGAATGGAATATAAAGATCCTCGATCCGGGAACTGCAGCCCAGCCGAGAGACACCCAATCTTCAACCACAAAAGTGATAAGAGACTGGCAAACTGTGGCAACCGCTAAATGAATGCTATTAACCCACTCATAACCGCACATGCAATCCTCCTGCCGGTTAGCGGCGCGGTAATGTATTGCCTTTGCAGAATGTTTACATGTTTTATTATCTAACTGTTATAACTACTTATATATAATTTTTGTTCGATAGAATGGTTGTTAGGAAAGATGCGGGACCTGCGGGGTACCCCTCTCCCATGGAGGCATGTACCGGCAAGTCAGGTAGACGGGACGGACATGCTTCCATGGGAACACTTGAGGAGAAAGAGGGCCACATAAGCCTGCAATCTAGTCAGCAACCCCCATGGGAAACTAGAGGTATGTCGAGGTGGCCGAGATCATACCCTCACGACTCACATGACTAAAGTGAGATACCCAAAGGCCTCCTCCATTTTATTCTCATTGCATCATTTGATCTCAGGTCGCATAGGGTTTACACACCCCACCCCCCCCATCGGCTCACTTGAGCCATGACTCTGCCATCGCAACGCTCTTGCGCTGCAACAAATGGCCTCATGTACATAGTTCTCCTACTTATCCATCCCTGTTTCATAGCCCACCCTGCCCACCCTACCTATTTCACATCCACGTACACAACGTCAAAAAAACACCACAGCCCTCCATATACACAGAACTGTCTCATAGCCAACGCCACTCTGCTACAAGTCCATCACCTATACCCGTACCCCATCATGGTAATTCTCAACGACAAGGATCCTCCCCTACCAGCGGATAGCCCATCAAACCACAAATGGGTCTAAAAATAATTTCTATCAACGCCAAAGGCCTTAATTCGCCCAATAAAAGAAGACAGGCACTGTCAGAAGCTAGAAAACAAAGGGCTCAAGTTGCATTTTATCAAGAAACTCACTTTCAATGGGGCAAAGCTCCGAAATTTAACTCAGCCTATTTCCCGTACGACTACCACTCATGCTACAGGGACAAAAAGAGAGGGGTTTCCATACTGATAAGCAATGCTGTCTCCGTCCAACTAGTCAAAAAAATAGGGGACAAACACGGGAGGTACCTACTGTTACAATGCTTACTCAACAACGCACCTTACACGCTGATTAATGTATATGGACCGCACACTAACCAAGGGGAATTTTTGGAAAAAATCTTTGCCCTAGCTACCACCCACAAGTTTGGACAAACAATAATAGGAGGTGACACTAACTTTTTGATAGACAGCACACTGGACACTACAGCCGGGACTAACGTAACACATTCCACAGCGACCAAAATTTCCAAAGAAACCACCGCCCGTTGTGCACAAATACTACAACATAATTATATTGACCCCTGGAGAATACTACACCCTTCTGATAGAGACTACACCTTCCACTCTATGGCACACAACACGTACACCAGGATAGACAGGTTCCTTATACCCTCCACCACAATTAACTCCATTGAACAGGCGGACATAGGTTTAATCACCTGGACTGACCATGCACCTATCACGCTGACCGTGCGAGAACACTTTCCCACCTCAGGCACAGGCACATGGCGACTCAATGACACCTTGTTGACTGACCCCCAATTCGTAAACACGCTAAACAAAGAACTTTCTGCCTATTTCGCAACAAACACAACGGCGGACTGCTCAATCACAACTATATGGCAGGCGCACAAAGCTGTGATCCGGGGCTTGCTTATTAATAGAGCTAGTTATACCAAAAAACAGAGGACCAAACACTACACGGAATTGATAGCGGAACTAACAACATTGACACATAACAACAAAGCTACCCCCTCCACAGCAATAAAGACACGAATCCTCGACATCCAGACTGAACTTAGGAACATAGAACTACAAAAAACGGCATATCTCCTACGGAGATACCAACATAATTTTTTCGCTCAAGGCAATAGAGCAGGAGCTCTGCTGGCCTCACAACTTAAGGCGAAAACGCGTAACTCCAAGATTGCGTACCTCCACACAAAAGGGGGCTCAAAACTCATGAACCCACAAGATATGGTGAATGAATTCGCCTCTTATTACAGCGATTTATACAATCTAGCAGACGACCCTCTGATGATACCCCCCACTACAGAAGCCATTCAAGCCTTCCTATCCGATGTCCACCTACCACAATTGACACAAGCCGACATAAATACTATATCACAGCCATTCCAGATAGAGGAAATTACAAAGGCCATACACAATTTACCCAAGCGAAAAGCACCAGGTCCAGACGGATTTACAAATAAGTACTACCAAACCTGTGTGGCTACTCTAGCCCCGCATTTAACAAATCTGTTCAATACCTGTTACTCGTCAGGTAACATCCCTAGCGAAATGCTGCTAGCCCACATCTCTACTCTCCCCAAACCCGGAAAAGAACCCACCCACTGCCAAAACTTTAGACCCATCTCGCTGCTGAACGGAGATGTAAAACTATATGCCAAACTATTGGCGAATCGCCTATCCACTATCCTCCCCACCCTCACGCATAATGACCAATCGGGATTTGTCAGACATAGACAAGGGGCAGACAACACCAGGAAACTATTGAACATATTATCCCACATGCACTCGACTAAAATGAGAGTTGCCGGGAGGGGAAATTGAGAGACCTACTGTGGACTCCAAAAACTTTGCGACCTAACCTGCCCGACATATTTCCCACTACAAAATTGGCTATGCACCATTGGGACCTATTTCAGAAACAACATGGGACCCATCTACGGTATCTCCCTTATGCTCCTCTTACATCGCTTAGTGTGATCAGCCCAGGGCTCACCTTTAAAAACTGGGTAAAACACGGCATAACAACGGTGGAATCACTAACCCTACAAGATGAAATCCTTCCCTTTCCCGAACTACAACAACAATATGGCCTGCCGAACTCCTATGTCTTCTCGTATATGCAACTGAGGAGTATTGTGCGCACGCAGGTATACACACGAGCAGACGCATCTCGCACACACATATCCGAAACCGCAGAGATCTATGACAGATGCATCAACTCACCCACTAAACCTAAAACTCTCTCCCTGTGTTATAGGGACATCATTCAAAGTACACCCAGCCCAACTCCCTCCTTTAGTGTCCAGTGGGCAACTGAAGCGGGAGCGCGGTGGTCCGAGACGGAGTGGTCCAGCTCCCTCTCGGCCCTAAAGGGACAGACTCAATGTTATTCACACATAGAAGCGCATAAAAAGCTAGTATACCGCTGGTACCTAACGCCAAGCAGGCTACATAAAATATATCCCACAGTAACTAGTAACTGTTGGAGATGCGGAGCAGCGGATGGCCATATGACACATATATGGTGGAGTTGCAGGGATATACAACCATTGTGGGACATGGTAAATGAAATATTCACAAAGGTAGCTCCGGGAGTACCGTCTCTAGATATCCAAGCAGGACTTTTTTTAAAATTACCTAACTCTATAAAGACCATACACAAACAACCGTTCCTGCTCACAATACTAGCTGCCAGGCACCAAATAGCCATGCACTGGAGGCAGCCTAAATGTCCACCCACATCGCGCATATTGGATAAGCTTAAACAATATTACACGTATGAAAAAATGTCGCTCATATCCGCCAAACAGGCTGAGGCCTTTGATATAGCTTGGGCACAGTGGAAGCTCAGGGGCCTACTGGGAGGGACACCTTAACACGCCTTGACACACGTTAACACACCTTCACACAGCGTACCAAAGGCATTGGAACGAAAATATAGCGCAGGAGTGCCGGATGTATTAGATAGCAAGGTATTAGGTAGCCACATACGGAAAAGTGTATTATCATTATTGTAACTGGAACTTATGATGTGAGGCATTATGATTCTGTGGAAAAGTGAATATCCCTAACCCACCTCCTCCTTTCCTTCTGTACCCTCCCCCACTACCCATGTTTATATACATGCAATAAAATAAAAAAGTTTAAATCTAAAAAAAAAAATCAGCTGTTGATGAGCAATTACGATGGAGGCGGAGAAATTGGCTTTTTGGAATGCCATCCAACCAAGGTTTATGATGACAGCTAGTCTGATCTATTATCGTGTTGGTGCATACCTCTTTAAAGAAGGTTTTGGTTTGAATGCGCCCATCATGAATAAAAATATTTAAATCTAAAAAGTTAACTGACATATTACTAAATTCTGAGGATAAAACAATGCCCCTATCATTAACGTTTAAATGATCTAAAAACTGCTTCAGCGACGTTTCTGAACCTTGCCAGATAAAAAACAGATCGTCAATATAGCGAAAATAGGAAACCAGGTTTGACCGCCAAATATGGTCACCCCAAACGGCCGAAGATTCCCAATCTGCCATGAAGAGGTTGGCATAGCTGGGGGCAAACCTGGTTCCCATAGCTTCTTTTGTATATAAAATGAGTCCAAAAACCAGAAATAGTTATTAGTAAGAATTGTGTTAATACCTTGTATAATAAAATCAATCTGAAAATCTGGAATTGAACTATTTTGTTTTAAAATCCTTTCTACTGCCTGACATCCAATTTTATGCGGAATTATGGTGTACAGTTATTGCACATCACAAGTTACTAGTATATAATCGTGACACCAATTAAAATCACTTTTTTTAAAACAGTATGTGTAGTAGGGCGTTCAGTAGAGGTGTCAGAATTATGATATTGCGATACTGGATTTGATTCTGTAGAGATGTTACTATTTTGAGAAAAAAATATTTTTATTGTGGCTTTCCTAACAAATTTGTTAATGTCCAGAAATGCTTGGAAGGGTTTGAAAGAATTGGTGGTAGCGTATTTGAGACCTTTGCTTAAAACTAAAATCTGAGTAGATGTTAAAATTTTTTGAGAGAGATTAAAAATTCCAAATTTTTTCTCATCTATCGTACTTATTGTCTCTCCTTCCTTTCTCTTTTGTAATCTTCTGCCACCTCTCCCTCCTCTATACTTAAGCTTCTTTTCTTTGCTCTGGGTAGGTATGGGGTCTGTGTGTGAGGTAGATTCTGTGTGCGAATGTCTAAAAAATTCTCCTCAATCTCTGAGTCAATAGACAGTAACTGATATCTATTGTTGTGAGTGTAATTAGGTGGTGACTTTGGAAGGTCTGAATATTTATGACCAAATCTGGGTCTTTGTGGTCTGGGTGATAGTGTTGAAGGTTGAGTGTAACTCGATTTGTTTGTAGTGGTGTAATGAGGAAAATGTTGATAATCTGGTGATTTGTGATATTTGTGAGTTTGATAGTTGGATACTTTGTGATTGTGTGATACTCTTTGTCTATTTGGTGATAGATATTTTCTATCATGATTTTTTTGAAAATAAGTGGGAGGTCTTTGTCTGTTGTGAGGATAGTAATTGACTTGACGGTGACGATATGGTGGTGGTGGAGAGGAGTGATATTGTGATTTGTTGTAACGATAAGAATTGGCATGGTGGGTGTGTTCATAATCTTGGTTCCTATTCCTTATAGTGGATGTGTCAGTAGTGTATTTTTTTGTGTAAGTTGTACGTCCTCACTTGATTGTTGCTGTAATCTTGTTTATCTCTGACATACTTTTTTATTTCAATATGTTTTGTATCCGTTTCCACTTTTTCAATTTTACTTTGTATTAAAACTGAATTTTGTTTGTAAGAATGAGTTTCTGTGAAGGGTAGTAACTTATCTTTGAGATTATTTATCTCAATGTCTAGAGTGGAAAGTTTTTTACTCTTCTTTATGATTAAAGTTTCCATAAGGCCGAAGGTACATACCTCAAGTTTATTAAACCAATCGTTCATAAACTCCTCATCATCCTGATCTGTAGTAGGTAATTTGTACAATCTTAGGCCTCTTGGGGTAATTTTTTCATCAATATACTTTTTTAGAGTCGCTATTTCCCATTTCAATTTTATCTCTGATGTTAAAGATTTCTCTAATTGCCTGAATAAGTCTTGTTGGTTACAAGTTGGATGGTCATTGTAGATTAATTCGCTGTTATTGGTGTCAAAAGCATGTTTAATGTCTATGGTATAATTACGACTATAATCAAAGATAGACATGGCTCCTATAGAGCACACAGCTGCTATCTCCAGAGGGAAAGGAATAGACAAAATGGGTATAGGATTAGCGCTGTGTGATCTAATGAAAGCTAATAACAGATAATGAGCTGCAACCTATAGGTATGAGGTTCACTCTAACGTCCTCAAAAAAGAAATGGCAGAAACACAATAATAGGTCACGCTATACAGAAGAAAGTAAATAAATATAATGTGCTCACATATGGTAAAAATGTTAAAATAGAATAAAAATATATACGTATAATAGTCCCAATACTTTGTAGGCTTCTTATGGGTTTCCAGTAGGCTTGTAGAGACTTGGGTATATAGTGATTTCAATGAGAAGCTGGATCCTCTGTTATTTGGTGGGATCTTGACTCAGTGATGAGCATACAAATGAGAAAACAGAGAGACTCCAATAGTGTGTAAATAGGTGAAAATTGGATAAATACTAGGGAGGTAATTCACTCACCTATTTGAGAGCATAAACTCGCTCAAGTATGATAAGTGTTCAGTGGCGTTTTCCCCCCACTGGTGGGATATAGGTGTTGATAATTCCTCGGTATGAAAGAGAAATAAGAGCCAAATATAGTGATCACTGTTTGTATGATAAAAATACGTTTGAAAAGTAGGAATAAAAGTACTCACATTTGAATGAGCAGGGTGTACTGCTCAGTATAATAGTGTACTGCTCAGTATAATCGCGTCATTGAATCATTGAAATCACTATATACCCAAATCTCTTTTCTCATTTGTATGCTCATCACTGAGTCAAGATCCCACCAAATAACAGAGGATCCAGCTTCTCATTGAAATCACTATATACCCAAGTCTCTACAAGCCTACTGGAACCCATAAGAAGCCTACAAAGTATTGGGACTATTATACGTATATATTTTTATTCTATTTTAACGTTTTTACCATATGTGAGCACATTATATTTATTTACTTTCTTCTGTATAGCGCGACCTATTATTGTGTTTCAGGTTATGTATGTAGCCTAGCTATTTAAGGGCCTACTAATCTCCCATGTACATTTGTGAAGCAAACATGGTTTCCCCCGTTCAGCCTATGCCCCCCTCCGCCCCCGTGCACCTAGGTACACCACGTGGCCCTGTTCACCTTGCAATGGGCCAGGTCAGCTCTCCGCCCGCCGGCCCTCCCACCCCCCCCCCCCCCGTGTCATTTATAACATTAAACTCAATCCTGTACATATTCTATCAATTTAACTGAACCCCAGGCTGGCCTTCATTGAATCGTAACATTATGAATTAAACGAAATTAGATAATAGCTTGTGTGCGGCCTGGTCTCCAGGATTTTCCGCTGCATGAATTTATGAGTTTGTGGTTGAAGTGTCGGTCTTCCCAGGTGTCAGGCAAAGGTGTCAGCGTTTCTGAGCAGCTAGACAGTAGTGGCAGGTCATCTGTAATTGTGATATCCAGATCTTTCAAAAAGGTGTGTATGTCCATAGATGGTAGTAGCACTGCAGGCTTAGGGCTATTGAACACAATGATCTTAAATGGGTAGCCCCATGCAAAGGGAATGCCTTTTTGCAGTAGCAGTTCAGTGATCGGTTTCCATTCCCGCCTGTGAAGAAGCATAGCCGCGGCGACATCTTGGTATAATTGTAGTTCGGTCCCATTTGTAGGGTTGCGTTCGGCTGTTTCGTAATATGGCCTCTTTAATTTTGAAGTAATACCACTTCATGATGACGTCCGGCAGGCTTTGGCGAAAACAGTTCACGCAGGGTGGATTCCAAATCCACTTCTCCCACCGTTTCTGGTAGGCCGCGGATGCGCAGATTATTGCGCCGGGACCTGCTAGAGACATCTTCCAGTTGCATTTCCAAATCTGTGATTCTGTGGTGGAGGGTGTTGGTAAGTGTTGCGGTTCCATTATGGGCCTAAACTATACGAGCCATGCGCTGTTCAATTACCGTGGTGCGGGCTCCAATGGTGGTTTCAGCTGCCAGAAACCACTTTACTTCTGCCAGGGAATGAAGGATGGCGCTGCAGGAGGCCTCCGAGGGAATACCCAGCATGATAGCAGGGCAAGCGGTTTCCATGTCGCTGGGACTCGAGTCCGTGGGAGCACCTCATGCAGTAGGCCTCTGCGAGGTAAGCATGTCAGCCACCGAAGGAGCGTCTTTGTGGCTCTTTTTGGCTTGCGGCTGGACATCCGTATCAGCTTGTGGACTTCTGCCTGGAATGATGTAGGGGTGAGTTTCTGTGCATTACGTGTGGGTTGTAGCTGTTTACAGGGCGGTATTATGAGCCTCGGGTGCGGCGCTCTGATTTTAGGTGGCCATCATGGTCAGCGGTCAAACCACGCCTCCCATGTGTCAGTGTTTTTATCTGTGTATCTGCATTCATGAGTGTGTGTGTCTGTCTATCTACATGTGTGACAGTGTATCTACATGTGGTTTGCTGCTTGTTTCTGTTTGTCAGTGTATCAGCATGTGTGACAGTGTGTGTGTGTCTGTATATCTGCATGTGTGTATATGTGTGTGTGTATCTGCATGCGGGGCAGTGTTTGTATCTGTGTGTTTGTGTATCTGCATGTGCGTCAGTGTTTGTATATTTTTCTGTATATCTGTGTGTCTCTGTATTTGTATGTCAATGTTTGTATCTGTATGTGTCAGTGTGTGCATCTGTATGTCTGTGTATCTGTGTGTATTTACATCTGTTTGTGTGTCAGTGTGTGTATATGTATGTGTGGCAGTGTTTGTATCTGTGTGTCTGTGTATCTACATGTGTGTGTGTCTGTATCTGCATGTGTCAGTGTTAGTATCTGTGTGTCTGTATCTGTATGTGTGTCAGTGTTTGTATCTGTCTATATAGATATGTGGCAGTGTTTGCATCTGGGTGTCTGTACATCTGCATATGTGGCAGTGTTTGTATCTATGTGTCTGTGCTTCTGCATGTTCTGCATGTTTGTCAGTGTTTTTATCTGTATATCTGCATGTGTGTCAGTGTGTGTGTCTGTCTATGTACATGTGTGTCAGTGTATCTAGATGAGGTTCACTGCTTGCTTCTATGTGTCAGTGTATCAGCATGTGTGACACAGTGGCGGATCCAGAGCCTGATCTCGGGAGGGGCACTTGTAGATTATTTAAAAAAAATAATCCTAGCACAATAACCACTACAGCTCAGTGTAGTAGTTATGGTGCCAGTAGTGCCAGGATCCCACCCCGGAGTAAGTAGTCATACCGTTTAAGAACAGTTTGACAACTTACCTGGGGTCTGCTGGGATATAGGGCATAGGAGAAGTGGTGTGTGTTAGGGGTGAAGTGTGTGTGAAAGGTGCAGTGTGTGTGTGAGCGGTGAAGTGAGTGTGAGTGCGTAAGGGTGGCAGTGTGTGTGTTAGGGGGCAGTGTGTGTATGGGGGCACTGTATGTCTGTGTGGGGCAGTGTGTGTATGGGGGGGCACTGTATGTCTGTGTGGGGCAGTGTGTGTATGGGGGGCACTGTGTGTATGGGGGGGTCGTGTGTGTGTTTGGGGCAATGTGTGTATGGGGGGGCAGCAGGGTGTGTAGGGCACTGTGTGTGTATAGGTGTGCGGGGCAGTATGTGTATGGGGCAGTGTGTATGGGGACAGTGTTTGTGGGACAGTGTTGTATGGGGACAGTGTTTGTGGGGCAGTGTGTGTATGGAGGCAGTGTTTGTGGGGGCAGTGTGTGTATGGGGTCAGTGTGTGTAGTGTTTGTATGTGGGGCAGTGTTTGTGGGTCAGTGTGTGTTTGTGGGGCAGTGTGTGTATGGGGCAGTGTTTATATGGGGACAGTGTGTGTATGGGGACAGTGTGTGTATGGGGACAGTGTGTATATGGGGACAGTGTGTGTATGGGGACAGTGTGTGTAGTGTGTGTATGGGGACAGTGTGTGTAGTGTGTGTATGGGGTCAGTGTGTGTATGGGGTCAGTGTGTGTATGGGGTCAGTGTGTATGGGGTCAGTGTGTGCATGGGGTCAGTGTGTGTATGGGGTCAGTGTGTGTAGTGTGTGTATGGGGTCAGTGTGTGTATGGGGTCAGTGTGTGAATGGGGGCAGTGTATGTTGGGCAGTGTGTATGGGGGCAGTGTGTATGGGGGCAGTGTGTATGGGGGCAGTGTGTATGGGGTCAGTGTGTATGGGGTCAGTGTGTGTATGGGGGCAGTGTATGTTGGGCAGTGTGTATGGGGGCAGTGTGTATGGGGGAGGGGAGGAGGGAAGGGAGGCTTTTTAATAAAAAAATAAAATAAAAAATGTATTTAATAAAATATATTATGCCCCCCCTCCCTTCTTACCTTTACTGGGAGGAGGGGGGACATCTTTCGTTCCCTGGTGGTCCCAGTGGGGATTCCCTGGTGGTCCCAGTGGTAGGAGTGGACTCTAGCCCGCGCTCCAGGGCTAGAGTTCACTCTCGCGAGATTTGGAGCGTTGCCGTGGTAACCGCGGCAACGCTCCAAATCTCGCGAGAGGAGGACCCGGAGGAGCTGCTGGTAACAGCTCCCGGGTCCTCTCTCCCTCCCCTGCCGGTCGGCTGTCAGTAATGTGCCTGCGGACCGGGGAGGGAGATCACTGATCTCCCTCCCGGTCTGCAGGCACAATGCAGGGCTGGCACTTGGGCAATGTCAGCCCTGCACTAGCCGGCAGGGGAGAATCTCGGGGGGGGCAATTGCCCCGTTGCCCCCCCCCTGGATCCGCCAATGGTGTGACAGTCTGTGTGTCTGTATACCTGCATGTGTGTATATGTGTGTGTGTGTGTATCTGCATGTGGGGCAGTGTTCGTATCTGTGTGTTTGTGTATCTGCATGTGTGTCAGTGTTTGTATCTGTTTCTGTATATCTGTATGTCTCTGTATCTGTATGTGTCAGTGTGTGCATCTGTATGTTTGTGTATATTTACATCTTTATGTGTGTCAGTGTGTGTATATGTATTTGTGGCAGTGTTTGTATCTGTGTGTCTGTGTATCTACATGTGTGTGTGTCTGTATCTACATGTGTGTGTGTCTGTGATGGAGCTCCCTGTAACCCTGGCTGGGTACCTCCGCCAAGGACCGCTTCCTATCTGGAACAGGGGAAAAGCCGCAGCACTTCTGCCCACAGTCGCCGTGGCTTGACTGGGGTCCTGGAACCACTCCTTCCTGGAGCTGAATGGGGAATTCACTCTAGACACCCCCAGGCACTGGACAACACTCAGTCCTGGGAGCTCTAGTCCTTACAAGGACTTTCCCCGTTGAATCCCCTGCAAGCTGGAACAGCAGACACAGCGGTTAATTCTTCCTTCCTTATAAGGATGACACACAGTTTTGGAGTACAGGCTGGAATGCTTTAATGGCAGCCACAACTGGCCTTATATGCATGTCCCCATGCAAGGGGCACTCCCATCTGGACCTTGTGGGGGACTGCAGCACAAAGTCACAGACCAATGACAAAGGTGTTTCAATAAATGGCACTCCCATATAAAAGCATACAATCACTCCCTTCTGCCTGGGAGATAATTGGATCAGGAACTGTACTAACCTAATCCAATTATCTCCAAGCACAGAAAAAAAAAACACTTTTTAAAAAATACCCCTAAAAAATACATAAAACCCCACAAATGTTACATCCCCTGATAACCCTGATCTGGGTGACCAATATATTAAAAAATCACCCAGATCAGTTCAGGGGTTCAGGAATTACCTGGAAGTCATAATTTTGTGCTAACGGTCGGTCAAGTTCGGTAGTCTTTTACAGGTGTCCCTGCAGGGCCCATAGTCTGTGGGCAGGAGGCTGGCAAGCAGGTTCCTCCAGGAGCTTGTGGCAAAATCACTTGGGGAGGGGAGTTTGCCACATGCATGTGTCAGTGTTTGTATCTGTGTGTCTGTATCTGTATGTGTGTCAGTGTTTGTATCTGTGTATTTGCATGTGTGTCAGTGTGTGTGTCGGTGTATCTGCACTCTATATATTACAGAGGAGAAGCAGTAGAAGCATGGAGAAACAAAAGAGCCTAGAGCAGAGAAAAATGGGAGGTTGGACAGAGAAAAACATATACATTTGAAATAGCAGCAACTATATTAATTACAAACATTTTGCTAATATGAGATGTGCAATGTATAGAAATGGGCTGCTAAAGAGTACAGAAGTAAACAAAGACGGTGAACTACTGATCTATTATTTTAAGCTAAAGTAGTTCCAGTGTTTAGCTTATTCCTTGAATTCTGAAATATGTAAATTTAAAAACAAGTCATATATATTTTGGTTGATTAAATCCTGTTGAGAAAAATAGTTTCCCATTTGTATGCATAAGCATTATTGCAACTGAAAGAATACATAAAAATCTGCAGTATAGAAAACAAAATAATGTTTAAATTGGAATCATAACTTGGTAATATTATAAGATAGACACCTGCCACTCTCAAAAGCATACATTTGAAAGATGAAAAAGTAATCTTCAAAAAAAAGGTAGTTTTGGGATTACTCACTAAGCCAAGCATGTCAAACTTGCGGTCCACAAAGAATATATTTGTGGCCCGCCTGTCTTGGGGCCACTTTGTACTGTGGCTGCGACCAGCTGTAGGACAAGAAAGCAATTTCCTGTCTGCTTCTTGTCTTTCCTCCCATGGCCACAAGAGGGCAGAGTGGAGCGTCTGTCTGTCTTCAGAGCAGGCCAGCCACTCCCTCTTCCCTCCTGCTCATAGTGCCAGAGAAGCATCTGATCTTTCCTGTGTAGTGTGTTAAATTCGGGAGGGCCAGTGTATTAATTTGAGGGAGGAAGGGGGCAAGTGTATTAAATTGGGGGAGGGAGGGGGCAGTCTGTTAATTTGAGGGAGGGGGCAGTGTATTCATTTGGGGAAGGGAGGAGCCCAGTGTATTAGAGTGGTGGGAGGTGGGGCAGTGTATTAATTTTGGTGGGGTAGGGGGCCAGTGTATTAGAGTGCTTGGGGGGGCAGTGTTTAAAATTGGGTAGAGGGCAGTGTATTAATTTGAGGGACAGAGGGGACAGTGTATTACATTGGTGGAGGGAATGGGCCAGTGTATTAAATTGGGGTAGGGAGAGGAGGCAGTGTATTACATTGGGGAAGAGAAGCAGTATATTCATTTGAGGGAGGGAGGGTCGGAGCTGTGTATTAAACTGCCACACATGCACAATAACCTCCCAATGCTTTCCCATAGGAAATTTGATGAGCTCAGCCAAAGTGAAGAACACACTCATATGTATTTAAAATCAACAAGATAACATAATTTGTTTTTTACAGATGTGCAACAGCATACATTCACCATTTCAGTCCCATTACCAAACTTTTCTTAATATGTCAAGGTAGTTGAACTGAAACTTAAAATAAATTCGCTCTTTTGTTTACTTTGAAGCCCTGAGCATGAGGACATCCAATGTCAGTTAGGCAACTTTTTTTATACTGTACTTTTCAAATAAACCTACGTTTCTATGAAAACTGAAGTTATTGTTTTTAGCGGCTCACATAAACTTAAACCTTGTTTACTTGGCCCGTGTTAGCATTTGAGTTTGACATGCTTGCACTAAGCAATCACAAACATAACAATTTACCACATAGTAAAATAGAGACAAATAGCAAGTGCTGGGATGTGGTGTTGCTTCTTGGCAGCCACAACCTGTATAATATGCAAAGTAGGAGGAGCGATGGTTATTGAGCAAAATGCCCAGTTCCCATGCCTACCATATCCATAGAATGTCTTGTTTGCGCAAAGTTATCCTTCAACATACATCCCTATTATGCCCCCCTTACATTGCCACATACGAGTAATACATATGCATGAGCTTCTCTGCAACCCAAACAGTGAAAATTTTATTTTTTTGCTTTTTTTGCCTTTATTTGCATTTACCCAATACAATTTTTTAAGCTTAAAATACAGAACACATTTTCAGCATTAACGGATACATTTAACTGTGCTAAAGTTTTTAAAGGAAGAGGGAACTTTAATCTACAATTGGTGAATCTACCCATTAACACCCTTCCTTCTCCTCCTGATGTATTTGCCTTGTGTGAAGCTAGCAAAGGGTAGCATATGGATGAACTGCTAAGTCTAAATCAATGTCTTGGGGAGAGAGTGTAAATGACATAGGTTTGAAAGCCATGGTAGTAGGATGGCAAGTGAGGACAGATGAAGAAAGGTAAAATCTGCAAAGAAAAAATGAAGGCCTTGGAGCTGTAAAAGCATATGGATGGATGAAAGCTGCTGGGCGACAGTAGGCAGGGAAAGTAGTGCCAGTGGGACATGATAGAGTCAGGATCAGAGCAGGCAGTGAATAAGAACATGCCAAACTAATTGAGGAGGTAAGCAAGAGTTGGCCTCATTTCACTCATGAAAATGTTGGAAGACTGCACCTAATAGCAAAATCATCTTGGGAGGAAATATCCAGGCTTGAGGGACGATCAGTGGATAGGTGGTATTGTGGTTGCGATTGTAAAAAAAAAAAAAAACAGACATGCCATTTGTCTGCAAGAAAAGCTAGAGTTTGGGGGGAGGGTGTCATGTGTCATACTAGGACCCTTAGCAAGTTAGCAACTTAAAGAGAATACTGAAAATTATCAATTAATCTGTGGTTACTAAATACTAGCAATAGACTATACCAGAGTTAGTCAACCTTTTTCTACCTACCGCCCACTAATGCATCTTTCTTGATGTAAAAATGTCCTTACCTCCCACCAGCAATATTGGGATATCCTCCCTCCCACAAGTGCCGAATATATTTTAGAAAGGGTGTTTTAAAAAAAAAAAAAAATGTACGTACATTTATCTTTTTATTTCTACTTTATGCATGTTTATAATGTTTTTAACTTCATAAAGTTAAATGAGAAAACAATAAAGTAAATTGAAATTACCTTTAACTAGTGATTAATGAGATCCTTGAGGTTGATGCTGCAAGACTAAATATTTGATATCTGGTTCGATTTCCGTAAGGAACAAACGAAGGTCTCCTCTTTCGGTGATATTCAGACGACTTCTCTGTTTGCTCATAATATGATTTCTCATCTGTGCATCAGCTCCCCTCCTCTCCCTCCTCAATTTTTTACAAGTACTCTGCTCCTTCTTTCTTCTATTCTACAAGTACTCTACTCCTTCTTTCTCCTTTTTACAAATACTCTGCTCATTCTTTCTTCTATTCTACAAGTACTCTACTCCTTCTTTCTCCTTTTTACAAATACTCTGCTCATTCTTTCTTCTATTCTACAAGTACTCTCCTCCTTTATTTTATCCCCTTTTTTCTATTTTTCTTCCTTTTTTTTTATAATTGTTTTGATCTTTTTGTTTTTATCTCCTTTTTGTAATGCTTTTATTTTACCTTCCTTATGGCAATGTACAAAAGTAAGGCTGAGCTAATTAGCCCACTTATTATTATTAGCCAGCAGGGCCGGACTGGCCCACCGGGATACCGGGAAATTTCCCGGTGGGCCGTCGGCACCTGGGGCCGGGGAGACATGTGGATGTCCTGCGGCCGCATGGAGAGCTTGGATGGCGGCCGCAGGGGAAGCTCTTCTTGCGGCCGCAGGGGAAGCTCTTCTGGCGGCCGCTGGGGGAGCAGGCTGTTCTGCCTCTGCTCCCCCTCCCTCGCGCGCTAGAAAGAGACCGGCGCCGGAATATGACGTCATATTCCGGCCCCGGTCTCATTAAGCTGCGCGCGAGGGAGGGGGAGCAGAGACAGAACAGCCTGCTCCCCCAGCGGCCGCCAGAAGAGCTTCCCCTGCGGCCGCAAGAAGAGCTTCAGGAAGGCTGGCTGGACTGGAAGGTGAGCACAGGAGGGGAGGGGGTGGGGGGGGAAGTAACAAAGGTCACAGGAAGGGGAGGGTGGGGGGTAACAAAGAGCACAGGAGGGGAGGGGGTGGGGGGGGAAGTAACAAAGGTCACAGGAAGGGGAGGGTGGGGGGTAACAAAGAGCACAGGAGGGGAGGGGGGTGGGGGGTAACAAAGAGCACAGGAGGGGGGGTAACAAAGAGCACAGGAGGGGAGGGGGGGTAACAAAGGGCACATGAGGGGAGGGGGGGTAACAAATGGCACAGGAGGGGAGGGGGCTAAGAGGTCACAGGAAGGGGAGGGTGGGGGGTAACAAAGGGCACAGGAGGGGAGGGGGGTAACAAAGGGCACAGGAGGGGAGGGGGGTAACAAAGGGCACAGGAGGGGAGGGGGGTAACAAAGGGCACAGGAGGGGAGGGGGCTAAGAGGTCACAGGAAGGGGAGGGGGGTAACAAAGGGCACAGGAGGGGAGGGGGGTAACAAAGGGCACAGGAGGGGAGGGGGCTAAGAGGTCACAGGAAGGGGAGAGGGGCCAAAAGATGAGCACAAAAGGGGCTGAAGAGGGTACAAGTCGGAAGGGGGGCTAAAGAGGGCATGGGATGGGGCTAAAGAGGGCACAGGAAGGGAGGGTGCTACATACGGGCACAGGAGGGGAAGGGGCTAAAAAGCACACAGGGGGCAAAAGAGGGCACAGAAGGGGAGGGGCACCTATCAGTCTGCCCACCCACCCACACAGGTAGCAACAAGTATGTATGTCAGTGGGAGTGTGTCTGTCTGTGTCATGCTGTGTGTGTTTCTGTGTCATGCTGTGTGTGTGTGTGTCATGCTGTGTCTGTGTCATGCTGTGTGTGTGTCTGTCTGTGTCACGCTGTGTGTGTTTCTGTGTCATGCTGTGTGTGTCATGCTGTGTGTGTGTGTCTCTGTGTCACTGTGTGTCTGTATCATGGTGTGTGTGTGTGTCTGTCTGTGTCATGGTGTGTGTATGTCTGTCATGGTGTGTGTGTGTCAGTCGTAGTGTCTGTGTGTGTTTGTAAAATTAGTGTTTTACTCACTTTTTTTTTTTCCAACGTCATGCTGGTCTCTTCCTCTATGACTGAGATCATCAAGCTTGATGATCTCAGCCAATCCGCACTGACACAGGAAGCGCCTCTAGTGACCGTCTGAGTGTCTGTCACTAGAGGTGTCACTAGGAAGCAATGTAAACACTGCCTTTTCTCTGAAAAGTCAGTGTTTACATTCAAAAGCCTGCAGGGACAGGCTATAGACACCAGAACCACTACATTAAGCTGTGTGTGTGTGTGCGCCTGCTAGTGAGTTTGCTTGCTTGCATGTGTGTGTGTCTGCTAGTGAGTGAGCTTGTATTTTTATGTCAATGAGCTTATGTATATTAGTGAAATTGTTTGTCTATGAGGCTGTGTATCAATGAGCTTGTGTGTGTCAGTGAGATTGTCTGTGTCTGCATGTGAGTATGCTTACTGTATAATTAAATGTTTTACTCTGAAAGGACCAATATATTATATTAGAAAAAGATATATATATATATATATATATATAATTACTCAATCATCTGGGGTGGCAAGACATAGCCTTACATATTACATGCGACAATATATGGCGCAATGACTTATGGGGCTGGCATAGATTTTTTTTCCCAGGGCTGCTTTGTATCCCCAGTCCGGCCCTGTTAGCCAGCAACAATTATCTCCTTGTCCTGCCTATAACTTTTCTTTCTCCTATTTTACAGCTGCTCTGCTCCGCTTCTGCCTGTCCCTGCTATCGTGCATCAGCTCCCACTCCTCCCCTTCCTACGTGTTACACGTTTGCGCGTGCATGCACGCGTTCGTTTGTTCGCGTGCACGCATTCTCGTGTGTGTTCGTACTTTCATGTGTGCACTCGCGCCTGCCCACTAAAGAGGATTTAGCATTTTAGCTTGTTGTGCCGCCGAAATCCCTACCGCCCACCTGGAATCCTGAAACGCCCACTGGTGGGCCGTAGGGACCAGGATGACAACCCATGGACTAGACAGAGAGAGACGAGGTTTGTCTACAAAGGAAAGCATGTCATCAGCATAGACTGTAACTTTATGTTCCATGTGGCCAAATTTAAATCTCTTAAACTTTATGTTCTGTCCTAAAGTTTTTAATACGGTTTCTATTGTAATTGCAAAGAGGATATTCCATGATTTCATTCTCTCTCAAAACAATGTATTGGAGCATCGCCAATAGGTGGGGCCAGTCCATCTGGTCAGCATCCATGGAAAGAAGAAGCATAAAAAAAAACCTCTAATTATACCAAATAGAGAATAATAAATAAACTTAAGGTTTGGCCCTCTACTTCCCTCTCAGGAATAAAACCAATTTGACCTGGATGGACTAGCTCCATTAGAAAAGCTTGTATTTGCCTAGTAAGTGCTTTGCTGAATAATTAGGAGTCAATATTTAAAGAAGACATAAGCCTATAGCAGGCACACAGTTCCAAAGACCAGGTTTTTTTTTCCTTCTTTGAACAATACGGTAATATGGGCAGAAAGAGTGAAAAGCAACTTTAATAAAAAATAATTTGTTTGTGGAAAATTGGTTGATTTTTCTTTATACATTAACAACTGGATGCAACCAGAGAATAAATAGTCAGTTCAGTAAAACATAATAAATTGTAACCTGTGAACAAATGAACTTTTATATGGCAAAATATTTGTAGTCTTGAGAACTATATTTTGTAGTTTTCATAAATATTTTACACACAGTCTAAAGATTTACCGTACACAGTGAAAAAGAAATCAGAGAAATCCAGATTAATGAGGCTTGAATAATATCAATACATTTTAATCAATTCATTATATATAGATGTTGGAACAACATGGCCAAAATGTGAAATTTAAATAATTAATTACAACTATTCTTTCCCTAGGCAACAGAATTTAAAGCCACAAAAAAAGCAATGAATTTTTTTTTTTTAAATATATATTTTTGTCTTTACATGGCTTGGTAGAGCCTTGCTTGCATCTTTTCTTACTTAATTGAATAGTGTTTTTGCCCATCTGGATTTTTACTTCTCTCGTAACATCTAATAGAAGAATCTAATGGTAACCATTTTGACACTATTAATTCTTTGAAGACCATTAGCTAAGATTGGGCACCAATGATGCCAAGATTAAATTTAAAGTATCTTGTTGGAGTCTTTCCAGTACTCCACATGCCATCAGTTTGATAACCAATTTACAGCCTGGTTTATTTAGTTTTTAATTGCCCGTTATTACATACCCCATGCAGTAACAAGCTTTTTTCTAGTCCCGGACTAGTGCGTCAGCAGTCATGAAAACAATATTAGTTCTATTCCTTTCTTCTTGATATAATGAATCCTGGAGTTGTACACCTGTTTTAAAAGAAATTGCCTTGTATTGCAACAATTATTTTTAAGTACACTTTTTTTTTTTATGTGGAATTATTTATTCATAATTTATAAAACAAATGAAAAATTATTTTAGGTTGTGCTTATATTTTAAATATCATATGTTGTTTTTCACAACAAATACATAGCCCAATGTATGTGGACACTTACTATTATTTTCACAGCATATTCACAAATTATGGTATTATTTAGACTTGGAGGTTAATTTCATTCTGAACTGCAATTTATTTGAATTTGGACCAACAAGCTGATCGTACGACTTCTTGAACTCCGAGCCAAAATGTAGCTGATTCACGAACCAACCAATGTGCACATAGGCAAGCATGTTCGTTTTGAATCATGATTGTGAATTCCACCTGTGGAGCCCAAAAAAAAGAGATGATTAATGTGAAAAAAAGATGAGTGACGGCTAGGAGACAGTCACTAAATGTAGCAGAGAAGTTGCAAAAAAAATCTAGGTTTATATAATTATGTATTATATATTTAATATATAATGTATAAATATATGTGAGTGTGTCTCTACTATTCCATTGCTTTTATACTGATTCACAGTACCCCACTTATACATATTTTATTTTATTTGTGTCATTTGTACTATTCAGTCTACATGCATATTTACATATCTTGAATCAAAAGAATTTTAAAAATATCCATATTTATTATGGCAGGATGCTGAAAAGATACTAACCATCCCAGTGTATGAGGCTGCCCACTTAGAAATTTAAAGTAACACTATAGGGTCAGGAATACAAACATGTATTCCTGACCCTATTGTATTAAAAGCACCATCTAGCCCCTCTGCCCCTCCCATGCCTCCCTAAATATAGTAAAATCTTACAATAATCTGAAGCTGCTGCCCCTACCCCTGAACTTCCTGCTATCTGCCGACATCATCAGAAGTAGTGGTCTGAGCCAATCACAATGCTTCCCCATAAGATTGGCTGAGACTGTTAAGAAGGCAGATCAGGGACAGAGCCAGCACAAGTCAAACACAGCCCTAACCAATCAGCATCGCTATATATATATATAGTTCAAATAGTATGGCTGCACTCACGGGAATATTCTGGTTAAAATATAACTTTTAATAAAGATGCATAAAAATCGACGTTTCAGTCCATCATGTGTCTGCATGCAGAGGGTGAAGACACAGAATGCAAGTGCTGCACACTAGGCAGCACTGTCCCAGGAAGCATCTCTAGTAGCCAACTGAGTAGTGGCCAGTGGAGGTATACATAGGCTGTAATGTAAACACTGCATTTTCTCTGAAAAGACAACTTTTACTGCAAAAAGCCTGTAAGGAATGATTCTACTCACCAGAACAAACAAATACAATAAGTTGTAGTTGTACTGGTGACTATAGTGTCCCTTTAACCCCTTCAGGACGAAGTCAGTTGTACACGTTCTGATCAAAACAAAATGTAAACAAAAAATGGAATTTGCGCTATATGTCTGTTCAACCGTAATTCACCTCTTTCATATTAAGTGCACCCACACTTATAATATATCATTTTACCCAGGAGAAACAGGGCTTTAATTTCTCATGAACTATTCATATATGAAACATAATTTATTATGAATATAATAAAAAAAACTGTGAGAAATTAAGATTTTTAAAAACAATGTGTAGTTCCGCCTAACATTTTAGCTGTAAATATCATAATACTGTTTGCTTTTACTGCAATAAAATACACATATTTGTATTCAGCATGTCTCACGAGTACAATAGTACCCCCCTTTAACAGGTTTTATGGTGTTTTGGAAAGTTACAGGGTCAAATATAGCACATTCCATTTTTCTGTTTTTTTTTCATATTGAAATTTGCCAGATTAGTAATGCTACCTTTGAGACCGTGTGGTAGCACAGGAATGAAAATTACCCCCATGATGGCATACCATTTGCAAACATAGACAACCCAAGGTATTGCAAGTGGGGTATGTCCAGTCTTTTTTAGTAGCCACTTAGTCACAAACACTGGCCAAAGTTAGCGTTCATATTAGTTTTTTTGTGAAAAAAGCAAAAAACAAATATTTGGCCAGTGTTTGTGACTACGTGGCTACTAAAAAGACTGGACATACCCCACTTGCAATACATTGGGTTCCCTACTTTTGCAAATGGTATGCCATTATGGGGATAATTCTCATTCTTGGGCTACCACACGGTCTCAAAGGCAACATTATCAAACTGGCAAATTTCATCGTGAAAAAAAAATGCAAGCCTTAATTTTGACACTAAAGAAGTGTCGACGTTTCAGTCCTTGCCGGACTTTTTTCAAAACCAAAAAAGGACTGAAACGTCGACACTTCTTTGTATTACTTGATGCTTGAATAAACAGCACGATTAGAAATATTATTGAGTCCTGTGAGTGCACTTCAACAAGAACCTATATATACTTATGGTCGGAGTTTGCACCGAGGCATTAACAAGACCGGGAGCAGTGAGTGCGGGACACGTGGAAAGTTATATTACATATACAATATATATATTTTATATATATATATATATATATATTATATATATATAATATATATATATTTTATATATATATATATATATATATATATATATATATATATTATATGTATATAATATATATATATATATATATATATAGATAGATAGTAGTTTGAAAAGCACTCCAAGGACTTCATATAAGGTGAAAAATAAACTTAGCTTTATTCTGCAACAACCAAAGGTGATCGACGTTTCAGTCCTATAGCAGGACTTTCACCAGGATCCTGATGAAAGTCCTGCTATAGGACTGAAACGTCGATCACCTTTGGTTGTTGCAGAATAAAGCTAAGTTTATTTTTCACCTTATATGAAGTCCTTGGAGTGCTTTTCAAACTACTATGTATATTATTATTGCCGACAAGCACCGGGCTATATATTATTAACTATACTGGAGTGCAAGCTTTTGGACATTGTTGTATATATATATATATATATATATATATATACACACACATTTATTTTATTTTAAACATGTTTAATTATTTTTTTATACTTCCCACCAGCAGGGGGAACTGTCTGACAGTTCAGACAGTCCCCCTGCTGGTAGATCCACAGTCCGCTATAGGGGACCATGTGATCGCTCTTTGAGAGCAATCACATGGCCCCCAGGAGCCTGATTTGCCATGGGAGGGCTGCCTGGGCTGTCACGCAGACCTCCCGTAGAAGAACGCAGCAGAGGTAACTCCTGGGGGCTTTTACCGTTACAGCGTTCTATGCCGACGCAACGGCTTTAAAGCCCATTATAATGGGGACTGCATAGAATGCCGTAACGGCGTTAGTTAAGAAACACTATAGCATTACAAATACAAACACGTATTCCTAATGCTATAGTGTCCTAGTCCCTATTGAGTTTTAGCCCTCCACCCCCTTTCATAAAACAAAATAAAGAGTGGAGTGTGCAAATGAAACGTAAAATTAGCAAGTGTTCTTAACATATGGCATAGAATCAGGGCCGGCGCCACCTGTAAGGCGACCTAGGCAGCCGCCTAGGGCGCACCTTAGCAGGGGGCGCTGGATCTCTGTGCCCGGAGTCCCCGCTGCGGCTCCTCATGCTACGCCGCCTGAGCGCTTTAGCAAGCCCCAGGCGGCGCAGCACTGCTGTATGGAGGGCGGCCAGGTTTGAGTGACCGGCAAGAGGGAAGCGCAGAGTGCTCCCTCCTGCCGGTCTCTCAATATAGCATGGCCGGGCGGCGCGGAACGCGGGACAGGAACCTCTGTTTCCTGTACCCGGCCGTATGCGGACTGACAGGAAGTGCTCACTGAACCTTCAGTCCGCCGGCGGCCGGGTACAGGAAACAGAAGTTTCTGTCCCGCGTTCCGCGTCGCCTAGCCACGCTACATAGGCAGGAAGGAACAAAAGAGGAGGGTAAGGACCATTAGGGAAGGGGGGAGGGTAAGAACCATTAGGGGAGGGGGGGAGTAAGGACCATTAGGGGAGGGGGGGAGTAAGGACCATTAGTGGAGGGAAGGGGGGGGAGTAAGGACCATTAGGGGAGGGGGGAGTAAGGACCACTAGGGGAGAGGAGGGAGGTAAGGACCACTAGGGGAGTGGGGGGGAGTAAGGACCACTAAGGGGTTTGGGAGAAGGAGGACCACTAAGGGGGGAAGGACCACCAAAGGGGGGTAAGGAGGAAGGACCACTAAGGAGAGGGGAGGAGGGTAAGGACCACTAAGGGGGGGAGGGAGGGGCAGAGGGTAATGACCACTGAGATGGGAGGGAGATTACCACTAAGGGGGTGGGGGGAGGAGGGGAAGGTCTACTAAGGGGTTTGGGAGAGGGAGGACCACTAAAGGGTTTGGGAGAGGGAAGACCACTAAGGGGAGGGATGGAGGACCACTAAGGGGGAGAGAGGGAAGTGAGAAGACCACCAAGTGGGGACTGCAGAGGGACAGGGGGCCAAGGGAGAGCACTAAGGGACAGAAGGGGAGAACACGGAGGGACAGGAGGGAAGGGGAAATTAATAATTGACAGGAGGGGAAAGCACTATGAAAATGTTTTAAAAAAATAAAGAGCTGCTCCCCTCTCAGTCCCTATCCTACCCCACAAACCCTCTCTTTTACGCTACACACATACACAATGCATCCCCACACACACACACACACACACAGAAACATACAATGCCTTCCTACTCACACACAGACACACCCGAAACACACAATGCATCCCTTATGTTCACACAAACACTCATTCTCTTACACACAGAAACAAAATGCATCTCTTACACAATCAATGCACCCCTTACAGACACACACTGCATTCAATTGCATACACAGAAACACACCTTGCACCCCTTACATACACACTCACACACAGAAACATACAATGCATTCCTTACACGCAAACACACACTGCATCCCATATAAACACACTACATCCCTTACACAAATTGGTATCCCTATACACTACATTCTATAAGAACACACACACATTGCATCCTCTACAATAACACATAAAACATCCCCCTACACACATACACTCCACTTCCTGTGAGAGAACTCATGGGTGGGCCATGTAGGTATTTATGGGTGGGCATTGTAGGCATACTCACGGTCAAGCCCTGGGGGCCCAGAGCTTGAGCTGTGTAAGGGGCCCTAAAAAATGGAGCTGCTTCCTGTTCGTTAATTGCTGTGAGCACTGTTAAAAACAGTCTCCAGAGAGCCTCTTCTACACCAGACCTGTGGAGCCAGACTGAGCCCATCATCAGCCTCTTTTCCTCATTAGTGGCAATAATCTCACATTAAATGGATACTATAGTCACCAGAAGCACTACAGCATAATGTAGTTGTTCTGGTGTCTATAGCCTGTGCCTGTAGGCTTTTTAATGTACACACTGCCTTTTTAGATAAAATACACTTTGTGAAGACTGGCGTTGGCCCATATGCCAGAGCATATGGGCGGGGCATTGTGATGTCACATGGTGGGCAGGACAAATGGGGGGGGGGGGGCACCATTTTTTTTGCCTAGGGCGGCATAAATCCTTGCACCGGACCTGCATAGAATGATATTCTGATATTCTCCAATTATATAATACAAAAATAAAAATAAATAGAGAACGCGTAACTGTTTAACTGTTAATGTTTGTTTTGCTTAATTTAGCTACATACGTCTAGCAGAGCACCTCACCCATGATTTACAGATTAATCTCATAATTTGTTAAACTACTCTAAGGTCACACCAAGCCTGTTAGTTAGCCTAACACATTCTAGCCTGAATCATGCTGATGACTATACCACCAAAAATGTGATGTGACATGGAAAGCCCTGGAATACTTGTTCAGACATGTATGATTGTGTTAGGGGCATGAAGGACGAAGCAAGAGTAAAAGGAGTGGTAGCAAAGTGTAGCAAAGAGTAAGAAGAGAAAAGTCGGATGAGGTGTGCCGACGAAGCGGTAGGCCTGTAAATAAAGAGGGCCCACCCATGAGGTGTAAAGAAAGGGGTATAAAAAGGGAGAGGAGGGTGGGATCATGCAAACGCTAAGCAAGAACAAGGCAGAGGGAGGTGAGTAAAGAGTTTAAATAGGGGACATGCCCCTCCCACAACTGCAGGCCAAGCCTTCTCATTTGTGTTAGGGGCATAAAGGCCAAAACGAGAGTATAAGGAGTGTAACAAAGTATAGCAAAGAGTAAGAAGAGAAAAGTTGGTTGAGGTGTGCCGGAACCGACGAAGCGGTAGGCCTGTAAAAAAGAGGGGAAAAATAGATACCAGCAAGAATTTATTACAATCAACAAAGGGGGGGGCATAATTACGTGGACATATTATGAGAATGAAACAGTTGGATATCGATAGGTAATCTTCTATGTGTCTGGTATGTGTCTAAAAGAAATCCTAGGTGGGGATCATACCACCAACGCTTTACAAATACAGCAGTGTTCCTGCTCTATATCTGTGAGTATTATTTTAGTTACCTTTACTCATTGAGAGCACTATTGTTGCCTCTTTTTATTCCCTTTGGAGCTTTTGATGACCAGACGGTAGTGATAGATGCAGTCCCTCCACATATCCTATCAGCAAGGATTATATCGCTGTACGCCCTTCACACCAGAGCTGGCCATAGCTCTTTTAAATGTCAGTTCTTTATCTTCTACTATTTTACTCGTTGGATTTTAGACGCATTGCACTACTGGATGCCCCTGTCTCTTTGTTTTTATATATGTAAATACCCTGAGACAATAGGACGTCCCCATTTCTACTGAAAAGTCTACTGATCTACATTCCATCAAGTACTGTTATTTTAGTGAGACTCTTGGACTATTTCACGCTATTTTATTTTACTTTCCTGCTGGCGCAGCCCTACCCCATTTATTTGTATTTTCTCATTTGTTGAAGGATTTAAGGGGTCTCCTTCGTTTGGGTTGATGCATACCTACATATTGTTTGTTAAATTAGCACTGATTTCCTTTTGTATTAGGGCTGTGTATGAAGCCTGAAATTGAAATAGAGACAGTCTGTCAGCAGCAATATTCGTAACACCTGGTACATGAAAACAGACTAGAAATAAATGACGATTAGCTGCCAACCATGTTAATTTCCTAAGGAACCTCATAATAACAAGAGATGAAGAACACCCTTTATTAAGGATGTGGCACGTGGCCTGGTTGTCCAAAAAACAGCGAACCGGACAAGCCGACCACACTCGACCCCAAGCCACAGCAGCCGCCACAATCTGGTAAATTTCAAAAAGAGCTGAATGCCCAGGACTTCCGCTGTCCAAGCACCCAAAAGCCATTCAGAACCGGAAATGGCTGAGAAGCCAGTAGTGGCCACTGCGTCTGTCCATATGGAGGGTGATTCTTCTGAAATTTAGGGAAGGAAAATACTTTTCCCATTCCAGGAGAGCAAGAACCTTCACCATATGAGCAGGTCTGCTGTGGCCTGGTCACCGAGCATGATCAGGCTATCATTGTGAAGATTGGGAAACAGGGATAGAAACCCAGATATAAATGCCTGACCCTGAGGAGTCAAGCTGTATACCCGGAAAGGTAATGAAGGTACCCGGACCTTCTGTTTTTGTGGATGACAACGGTACACCGAATAACTGGAAAAGGGCCACGGCTTCCTCAAGGAGGAGGGAGTGTTCTCTCAATCATAAGGAAGTCGTTCAGATAGAGGATGACTGCAGGACATCTAATAACATTAAGGAGCAACCAGCACAGGGTCCCTGCGAAAATGTCAAACAGTTTCGGGCAACTTTTGGAACCAACGGTAAGCCGGGAGAAATAGTAATACAGGTTCTTCCATTTAAAACAGTGAAAATGCCAGAGACTAGGGTGTATCGGTAATAGTTTAAAAGCATCGATAATATCCGTTTTACTAAGCCAAGCGCCAAACCCAGATTTTAGTTGTCATGTCCCCTGCCCCTGCGCCGCTCGTGGCGTCCTTGCTTACCCCATCACCGCTCGCGGCGTCTTCCGGTTTCTGTCCACAGCTTGCAGCTGTCCCTGCTGCCACTCCCCAACCTGACAGTGTTTCTGACGCTGCCGCTCCAAGACAGCTTCCTTATATGTGTGTCAGACCCGGTCATGTGACCCGGCACACAGTGATAACCTCACTGATCACAAGAGAGGGAAAAGACACCTCCCACGTGTTGTAATTAACACTAATTGGAAGTTAGCCAATCAGACACACTCTGTGTGTATATAAGTTCACCTTCCCTCAGTGCCCTGTTGTGGTCTTTCATAGCACAATAGCACGTTTGTATTGTGGTTCATTCTCTGGTTACTGACTTTGGCTTGTTTCTCGTTTACTCTGTTTTCTGTGATCCTTGACCTCGGCTTGTACTCTGACTACTCTATCTCTTTTGCATAGCCCGGCCATTCTAAGGACCGGTATTGCAATATCTTTGTGTCTGTGATCTGTCTGTGTGTTTAGGTTCTCCTGGTATTTGTGGCATTAGGATTGCCGAAATGGCATGGTCAGCCATAGAATATTGCAGTGAAAATTCCTCAGACGGAATCAGGGAATTCAAACTAGGAATTTCTGTCAAATCAGGGGCGGAGAGGTCGATAATTAGCCTCTGTTTTATGGAGTTCTTTCTGGTGACAATACCAGTAGGGTTCGTCCTCCATTAAGTGAAGGGTGGAGCTTGAAAAGGACCTAAAAGAAAACCCCCAGCGACTTCCTATAGTATGTATTGTACCACCTCCGTGTGTGCCAGGGCTGATTGCAGATTTTTACATTTGAAGATACCTGACAGCATATGTACAGGGAGTGCAGAATTATTAGGCAAGTTGTATTTTTGAGGATTAATTTTATTATTGAACAACAACCATGTTCTCAATGAACCCAAAAAACTCATTAATATCAAAGCTGAATATTTTTGGAAGTAGTTTTTAGTTTGTTTTTAGTTATAGCTATTTTAGGGGGATATCTGTGTGTGCAGGTGACTATTACTGTGCATAATTATTAGGCAACTTAACAAAAAACAAATATATACCCATTTCAATTATTTATTTTTACCAGTGAAACCAATATAACATCTCAACATTCACAAATATACATTTCTGACATTCAAAAACATAACAAAAACAAATCAGTGACCAATATAGCCACCTTTCTTTGCAAGGACACTCAAAAGCCTGCCATCTATGGATTCTGTCAGTGTTTTGATCTGTTCACCATCAACATTGCGTGCAGCAGCAACCACAGCCTCCCAGACACTGTTCAGAGAGGTGTACTGTTTTCCCTCCTTGTAAATCTCATATTTGATGATGGACCACAGGTTCTCAATGGGGTTCAGATCAGGTGAACAAGGAGGCCATGTCATTAGATTTTCTTCTTTTATACCCTTTCTTGCCAGCCACGCTGTGGAGTACTTGGACGCGTGTGATGGAGCATTGTCCTGCATGAAAATCATGTTTTTCTTGAAGGATGCAGACTTCTTCCTGTACCACTGCTTGAAGAAGGTGTCTTCCAGAAACTGGGAGTTGAGCTTGACTCCATCCTCAACCCGAAAAGGCCCCACAAGCTCATCTTTGATGATACCAGCCCAAACCAGTACTCCACCTCCACCTTGCTGGCGTCTGAGTCAGACTGGAGCTCTCTGCCCTTTACCAATCCATCCATCTGGCCCATCAAGACTCACTCTCATTTCATCAGTCCATAAAACCTTAGAAAAATCAGTCTTGAGATATTTCTTGGCCCAGTCTTGACGTTTCAGCTTGTGTGTCTTGTTCAATGGTGGTCGTCTTTCAGCCTTTCTTACCTTGACCATGTCTCTGAGTATTGCACACCTTGTGCTTTCGGGCACTCTAGTGATGTTGCAGCTCTGAAATATGGCCAGACTGGTGGCAAGTGGCATCTTGGCAGCTGCACGCTTGACTTTTCTCAGTTCATGGGCAGTTATTTTGCGCCTTTCTCCACACGCTTCTTGCGACCCTGTTGACTATTTTGAATGAAACGCTTGATTGTTCGATGATCACGCTTCAGAAGCTTTGCAATTTTAAGAGTGCTGCATCCCTCTGCAAGATATCTCACTATTTTTAACTTTTCTGAGCCTGTCAAGTCCTTCTGTTGACCCATTTTGCCAAAGGAAAGGAGGTTGCCTAATAATTATGCACACCTGATATAGGGTGTTGATGTCATTAGACCACACCCCTTCTCATTACAGAGATGCACATCACCTAATATGCTTAATTGGTAGTAGGCTTTCGAGCCTATACAGCTTGGAGTAAGACAACATGCATAAAGAGGATGATGTGGTCAAAATACTCATTTGCCTAATAATTCTGCACGCAGTGTATAATGCCCGTTTGAAAATCCTCAGAAAAAACAGAGATTAAAAAATCAACCAAATGCCTGCATGGGTGAGAAGACAACAGAGCTGATAAGGCAGTCACATTAACAAAGGTTAAGTAGGGTTTGGGATACAATTTATTGGGGCACATAGTTTTTGCATGTGCACCGAAACACTTGGAACAAACATGCAGAAGCCTGTATACGCTAAAACTTCAGGTACCCGCATTAAAATTATTACAGACCTGGGACTTCCCCAGGAAGAGTATGGGGCGACCCAATTTATCCTTGATGACCTTGTCAGGTTGTGCAGAACGGGAGTGGACAACAAGGCTAGGGGAAGCCTCGGCCGTATTGGGCCAAAGATTCATAGAATGAGACGCGGAGGAGCACAAGCTGGGGTTCTTACAAGCTGGACACCATACTGAGTGAAAGCTGCAGACACCTTAGCAGAGAAGGACCTGTGGTAATCGTAAAAAGATGTACCGCTGTATTTGTGACACAAGTCCACCAGCTTGTGCATGTAAAGGTCCAACCTGAATAGACCAGGATCTGAAGGAGGTAGGTGTAGATGAATACCCCCTGCGTGAAGGGGTACCAGACCTAGCCGGAGTGCCGGGCAGGAACAAGTCTTTGCCACCATCTGGTGTTTGAGCCATGGGTTCAGAGGAGTCGACAGTTCGGATAGCCGAGGCTTGGAGTACCAGGGATGACAGGAGAGCCGGAACAGAGCCCAAAATGACCACAGGCAAGTGGACTGCGAGGGATGGCAGGCCAGGTAATGAAAGCCATGAGAACCAGGTGAGAGATGAAAAAACTACCGGAACTGTGATGGAAGGCACCTTGACTCAAGGCTCAAGCTACAGATGACCGGATGCCCAGTCTGTTTTTACTTTCATGTTATGCTTTGAACTTTTAGTCTAGTTTCAGTGTTTGACAAGTAAGCATAAATTCATGGCTTGTGACATTCTGTGGTTTCTGAGGAGACAATTTCAGCTTCACCCTTAGCCCCCCTTCTTATGTCCTACTGTTTTTTGTTTTTTTTTATATATATAACCATTGAAATACAACTTGAAGCTTTTTCAAAAATGGTAAATAGAGACATGGAAAAAATTAATCTTAAAATGACTAATTTTAACCTTACACAGAAAGAGTATGAAATTTTAAACAAATTGTAAAACAGAAAAGACATCAGACTTCTTGGTGATACTTGCACACATATAGTAAACTTAAAGAGAATCCTAATTTTACATTGAACCACAAATTAAAGGAATTCCTTACAAAATATTTGAATAATGAAGTCTTGTGAGTGCAATATACTCACCATTACTGTTTGGAGTCTACAATATTACACTATTGTGTTCTCTTTTTTATTTCTTTATTTTTAGATTGTAATTTTATATATTCTCTTATAAGACAAGATAAGTCTTCTTACAATCTATAGTCTTCCCTAAGGGTAAATTGTAACAATTTGTATTACTATATATCTACTGCTGGTGTATATATTGTTATATAGAGGGTTTTGTTTTATTTGTAAAAGGATCAAGCATTACAAGCAGCTTTGGACAAATGCTTGAATAAAACCAGTCTGCCAAAACAGAACAAACCACGCTTGGTTTTTCCAGTCATGTATACCACATTCTCTGATATGCTGAGATCAACGGTAAATAAAAACAGAGTACTTTGAAAGGAGATCCCACTCTTCCTCTTGAGTTCCAACAGCCACCAATGATTTGTTATCGACATGGAAAGAACCTAAAGGATCTCTTGGTAAAGCTGGATCCAGTATATTGCTAAGGCCTAAGCTAGACCCTTTCCAATAAAGGGTGCTACAGATGCCTTGGCTGCGTCACCTGTAGCCATATGACCCTGGGAAAGGTGTTCAACCATCCCCACTCAGGGAAACAGTATGAGATCCGTCACAGACTGACCTGTACCACAGACCATGTCCTCTATAGACTCCAATGTCACAGTCACTGAATTAAAAGGTTTTTAACCTACATTGGGAAAACCAACCTCTCTCTCATAGAGCGTATACGTGATCATCCATCTAGCATACGCCCTGCCTACTGCGACAACAAAGCGGAATTTCCAGTAGTGAAGCATTTTCTATCGAAAGGACACCCTTTGCCATCTTTGAGACTGATGGCCATTGACCACGTCCCCTTCTGAGATGGGGGGGACCAGAGTACATTACTATTACAAAGCAAACTACTTTGGATCTGTACACTGGACACAGTATGGGCCTCAATGAACAGTATTCTTTGCCTGTGTTTTTATAATTTGTATTTATCTATTTATGGGCTATATGTGTCAGGGCTCCGCGGGCAGCGGTGAGGGGAGGCTGCAAGCCGCTCGCAGCACTCACCCTCGGTCCAACGCTGCCCGCGGTCCCCCCTCCTCTTACTGTTCGGCGAGCGGCGTTCTCTCCTCTTGACACGCCGCTCGCGTCCTCTCCTCCTCCTTCCCCCAGCGGCAGCATGTCTAACGCTGCACGCTGGGAGCCGGCACCCATATCAGTACGCCGGGGTCACTCATGTGACCCGGCGTTAAAGCGACAGTACAAAAATCACAGTGGGGGGTATAGATACCCCCCACGTGTGTTTGTTAATTCTGATTGGAAGCTATCCAATCAGAATTAAGGCTAGGATATTTATACTTACCTTTCCTGCCTCTCAGTGCCCTGTTGTGGTCTTTGCTTTATGTATTGATACTGAACGTGTGCTTTCTGGTTACGTACTCTCTGGCTTGTTATACTGACTTTGTGACTTTCTCCTACCCTTTGACCTCGGCTTGTTTATCGTTATTCTGTTTTCTGGTTCCCCTTACTCGGCTTATCTCCTGACTATTCTGTGTGTGCTTAGCCCGGCCACTCTAAGGTCCGGTACTGCACACTTTCTGTGTGTGTGTCTGCGTGTGTTAGCGTGTTGGGTTCCCCGGAATCGTGACAATATGTTACCAACCTAGAGTACCATTTGAGTGATAGTCTGTGGTTAAGATCTCTATTGTTTTCATTTTCTTGACTACATAGTCAAGTACTTTACGTGCATTGGTTAGGTACAATTGTCTGTAAATAACTTCCAACTTTGCTGTTTGTCATTTGGTGATAGATTAGGATGGATTAAGTACAAGGAGGGGCTATTACTCCTTCTTGTCGTTTCCCTTAAATGTACTGTCCATAAGACTAGAGTACTATCTGTGAAAGAAAATGTGGAATGGTTGTTGAAGGAAAAAACATTAGGCGTGATTTACTAAACGGCAGCCTGAGGTTTCTCAATTAAATGCCCCAAGGAGAGATTTTAGGTTTGCAAGATACATTGTTGGTACTCTGCAAACTATGGTAAGGGTCCCTGGGGCAGAGCATTTGGAGAGCAGGGTGGGTCAGTGCTCCAATAGCACTAGTTGCTATGTAACAACCAGACCAGGACTTGTATGTAAACTAATTGATACTCACCTGTAGCTGGTCAATTAGCTGCAGGCTTTTAAAAGAAGGGATCAGCCTGCTGCAGAGTGAGGGAGAAAGAGCCAGAGGAATGGTGTGTTTTGCAGCTATATCATGTTATTGTCAATTGGTAAGTGGGAAAGCCACCCTATTCCAGATAGTAATTACTCTGTTTAGTATGTGCTCAAACAAGAGCAAGGAATTTAGTTTTGTTTATCTTATTATGGAGCACCTGTATATTTTGCACCAAATAAATCAGAAAAACTGAGCTGAATGTGTCCTGGACTTTGATTACCCTAGAAGGCTGTGGTTACCATAAGATCTGTGACAAAATCCTACCTGTACAAGAGGTGGTTTGTTACATATCCTATAGATAGTCTGTGGCATAAGCCTTTATGGTTGGGTGGTAATTACACTACCGCGCAGGATGCATGTTACAAAGTACAGCGACAAGCAGGGTGGCAGGTTATGTCTTTTTTATTCCAATAGTGAAAGTATGTAGCCTATGTAACGGATCGCCTGGCACCCCGACTGGGTACCTCCGTTGAAGGATGCTCCTAGCGCTTACAGAGGGCTCCAAGCCCTCCGCAGACACCACAACCACCGCAGACCCCACGAACCGCCGCAGCTTGGTTGGGGTCTCGCCGTCTCCTACCCACCCTGGACCTACGACAAGGCTCCAGGTTCCAGTGGGTGAACCTCTCCTCCAAGAGAGTGAAGCAGGAACAAACTCTTACAAGAGCTTAGAAGTGATTACCCAAGGGAGCATGCAGAGCATAGCAATCCCTTGTAGTGATATAGAAATTCCCCCAATAAGAGACAGGACTCTAGATTGAGGGTGAAGAAGAACTGATGTTTAATGGCAGGTACTCTGCTTTTATGCAGTGCTCCCCTGCAAGGGAAATGCCCACAGGCAATTAGACATTAACCAACCAGATAACAGTTACATCCCCCAGATTCCCTCCCCTCTGCTTGGGAAATAATTGAGTTTCTTACTGTATCTACTTAATTATCTCCAAGCTAAAACTTATACTTTTTTTTTATGCATTTTTATAACTTTAAAACTATACATTCAATCATCATAAAAAGTGGTGGGTGGGGGCTCTAAAATCCACCCCTGGGAAAGTTCTTTGTAAAATGACAAAGATCACTCTGATTGGCTTAAACCCACCAATCAGAGTGTTCTTAGCCTAATTGCAGGGCGGGGCAAGGCTTTATAAGCCTTCCCCCGCCCTGCGTAGCTCAGTCTGTGCGGAGCCCTCCATGGGTGAAGATGGATTATTTTTTTGCGCTCTGGATTTTTCTTTTTCGTAGGGTTTTTTTGCGCTCGGGTTTTTTATTTTATTTTAAGTTCGACGGGTATGATGGCTTTTTATTTGACCTTTTTTGGGGCTCAAAAATGAAGATTTTAGAAAAAAGAAGACGTCAAATGGTAAGTTAAATTTTTTTTTTTACAGGTTAGTTATTTTATTCCCCCCTCACTATTTTTAGGGTGAGGGGGGTAGGTAGGGGATAGTTTGATTTGGGTGGGGGGGTGATTAGGGGCTTGGGACCCCAAGTCATCTTGATATACTTAAAAATCATGCAAATCCTTCCATTAGTTCAAAAGTTAGTCGTGAGTCCTTTGTGACCGACCGCAGGCACATTTTCCTGCCCAAAACAGTTCCATAGATTTGGGCTGTGCGGTCGACCAATTTGACACTGAAAAAATGACTAAGTCCCATTCGAACGTGAGTTTGAATCTTCGAACGGGACTTAGTCTCTGTGGCTGAAAACTCAGTGCAGGAGAAGGTAAGGGTCAGCGGTGTTCGTTGAAATGTGTAGCCGATTTCAGTTCCATGGATTTGGCTACACATACCGCTGACCTCGTTCGAATGAACAAAGATGGTCGCCGCCACTTGTTTGTTTGTCGAATGGCGGCCACTTTGACTACTTCGGCACTTCATCTGTATCCGAAGTGCCAATTTAAAGTTGCAACACTGCTCCAAAGTAATTAAAGGGCCAGAAACAGCATCCATTATGCCCAAATACAGTTCAGTATAATATCAGTCCATAAGCCCCAACTCAGTTCCTTAAAGGGCAATACATCCCAGGGCCATAGTCGCAGGGCAGGAGGCTGGCAAACAGGCCCCTCCAAAAACTAGTGGCGAGGTTACTTTCGCCACAGCCTTGCTTACTTTTCCATCTTTAGATCCTCTTTTAGTGACTACCATGTAGTTTTGTTCTATCATGAGCTTAGTATTACAATTCTTATCTTGATTACTATATAGTAATTTTATGCCTAGATGTGATGTCACTTCAAAGTCTTTCACCATTGGGGCTTGTCACCTAAACTACATATGGGGGACAGACGACAGCTGGGAGTATATAAACAGACAGTAAAAAAAATTCAGTTTACTCACCACCATATAGTGCTATCTCGTTGTTGATTCCACATGATCCCGCAAAGCTGTAAGATTAAAATGAAGACCTCTTAAAATAATTGATAATTTCTTTGCCATGGACTTCTACGTAATTTAGCAATCTCTTGTTTGTCCCGCAATCTCTTTGCAGTGCTGGGAAGAAGCCACCATGACACAGACACATGTTGCTCACAGTAAACATCTCCAAAATTTTATTACATATCACAGGCTATATTGTGTACTTTAACCCCTTAAGGACTGGCCTGTTTTTGCGATGTTGAACGTTAAGGACCAGAGTGGTTTTAACACTTTTGTGGTGTTTGTGTTTAGCTGTAATTTTCCACTCTCTCATTTACAGTTCCCATACAAATTATATATTGTTTTTTTCAGGACAAGAGGGGCTTTCTTTACACACCATTATTTGTATCATGTCATATTTTACTTTAAAAAAAAAAAAAAAAATATGGTGAAAAATTGAAAAAAAAAAAACATGTTTTTGGATTTTTACTTGAAAAATCTTTTAATTATCTACAAAAGCTAATTTAAAAAACTGCTAAATAGATTCAAAATGTTGTCCTGAGTTAAAAAATACCCAGTGTTTACATGCTTTTTTGCTTTTTTTTCTTTTGTGCAAGCTATAGGGCTATAAGTACAAGTAGGAAAGTTTTTCAATATATATACATATTTTACATTTATCAATAGTGACATTGTAACACTGGTATCGGTCATAAATCCCCGAATCACACCCCACATGTACATATTTTTTTTTTAAAGTAGACAACCCAGGGTTTTCAATATGGGGTATGTCCAGTCTTTTTTAGTAGCCACTTAGTCACAAACACTGGCCAATGTTAGCATTTATATTTGTTTGTGTGTTAAAAATGCAAAAAACGCTAACTTTGGCCAGTGTTTGTGACTAAGTGGCTACTAAAAAAAGCTGGACATACCCCATTTGCAATACCTTGGGTTGTCATTTTTTGCAAATGGTATGCCATCATGGGGGTAATTCTCATTCCTGGGCTACCATACGCTCTCAAAGGCAACATTACCAATCCAACAAATTTCAATTAAAAAAAAAAGTAAAATCAAGCCTTATATTTGACCCTGTAACTTTCAAAAACAATATAAAACCTCTACATGTGGGATACTGTTATACTCAGGGACTTTGCTGATCACAAATATTAGTGTTTCAGAACCGTAAAACCTATCACAGCAATATTATTATCAGTGAAAGTACCGTTTGTGTGTGAAAAATGCAAAAAAACTTCACTTTCACTGACCATATCATCGCTGTGATATGTTCTACTGTTTTGAAAGACTAATATTTGTGTTCAGCAAAGTCTCCCGAGTAAAACAGTACCCCCCCCCCCCCCTGCCCATGTACAGGTTTTAGGGTGTCATAGAAAGTTACAGGATTAAACACAGTGCTAGCAAATTAAATTCTCTGGACTTCCGGCCTGGGTTGGCAGGCAGGTCCCTCAAATTGCAATCAATAAAATTACTTAGTTATGTAATAATATTACATAAATATGCACGTAGAATTTAAATATATATACATATTTATATATTTGAAGTCTACGTGTATATTTATGTAATTATGTATATGGACATATGTATATTTCGTATTTTTATTTATACATAGATATATATAATTTCGTGTATTTTGATATATATATAATTTTTTTAATTATTTTTACATTTTTAAATTATTTTTGATATACTTGTTATTTATATTTTATAATATATATACGTGTGTAATTTAATTTAAGTGTATTTTATATTAATATATGTTTATATAAAAATACACTTAGTATGAATATATATATATATATATACACACACACACATATTTATTTATTTTTACACTAATTGATTTATTTATTTTTTACTTTATTTTAGGATTTTTCACTTGCAGGGAGACTGCCTGTCAGCACTAGTGCTGTCGAGAACCCGGAATTTTCGGTTCGCGAACGGCGAACGCGAACTTCCGCAAATGTTCGCGAACCGGCGAACCGTGCGAACTGCCATTGACTTCAATGGGCAGGCGAATTTTAAAAACAACAGGGACTCTTTCTGGCCACAATAGTGATGGAAAAGTTGTTTCAAGGGGACTAACACCTGGACTGTGGCATGCCGGAGGCGGATCCATGACAAAACTCCCATGGAAAATTACACAGTTGATGCAGAGTCTGGTTTTAATCCATAAAGGGCATAAATCACCTAACATTCCTAAATCACAATGGATATGGATTGACACCTGACATATGACATATTGACACCTTGACATATGGATTGACACCTGTCCTCAGAGACCCTGATACACACTGACATAGAGCAGAATAGGGACTGTTCCCCCTACATAGGGTCACTTGGCAGATATGGATTGACACCTGTCCTCAAAACCCCTGATACACACTGACACAGAGCAGAATAGAGACTGTTAACCTTGACTCTATAAGCATTGGTATCAGTGACAAGTCTCTTCAGCTGTGTCTGGTCATGTGTCTGGTTCTTGGCCTATAAAAGCCACTTCCTGTCTCTGTACCTTTGCCAGATTATTGTGGTTCCTGTACTCTCTAATCAAGCTTGTTCCTGTTTCTCCTACCTGTTGCTGATTTTGGACCGTTTTGACTTTGCTGCTTCTCCTTCCCACTGACCTCGGCTTGCCTCACTACGATTATCATCTCTCTGTTCCAGTCTCCCATCTCTGCTTAAGACCAGAAGGCCACTCAAGGCTCAGGGGCTCAACCACCTGGGTAACGAGTGGCTACCTCTGGCAGAAAACATTGCTGATCTGGCTACTGGACTCCAAAACTTTGTAACATCAATATCATTACAGAATAATCTGGCCCATTCATGGAGACCGTCGGATCAGATTTTGCATTGGCCCAGCAGGTTGCTTTTAATGCACAGACCATTCAAGTGCTGCAGGATCAGGTAGCTGAACTGCAAAATTAAGTTCGATCAATGCATGGTGAGCTTACCAGCTACAGGGCACATGATGTTGCGGCTGCTGCTGCTACTACTGTTACACCTGCACAAGATGCCCGCTTGCCTCTACCAGAAAAATTTGGAGGAGACCGCAAAAAATTTAGGGGTTTCCTAAATCAATGCCGTTTGCATTATATGATGTTACCTAACCGTTTTCCATCTGAAAGAGAGAAGGTGGGATTTATTTTCTCCCTATTCAAAGATGAAGCCCTGGCTTGGGGCTCCCCTTTTCTGGAACAGGACAGTCCAGTCTTGGGAAATTTAAAAGACTTTCTTGAGGCCATGTGCCTAGTTTTTGATGAAACCAATCGCTGTGCTACAGCAGAAGCCACTCTCCTTCATTTACATCAAGGGAGGCGCTCTGTGGCTGAATATGCTGCTGAATTCAGACAGTGGGTTGCTGATACTACTTGGAACCAATCAGCCCAGAGGTTCCACTTCAGTAGGGGTCTCTCAGAAGCTATAAAAGATGAGTTAGCTCGTGTTGATCTTCCTGTTGAGTTTGATGCATTTGTGCGGTTGGCTATCCGTATTGATCGGAGACTTTCAGAAAGAAGATTGGAAAGACAGGGCTCTTTTAAACCAAGTGCTACTCCTACTTTCTATTCAAGAATTTCTACTCCGACCCCACAAACACCTACAGAATCTGAACCTGAGGCTATGCAGGTAGATCTAATAAGAGGGTCATTATCCAATGAAGAAAAACAGTGGCGACGCACTCACAATTTATGCCTGTATTGTGGTAGTGCAGGGCATTATGCCATCAATTGCCCTAGCAAGTCTAAAAGAACAATAGCTATGACTGCTGAGGGTGCACAGATTCAACACCAATCCCAGATTTCAGACCAACTGGATTCTGTCACACAACCCTTGTTTTCTCTGGCTCAGGGTGAAGAGGGTATGATGACTCAACATCCTCATTTGGTGGTGCCTATCACTTTGCAATATGGTGATAATAAAATTTCAACTACAGCTATGATAGATTCTGGAGCAGGCGGAAACTTTATGGATATCAAATTTGCAGCAGGAAATAAAATTCAGTCTATCCCTAAATCTTCACCTGTGTTAATGGAAACAGTAGATGGTTCTCCACTCACGTCAGGCCCGGTTACACATGAGACTGTGCCCTTAAAATTGATGCTGGAAGTGAATCACCATGAGTCTATATCTTTCCACCTAATTTCCTCAACACAGTTTCCAGTGATTTTGGGTATACCCTGGCTTGCTCTGCATAACCCACAGATTGATTGGAAGACTAGAACTTTGTCCTTTCCTTCAGAACACTGCTTAATAAATTGTCAACCCTCTAAGGCAACAACTGTTGCCACAACAATTAATGAAATGGTTGATACAAACTTAACTAAGCTTCCTCTACAATATCGGGATTTTGCAGATGTCTGTGATAAGAAGAATGCTGATCAGCTTCCACCTCACAGGCCTTATGATTGCCCCATAGAGCTGCTACCTGGAGCTGCTATCCCATTTGGCCGTATATACTCCCTTTCTGAGCCTGAATTGAAAGCACTTCGTGAATACATACAAGAAAATCTTGCCAAAGGCTTTATTCGACCATCTACTTCTCCAGCAGGAGCTCCTATATTCTTTGTAGAAAAGAAAGATGGCAGTCTACGGCCATGTGTCGATTACAGGGACATTAATAAAATCACTGTTAAAAACCGCTATTCCTTGCCTCTCATTCCTGAACTTCTAGAGAGACTTCGTTCAGCTAAAATATTTACGAAGCTTGATCTACGGGGGGCATATAATCTGGTTCGCATAAGACCAAATGATGAATGGAAAACAGCTTTCAGAACCAGGTACGGACATTACGAATATCTAGTAATGCCATTTGGGCTTTGTAATGCCCCTGCAACTTTTTAGCATCTAATCAATGATGTACTACGGGATCTCCTGGATCAGTTTGTTGTGGCATATTTGGATGATATCCTGATATTTTCTGATAATCTTGAAAATCACAGAAAACAGATCTGCATTGTTCTTGAGCGCCTTCGTACCCACCACCTATACATTAAACTGGAAAAATGTGAGTTTGAACAAACAGAAATTCAATTCCTGGGATATGTAATAACTCCTAAAGGTTTAAGTATGGACGCAAGTAAAATTAAAGCTGTGCTGGACTGGCCCATCCCCAAGAAGGAAAAAGATATTCAGAGATTTGTGGGGTTTGCCAATTTTTACAGGCGTTTCATTAAGAATTTCTCTGCCGTTATTACACCTATCACTGAACTTACACGTAAAGGGACTTCTTTTCAGTGGTCCAATAAGGCTGACACTGCATTTTCCAGAGTAAAGACTCTGTTTACATCTGCCCCTATCCTGGTACATCCTCAGCCAGAATTGCCATTTACTGTAGAGGTAGATGCTTCTGATTCAGCTGTTGGGGCTATACTGTCTCAAAGGACTGGACCTAAGATGTTGTTACATCCATGTGCCTTCTATTCCCGCCAGATGTTACCAGCAGAAAGAAATTATGACATAGGGAATAAAGAACTTTTGGCTATAAAAGCTGCCTTTGCCGAATGGAGACATCTCTTGGAGGGAGCCACCCATCCAATTACTGTCCTCACAGATCACAAAAATCTGGAATGTATTCAATCAGCTAAGAGACTGTCAGCCAGACAAGCACGCTGGTCCCTATTTTTCTCAAGGTTTAATTTTTTGATTTCATACCGCCCTGGTTCCAGAAATGGCAAGGCAGATGCCTTGTCTAGGATAGCTGACCCCCTCCATACTACAGTAACCAAAGCCACCATCTTGCCTGAGAGTAGATTTTTAGGAGTTACCTTTCCTTCTGATCTAATGTCTCGCATTAAAAAGGGCTACGCTGATGATCCAGTTTTTCGTGATCCTCCTCGTGATCTTCATATGACCATGCTTAATGGGTTTTGGATTTTTCAACAACGTCTGTTTGTTCCAGAATCAGTGCGACTGGACGTTTTACGTCTCTACCATGACTCAAAACCAGCAGGTCATCCAGGAATCCGAAAGACACAAGAACTACTTACCCGATCCTTTTGGTGGCCTAAATATTATGAGGATGTTAAGAAGTATGTGTCCTCTTGTGATGTATGTGCCAGACATAAGACTCCTCGCTCATCCCCTGTTGGCATGCTTCAGCCTCTTCCGTCTGCAACTTCCAGATTCCATGAAAATACATCCAGTGTGTAGCGGAGAGCCGATCTTGCACAGCTATTCTCCACTAGAGATTCCAGTGAGGCTCAGGAACAAGGTGATGTTAAGTCCATAGGCAAGGTTTCCAGCAGGTAAAGTAATACAGCAGTATCCCCATCGCAATCCCAATAACTGGACGACACACAGTTTCAGGAGTAGACTGACAAGCTTTATTCCACAGTTCCTTATAAAGCCCTCTCCCATGCAAGGGAGGAGGTTCTATCACTTAAGACATTATCCAATCTCTAAGTAGTAACCTCCCACAGATCTCCTCCCCTCCTCTAGCATCATAATCCCCTTATTGTGTACACAGTTTTCCCCGAGTTTTGGATGTACCCTAAATACTTGGGGTACATCCACAAATCCAACATCCCCAGATAGCTCTATTCTGGGGGACCAACATACTTAAAAATTAGCCCATTCGGATGAATGGTTCGTGAGATATGGGGTTCCAAAGATTTGACCGACCGCATGGGTAAAGTATCCGAAAACAGTTCCATGCATTTTGGCCCTGCGGTCGGTCACAAACAAGGGAATGAAAACAGGCGAATTGCCTGTGTTATAGAGCCTGGAGAGGGTTTGAATGAATTCCCTTGTTTATGGGGCTCTTTCTACCGAACGGCGGGTCATTCGGTAGTTTCCATACGAATTTCTGGAAGTATGGAGGTCTCAGCGGTGTTTGCCTAGTCAAGTGTCCGATTTTAGTTCCAGACACTCGACGGCAAAACACCGCTGTTCGGTAGTTTAAGATGGCCGCCGCCACGTGTTTGTTTCCCGAATGGCGGCCACCCAGAGGACAAAGACCACACTGCACTGATTGCCAATTACCTGTTTGCAACATTGTTGCAAACGGTAATTGGAGGCACACTCATTCCTGGGTGGTCTGGTTGTTCGGTAGTTTCATTCCCTTGTTTTATTTGAATGATTCTACCGAACAACTAGAGGAATACAATTCTTTACATACATTTAACTGTCATTATACCCGGATACCATGCTTTCTATACATGTACATACACATTAAACCAGCCATATGACCAAATACACTTATTCTCATACATGTCGTGGGACAGCCCGGTACCAATCCGCTACACAGTGTTTCACGTTGCACTGCTTAAACCTTTTCATGAAAATACTTTCCCTGGTCGAGCCCTGCCTGCCCCACCACCAGTCCTCGTGGATGGTGAAGATGAATACGAGGTGGAAAAAATTCTTGACTCCAGGATATTCCGCAACAAGCTTCAATATTTGGTTCTTTGGAAAGGCTATGGTGAAGAGGATAGATCATGGGAACCAGTGGACAATATTCATGCTCCTGATCTTCTTCAGTCTTTCCATGCACAGTACCCTGCTAAACCAGGAAATAGGGCATCCAAAGGCTGCGCCTGTAGAGGGGGGAGTAATGTGAGGAACTGACTCTGCTGGGTTTCGAACCCTGGTTTACATGCTGCTAAACCTCTTCCTTACCACTACACCACCCTGCCTTTTGCAAATGTACCTGAGATCTGGTAACCTTGACTCTATAAGCATTGGTATCAGTGACAAGTCTCTTCAGCTGTGTCTGGTCATGTGTCTGGTTCTTGGCCTATAAAAGCCACTTCCTGTCTCTGTACCTTTGCCAGATTATTGTGGTTCCTGTACTCTCTAATCAAGCTTGTTCCTGTTTCTCCTACCTGTTGCTGATTTTGGACCGTTTTGACTTTGCTGCTTCTCCTTCCCACTGACCTCGGCTTGCCTCACTACGATTATCATCTCTCTGTTCCAGTCTCCCATCTCTGCTTAAGAGCAGAAGGCCACTCAAGGCTCAGGGGCTCAACCACCTGGGTAACGAGTGGCTACCTCTGGCAGAAAACATTGCTGATCTGGCTACTGGATTCCAAAACTTTGTAACATCAATATCATTACACACTGACACAGAGCAGAATAGAGACTGTTCCCCCTACATAGGGTCACTTGGCAGATATGGATTGACAAATCCCTGACAAACAGCTACCACATGCAAGGAAGGCAGCAGGGGCGCAAATGACCCACTCCCGACGCGGGAAGGTAGTGACGACAAATAACAATACAGGACTCTTTAGAGGCCCTGTAATTGTAATCAGTCCACTTGAAATCCTTTAACTTTGATCAATTGGAGGGAAGTCTGGTGCAGAGCCACTGACCCATGCGCAGGGCCAGCCTTAGGCCTTTGGGCGCCCTGTGCAAGAAATCTTCCCAACGCGGGAAGGTAGTGATGACAAATAACAATACAGGACTCTTTAGAGGCCCTGTAATTGTAATCAGTCCACTTGAAATCCTTTAACTTTGATCAATTGGAGGGAAGTCTGGTGCAGAGCCACTGACCCATGCGCAGGGCCAGCCTTAGGCCTTTGGGCGCCCTGTGCAAGAAATCTTCCCGACGCGGGAAGGTAGTGATGACAAATAACAATACAGGACTCTTTAGAGGCCCTGTAATTGTAATCAGTCCACTTGAAATTCTTTAACTTTGATCAATTGGAGGGAAGTCTGGTGCAGAGCCACTGACCCATGCGCAGGGCCAGCCTTAGGCCTTTGGGCGCCATGTGCAAGAAATCTTCACCCTGTCACACCCATGTGCAAGAAATCTTCACCCTGTCACACACACACACAGGCAGACAGCCATACACACGCACACACACAACTGCGACTGACTAGGTTTGTCACCTCCTCAAAAGGACGCATGAGCCTACAGGCATTGCGCATGAGCGTCCAGTAACGTGGCAAAAAAATTCCCAGCTCCCCAGAGGCTGTCCTAGCACCCCGGTCATACAAATATTCATTATCATTAACAGCTTTTTCTTGTTGGAGCAGGTGGTCGAACATTAGGAGTGTTGAATTCCAACGTGTAGGGCTGTCGCAAATCAAGCGCCTCACTGGCATGTTGTTTCGCCACTGGATATCGGCAAAGTGAGCCATGGCCGTGTAGGAACGCCTGAAATGGCCACACACCTTCCTGGCCTGCTTCAGGACGTCCTGTAAGCCTGTGTACTTATGCACAAAGCGTTGTATGATCAGATTACACACATGTGCCATGCACGGCACATGTGTCAACTTGCCCAACTTCAATGCCGCTATCAAATTTTTTCCGTTGTCACACACCACTTTGCCGATATCCAGTTGCTGCGGAGTCAGCCACTTTTCCACCTGTGCGTTCAGGGTGGACAGGAGTGCTTGTCCGGTGTGACTCTCTGCTTTCAAGCAAGTCAAACCCAAGACGGCGTGACACTGCCGTATCCGGGATGTGGAATAGTACCTGGGGAGCTGGGGGGGTGCCGTTGATGTGGAGCAAGAAGCAGCGGCACAAGAGGACTCAGCCGAGGAGGTTATGGAAGAGGATGGAGTAGGAGGAGTAGAGGAGGTGGCAGCAGGACTGCCTGCAATTCATGGCGGTGTCACCAACTCCTCTGCAATGCCACGCATTCCTTGCTTGTCAGCCGTCAGCAGGTTTACCCAATGCGCAGTGTAGGTGATATACCTGCCCTGACCATGCTTTGCAGACCAGGTATCAGTGGTCAGATGGACCCTTGCCCCAACACTGTGTGCCAGACATGCCATGACTTCCTTTTGCACAATCGAGTACAAGTTGGGGATTGCCTTTTGGGTACCTTCCACTGCGGTGTCCCAATAGCTACAAATTTTTTGAACGCCTCAGACTCAACCAGATTGTATGGTAAAAGCTGGCGGGCTAATAGTTCGGACAAGCCAGCTGTCAGACGCTGGGCAAGGTGGTGACTTGGTGACATTGGCTTCTTACGCTCAAACATGTCCTTGACAGACACATGACTGTGGGCAGATGAGCGGGAACTGCTCAAGGCGGGAGACGGAGTGGCGGATGGTTGAGAGGGGGCAAGAAGGACAGCAGTGGTTGACGTGGCTGAAGATGCTGGACCAGGAGGAGGATGGCGGCTTAGAGTAGGCGTGCTGCTTGTACTCATGTGTTGATCCCATAGGCGTTTGTGATGTGAGATCATGTGCCTACGCAAAGCAGTTGTACCTAGGTGGATGTTGGACCTCCCACGACTCAGTTTCCTTTGGCACAGGTTGCAAATGGCATCGCTGTTGTCAGAGGCAGACACACAAAAAAAATGCCACACTGCTGAGCTCTGCAATGACGGCATTCTGGTGGTGGACACAGCATGCGTTGATTGGCGTGCTGTCGGGCTGACCCCGGGTGCCGATGCATGCTGTCTGACTGTGCCACTAGCTCCTTGCGACGACCCCCCCCTGCTTCCAACTGGTCTCCTCCTCCTCCTCTCTGTCTCCCCATCTGAACTTTCGCCCTGTTCTTCTTCTCTTCTAGCGGGCACCCACGTGACATCCATGGACGCATCGTCATCATCAACCGCTTCGCTTGTATCTGACAACTCAGAAAAGGAAGCAGCAGCGGGTACAACATCATCAACATCACACCGTACCTCCATGTGTTTAATGCTGCCTGCCTGAGACATATCCCTGTTATCTACATCCTCTAGCAATAATGGTTGCGCATCACTCATTTCTTCAAACGGGTGTGTGAATAACTCCTCTGACATACCAAGTAAAGCGGCTGTGGTGCTAGTTTTGGTGGTGGCGGCAGGCGGGTGAGTGCTATCTTGAAAGGTGCCTGAAGCTAAGCTGGAGGAGGATGGTGCGTCAAGGTTCCGAGCGGAGGCTGTACAAGATTGGGTGTCCTGTGTTAGCCAGTCAACTAAGTCCTCAGAACTTTTCAAGTTCAGGGTACGTGGCTTCTGAAAACTGGGCATTATTCTAGGGCAAAAGGGAATCACAGCACCACGACCACGACGGCCCCTGCAGGGTGGCCTGCCTCTGCCTGTCATTTTTTTGGAGATTTGTGGTACTATGCGTGCAAGCTACTGTGAGACCAGATATGATTGGCAATGTGCACTGAAACAGTTCTGCAGAGCACACACTGTAGGCCTGAGACACCCGCTTGAAGACAAGTAACTGCTATTCAATCTATAACAGTGAAAAACAAATTTTGTTTTTAAAAGCACGCTATAGAGACACCAGATATGATTGGCAATGTGCACTGGAACAGTGCTGCAGAGCACACACTGTAGGCCTGAGACACCCGCTTGAAGACAAGTAACTGCTATTCAATCTATAACGGTGAAAAACAAATTTTGGTTGTAAAAGCACGCTATAGAGACACAAGATATGAGTGGCAACTGTCAAAGCACGCTGGCACAGGTCTGCAGAGCACACGCTGAAGTAGGCCTGAAACACAGACGCTTGCAGACAACTAACTGCTCTTCTATTACAGTGAAAAAAAATTATTTCTTTTAAATCTAAAGCTTAACCTATTGTTAAAACAGATATGAGTGGTGGCACTGGGCAAATAGGCACAGTATCCAATGTGAACCTCACACAGAAGCTGGCAGGCAGGCAACTGCTCTTCTATTACAGTGGAAACAAAATGTTGGTTGTAAAAGCACGCTATAGAGACACCAGATATGATTGGCAACTGTCAAAGCACGCTGGCACAGGTCTGCAGAGCACACGCTGAAGTAAGCCTGAAACACAGACGCTTGCAAACAACTAACTGCTCTTCTATTACAGTGAAAAAAAAATATTTATTTTAAATGTAAAGCTTAACCTATTGTTAAAACAGATATGAGTGGTGGCACTGGGCAAATAGGCACAGTATCCAATGTGAACCTCACACAGAAGCTGGCAGGCAGGCAACTGCTCTTCTATTACAGTGAAAAAAAATATTTATTTTAAATGTAAAGCTTAACCTATTGTTAAAACAGATATGAGTGGTGGCACTGGGCAAATAGGCACAGTATCCAATGTGAACCTCACACAGAAGCTGGCAGGAAGGCAACTGCTCTTCTATTACAGTGAAAAAAAAATATTTATTTTATATGTAAAGCTTAACCTATTGTTAAAACAGATATGAGTGGTGGCACTGGGCAAATAGGCACAGTATCCAATGTGAACCTCACACAGAAGCTGGCAGGCAGGCAACTGCTCTTCTATTACAGTGGTAACAAAATTTTGGTTGTAAAAGCACACTATAGAGACACCAGATATGATTGGCAACTGTCAAAGCACGCTGGCACAGGTCTGCAGAGCACACGCTGAAGTAAGCCTTAAACACAGACGCTTGCAGACAACTAACTGCTCTTCTATTACAGTGAAAAAAAAATATTTATTTTAAATGTAAAGCTTAACCTATTATTAAAACAGATATGAGTGGTGGCACTGGGCAAATAGGCACAGTATCCAATGTGAACCTCACACAGAAGCTGGCAGGAAGGCAACTGCTCTTCTATTACAGTGAAAAAAAAATTTTGGTTGTAAAAGCACGCTATAGAGACACCAGATATGATTGGCAACTGTCAAAGCACGCTGGCACAGGTCTGCAGAGCACACGCTGAAGTAGGCCTGAAACACAGACGCTTGCAGACAACTAACTGCTCTTCTATTACAGTGAAAAAAAAAAATTATTTTCAATGTAAAGCTTAACCTATTGTTAAAACAGATATGAGTGGTGGCACTGGGCAAATAGGCACACTATCCAATGTGAACCTCACACAGAAGCTGGCAGGCAGGCAACTGCTCTTCTATTACAGTGAAAAAAAAATTATTTTAAATGTAAAGCTTAACCTATTGTTAAAACAGATATGAGTGGTGGCACTGGGCAAATAGGCACAGTATCCAATGTGAACCTCACACAGAAGCTGGCAGGCAGGCAACTGCTCTTCTATTACAGTGGAAACAAAATTTTGGTTGTAAAAGCACGCTATAGAGACACCAGATATGATTGGCAACTGTCAAAGCACGCTGGCACAGGTCTGCAGAGCACACGCTGAAGTAGGCCTGAAACACAGACGCTTGCAGACAACTAACTGCTCTTCTATTACAGTGAAAAAAAAATATTTATTTTAAATGTAAAGCTTAACCTATTGTTAAAACAGATATGAGTGGTGGCACTGGGCAAATAGGCACAGTATCCAATGTGAACCTCACACAGAAGCTGGCAGGCAGGCAACTGCTCTTCTATTACAGTGAAAAAAAAATTTATTTTAAATGTAAAGCTTAACTGTAACGGAATGCAATGTATCAGCATACGATATCCGTTGGTACATCTAGGAAATCCACAGTCAGAGTAGAAAGCAAGGCAATATTCCCAATCCTCCCAATAACCGGACGAAACACAGTTTGGGAGTCAACTAACTCGGTTTATTCACAGGCAGTATATTTATACAGTTCCCCATGCAAGGGGTTTCCAGACAGTAATTCCAGGGGATTTCTCCCACCATGCACTGTGACTTTCCCAACAGGCCTTGCTGCACGAGAGAGATACTCCCACTAAAATGGGCGACTAAGTGGATTATCTCCTCGTGCAGCGAAACCGACAATTGACATTAAAATACAGAAATTACACAATATTCGGTACTTTGCAATAGTTGAACGTTCGGTAGATAGCTGGGGTCGGAGCGCACACTTTGGGAGAATACCGCTCCGATCCCAGCTGAATTGACCGAACGCCGCACATAATACAATAAAACATTAAAGTGAGTTTAAAAGTACCGAATAAGTACGGGACATACAATGGACCGAACGCGGGACTCCCGAACGCGCTGGAAGTCCAGCGGCGTTCAAATCATCGAGTAGCCGTTTTCAGTTCCAGGCTCTCGACGACCGAACACCGCTGCAGGGACAAAGGATCCAAGATGGCCGACCGCCGCATGGTCGGTAGTGGATCGACGGCCACCTCGGAGAACCCTTAATTACCGATTGCAACAATGTTGCAATCGGTGAATTGGTACCACACGACTTGGGAATGTGTGGTCGACCTGGGGAGTCCGTATTCGTACGGCGAACGGCCAGGATAGCCGTGTTTCGTCGTATGAATGCTTGGTGCGCTGGCCGCATACGGCGGCCAGCATGCGAACGGCCACAATACGGTACATACACAGGTTAAAATACACAGTACATATTCAGCCTACGGACAACCTTTAATAACCACAGTCCAGAAGTGGCTAGTTTTGCCACAATGCTCCCCCAGAACCAAGCCGGCATACACAGTCTGATCCCAACGGATCGGCTTGGGGATGTCCGGGAGAGTACTCACAGATCACTTCTCGAGTTCAGTCTGTCTAGATAACCCGTCAGCGTTACCGTTTTGTTTTCCTGGCCGGTAATGGATAGTAAAGTCAAAGGGCTGCAGCGCCAAGCTCCAGCGCAGCAGCCTGGCATTGTCTCCAGACACACGGTTTAGCCACACTAACGGGTTGTGATCTGTGAGTAAGGAAAAAGGTTGTCCGTACAAATAGGGCTGTAACTTTTTAAGGGCCCACACCCCAATCCAAATGAACTTTGGCAGTAGGCAGCCGGTATACTGCTCCCCCGGCCACCCGTACTGCCACGGAGCCGCCAGTGTGGGTTGCGCCTGGTACCAAATGTGGTGCAACCAAAGTTAAAGTGGCTCCCGAATCCCGGAGCCCTTGCACCTCCTTTCCCTCCAGGGTCACTAGCTGCCGATGGTGCTGTCGGTTGTCGGTGGCTCGGACTGACATTACTTCGTGCAGCACCCCTAGAGGCTCCTCAATTTGAGCGCTCAGCACGTCTTGGGTGGCGGGTGCTACCTGATAATGGTGCGCAGCAGCCCTGGGTGCCAAATTTTGTCGCACCTGATTCCAAGCTTGCCGGCTCCGGTTTTGGGTGCACTCTCGGGAAATGTGCCCCCACTGCTTGCAGGTGTGACACTGAATGTTAGCCCTGCCGTTGTATCGGGAGGGGGCTGGTGGAGTATTCAGTGCCGGCCTGTGCAGGGGTGCGGTGGGGCCGGTAGGGGTAAAATTATTGGGTGGCCCTGTAATCCGAGGGAGAGCCTTATTTTGGGCCCCGTGATGTCTCCTGGCATCAAAATGCTGATCCGCCAATTTAGCGGCTTCGGGTAGGGTGAGTGGTTTCCGGTCTCTCACCCATTCTTGTGCTTCTGGGGACAAACCATTAAAAAATTGTTCCAGCAGCATTAACTGCCTCAACTCCTCCATGTTAGTGGCGTTGCTGGCCTGTATCCAGCCTAGCGATGCTTGGTCCAGCTTGTGCGCCCATTCTGCATGAGAATCTTTCTCAGGCTTGCGCAAGCCCCGGAATTTCCGCCGGTATGCCTCTGGGGTAATAGCATACCTCTCCAAGATTGCCCTCTTTACTTTAGGGTAATCCTTACTGTCCTCTCGGGGTACAGCACGGTAGGCTTCAGCTGCCCTACCCGATAATTTGCCTGCCAGCAGCGGCACCCATACTGCGGGCTCCAAATCGTGCAGATCGCACAGCCGCTCAAAGTCCTGCAAATACCCATCGATTTCGTCCTTTTCTTCACAAAACGCTTTAAAGGCGTGATGTGGGACTTTGGGTTTGACCTGTCCGTAGGTGGAGGCAGTAACAGACTCTGCCCTAGGCGGGGTTGCTGGTGTGCTGGTCGCCATCAGATAATCCTGTACATCTGATACCATCACGGTCAGTATTTCCAGCGGTACTGGTTGCGGTAAAAACTCCAACCTGGTTCGCAGCTCTTTTTGGAATGGGGTCTCTTCCTTGGCTGGTGGGGGTGTAGCGCTGCGGGCTCGGTCTCCCTCCATCAGTTCAGCGATCAGCACAGCCTTAGACTTGTTGCTGGCTATCTTACCCCTGGCTTCCAGTAGCTCTTTTAAAGTTTGTCGTTTTAGTATGGTATAATCAATCTCCATACGAATTGCCCTTGCTTTCCTTGTTCGGTCGTTCCAGTTTCCACGAACGCTGCTTTTTCGGCTGTAAGGTTCGGATCCCGTCGCTTGCCACCAATTGTAACGGAATGCAATGTATCAGCATACGATATCCGTTGGTACATCTAGGAAATCCACAGTCAGAGTAGAAAGCAAGGCAATATTCCCAATCCTCCCAATAACCGGACGAAACACAGTTTGGGAGTCAACTAACTCGGTTTATTCACAGGCAGTATATTTATACAGTTCCCCATGCAAGGGGTTTCCAGACAGTAATTCCAGGGGATTTCTCCCACCATGCACTGTGACTTTCCCAACAGGCCTTGCTGCACGAGAGAGATACTCCCACTAAAATGGGCGACTAAGTGGATTATCTCCTCGTGCAGCGAAACCGACAATTGACATTAAAATACAGAAATTACACAATATTCGGTACTTTGCAATAGTTGAACGTTCGGTAGATAGCTGGGGTCGGAGCGCACACTTTGGGAGAATACCGCTCCGATCCCAGCTGAATTGACCGAACGCCGCACATAATACAATAAAACATTAAAGTGAGTTTAAAAGTACCGAATAAGTACGGGACATACAATGGACCGAACGCGGGACTCCCGAACGCGCTGGAAGTCCAGCGGCGTTCAAATCATCGAGTAGCCGTTTTCAGTTCCAGGCTCTCGACGACCGAACACCGCTGCAGGGACAAAGGATCCAAGATGGCCGACCGCCGCATGGTCGGTAGTGGATCGACGGCCACCTCGGAGAACCCTTAATTACCGATTGCAACAATGTTGCAATCGGTGAATTGGTACCACACGACTTGGGAATGTGTGGTCGACCTGGGGAGTCCGTATTCGTACGGCGAACGGCCAGGATAGCCGTGTTTCGTCGTATGAATGCTTGGTGCGCTGGCCGCATACGGCGGCCAGCATGCGAACGGCCACAATACGGTACATACACAGGTTAAAATACACAGTACATATTCAGCCTACGGACAACCTTTAATAACCACAGTCCAGAAGTGGCTAGTTTTGCCACATTAACCTATTGTTAAAACAGATATGAGTGGTGGCACTGGGCAAATAGGCACAGTATCCAATGTGAACCTCACACAGAAGCTGGCAGGCAGGCAACTGCTCTTCTATTACAGTGGAAACAAAATTTTGGTTGTAAAAGCACGCTATAGAGACACCAGATATGATTGGCAACTGTCAAAGCACGCTGGCACAGGTCTGCAGAGCACACGCTGAAGTAGGCCTGAAACACAGACGCTTGCAGACAACTAACTGCTCTTCTATTACAGTGAAAAAAAAATATTTATTTTAAATGTAAAGCTTAACCTATTGTTAAAACAGATATGAGTGGTGGCACTGGGCAAATAGGCACAGTATCCAATGTGAACCTCACACAGAAGCTGGCAGGCAGGCAACTGCTCTTCTATAACAGTGAAAAAAAATATTTATTTTAAATGTAAAGCTTAACCTATTGTTAAAACAGATATGAGTGGTGGCACTGGGCAAATAGGCACAGTATCCAATGTGAACCTCACACAGAAGCTGGCAGGCAGGCAACTGCTCTTCTATTACAGTGAAAAAAAAATATTTATTTTAAATGTAAAGCTTAACCTATTGTTAAAACAGATATGAGTGGTGGCACTGGGCAAATAGGCACAGTATCCAATGTGAACCTCACACAGAAGCTGGCAGGCAGGCAACTGCTCTTCTATTACAGTGGAAACAAAATTTTGGTTGTAAAAGCACGCTATAGAGACACCAGATATGATTGGCAACTGTCAAAGCACGCTGGCACAGGTCTGCAGAGCACACGCTGAAGTAGGCCTGAAACACAGACGCTTGCAGACAACTAACTGCTCTTCTATTACAGTGAAAAAAAAATATTTATTTTAAATGTAAAGCTTAACCTATTGTTAAAACAGATATGAGTGGTGGCACTGGGCAAATAGGCACAGTATCCAATGTGAACCTCACACAGAAGCTGGCAGGCAGGCAACTGCTCTTCTATTACAGTGAAAAAAAAATATTTATTTTAAATGTAAAGCTTAACCTAGTGTTAAAACAGATATGAGTGGTGGCACTGGGCCAATAGGCACAGTATCCAATGTGAACCTCACACAGAAGCTGGCAGGCAGGCAACTGCTCTTCTATTACAGTGGAAACAAAATTTTGGTTGTAAAAGCACGCTATAGAGACACCAGATATGATTGGCAACTGTCAAAGCACGCTGGCACAGGTCTGCAGAGCACACGCTGAAGTAGGCCTGAAACACAGACGCTTGCAGACAACTAACTGCTCTTCTATTACAGTGAAAAAAAATATTTATTTTAAATGTAAAGCTTAACCTATTGTTAAAACAGATATGAGTGGTGGCACTGGGCAAATAGGCACAGTATCCAATGTGAACCTCACACAGAAGCTGGCAGGCAGGCAACTGCTCTTTTATTACAGTGAAAAAAAAATATTTATTTTAAATGTAAAGCTTAACCTATTGTTAAAACAGATATGAGTGGTGGCACTGGGCAAATAGGCACAGTATCCAATGTGAACCTCACACAGAAGCTGGCAAGCAGGCACCTGCAATTACATTACACAGGAAAAAAAAAAAAAAAAGCAGCCTGATGTTATAGCCCTAAAAAGGGCTTTTTGGGGTGCTGTCCTTACAGCAGAGATCAGATGAGTCCTTCAGGATTGTAGTGGACACTGAATACCCTAGCCTAGCTATCAATTTCCCTATGTAATCAGCAGCAGCTAAACTTTCCCTCCTCTCACTAAGCATGCATCTTCCGAATGAATCGAAAATGGATGCTGGGAGGGAGGTTGGAGGGTGTGGAAGGGAGGGAGTGCTGCTGATTGGCTGTAATGTGTCTGCTGACCGAGAGGCACAGGGTCAAAGTTTGCCCAATGATGACGAATAGGGGGCGGATCGAACTGCGCATGTGTCCGCCCGCCGTGGCGAACGCGAACACGCTAATTTCGCCGGGAACTGTTCGCCGGCAGACAGTTCGGTACATCACTAGTCAGCACAGACAGTCCCCCTGCAGGCAGATACACAGGCACCTATTGCGGGGTCCTGATCTGCCGCGGAGAGACTGTCTGTGCAGACAGGCAGTCTCCATGGACCGCGAGGAACGCTGATCGCCGCCGGGGGACTGACGGCGATCAGGTAAATACCCCCATACCATTATGACGGTTCAGGACCATCATCGGTCCTCAAGGGGATGTTTCCGATGACGGTCCTGAACCGTCATCGGTCGTCAAGGGGTTTTTACTCTTTATCCAATCAGATAGTTTCACCTGGTCTTAATGTATAGAGAGGGTAGTAAAAGGCTGGTGATGCGTTTTGGACTTTCCTGCGGTTATTAGCGAGATCAGCAGTAGGGATGGTGTTTAATTAGGACTTGACTGCAGTAAAGGGATTTAGGAAAGCAGGTATAAAGTCCAAACTTGTAAACAACCAAAAAGCTTACTATGCTAAAACTTTGAAACTTAGTCAAGGGATTTATTTGCTAACATATTGAATATCAAAAAGCATAAATATAATAATATTCCATCAGGGTGCTACAGATGTCTTGGCTGCGTCACACGTATAGCCAAGGTGTTCAACCATCCCCAATCAGGGAAACCGTATGAGATCTGTCACAGACTAACCTGTACCTCAGATCATGTCATCTATAGACTCCAATGTCCTTGTGGCCTGACGTACATTGGGAAAGCCGGCCTCCCTCTCAGAGAGCGTATATGTAAACATCGATCTAGCATACGCACTGCCTACTGTGACAACAAAGCGGAATTACCAGTAGCGAAGCATTTTCTATCTGAAGGACACCCTTTGCCATCTTTGAGACTGATGGCCATTGACCACGTCCCCCTTCTGAGATGGGGGGAGGAGGGTGACATGAGTAAATTACGATTACAAAGCAAACTATTTTGGATCTCTACAGTGGACACAGTATGGCCAAGGGGCCTTAATGAAAAGTATTCTTTGTTTATATTTTTACAATTCGTATCATTCGTAATTTACCAACCTAGAGTACCATCTGAGTGATAGTCTGTGGTTAAGATCCAGTTTTGCTGTTTTGTCTTTTGGTGATAGATTAGAATGGATTGAGTACAATACGGGGCTATTGCTCTTTCTTCTTGTTGTTTCCCATAATTGTACTGTCCAATAGCCTAGAGTACTATCCTATAGATAGTCTGTGGCATAAGCCTTTATGGTTGGGTGGTAATGACACTACTGCCCACGCAGGATGCATGTTACAAAGTATAGCGACAAGCAGGGTGGCAGGTTATGCCTTTTTTTTATTCCAATAGTGAAAGTATGTCCCCTAGCTTACTTTTCCATCTTTAGACCCTCTTTTAGTGACTACCATGTGGTTTTGTTCTATCATGGGCTTAGTATTACAACTTTTATCTTGATTACGATATAGTAATTTTATGCCTAGATGTGATGCTACTTCCAAATCATTGACCGTTGGGGCTTGTCACCTGAACTACACACTAGCCTGTGGGGATTCTAGAATCTTGTTAGGAGGTTTTCTACTATGCTTGGCTTAGTAAGTATGTGTTTATTATATCTTAAGCCTATGATTTGGGTGCTTTGCTATTGAGTCGTGAGCATGGGCATTCAGTGGTCGGAGCTCTGCAGTAGAAGGCTTGCGTTTCAGTTATCGCCACGACTACAGGGTCTAATGCACCTGGCTTAGCCCCTCCAGGCTTCCGGCCCTGCTCACGATCGCGAGGTATGTGTACCATGCGCGCTCCCGGTTTTATTATTTTTATTTCTGTATATATAGTGCAGTGGTGTAGCGTTCTGTATGTATTGCATGTAATACAATGTTAAACAAAAATCTGCGTACCAGTCAAGCCATAATACTTGATTTTCCCACAGAAATCACAAATTTGCAGTGATGTTACTACTGCAAAGGATTCTGGGTGGGCATATGCAAATTAGTTTAACAAAGAATCACATTTTTGCCTCATTCCATTTTAAACATGGATTGCTTTAAATCTGTGTTTGCTGTAAACAACAGCTTTGAAACACAACTTGGGAAAAGATGCAAAGCCAGTCTACCACTCATGGAGCGCTGTTTCATTGTTAGTGCAAATCATCAGCATGAGGTTGGTTACTGGATTGCTATCGAAGCTTGGTAGTGCTTGGGAAGCAAAAACCAATGTAGAGAGAGAGAAATAGAGCAGGGCTGGATTTGATTATTAATAGGATAGTATGCATACATTTTTGGAAATAAAATACTAAAGATGGAAGCTTTCAGTAAATGTATTGTTAAATGTTCGATTTAAAGTATGTAATTATTGATTTTTATTATTTAAACCATGGGTCATCAACCTGGTCCCTACCGCCCACTAGTGGGTGTTTCAGGATTCCAGGTGGGCGGTAGGGATTTCAGTGGCTAAATCCTCTTTTTTTAGAGGATTTCTCATTTTGGGCGGGCGCAAGCGGCTATGCGGGCGCAAGATTTCAGTGACCGGCAGGAAGGAAGCGCTCCCTCCTGCCAGGCCACCTTCTGGACCCCCCGGCATGGCGTGCAGCAGTGGTAAAATAAGACGCGGCGAGGGAGCTCTAACCTCTCTGCTGCCTCGCGCGATATGTTTTCTGATGCAGCGGGAGCCGGAATATGACGTCATATTCCAGCTCCCGGCATCAGTAGACAGCCCGTGAGGGAGCAGTGCTCCCTCGCGCCTCGGATTAGAACTCTGCCGCCCGCCGAAGTTTAGCCCCACTGGACCCCAGGGACAGATCCACACCAGCTCTCCAGGTAGGGAGGCTGGGTGGACATTTAATATTAATAATGTGTGTGTGTGTGTCTGTAAGTGTGTGTGTGTCTGTAAGTGTGAGTCTGTGAGCAGAGTACTTGTAGAATAGAAGAAAGAAGGTGCAGAGTACTTGTAGAATAGGAGAAAGGAGTAGAGTACTTGTAGAATAGGAGAAAGGAGTAGAGTACTTGTAGAATAGGAGAAAGGAGTAGAGTACTTGTAGAATAGGAGAGAGAAGGAAAAGTAGAGAATTGTTGTTGGCTAATAATAGTAAGTGGGCTGCGTAGCTCAGCCTTACGACTGGGCATTGCTAGAAGGAAGGTTAAAAAAATAGAAAAAAAAGGTGGGGAGGGGAATTGAGGAGGGAGAGGAGGGGAGCTGATGCACAGATGAGAAATCATATTATGAGCAAACAGATAAATCGTCTGAATATCACAGAAAGAGGAGAACTTAATTTGTTCCTTACGAAAATCGAACCAGATATCAAATATTTAGTCTCGCAGCATTAACCTCAAGGATCTCATTAATCACTAGTAAAGGTAATTTCAATTTACTTTATTGTTTTCTCATTAAACTTTATAAAGTTAAAACATTATAAACATGCATAAAGTAGAAATAAAAAGATAAATGTACGCACATTTATTTGTTTTTTTTAAAACACCCTCCTTTCTGAAAAATATTCTGCACTTGTGCGAAAACTGGTGGGCAGTAAGTACATTTTTCCATCGAGAAAGATGCATGAGTGGGCGGTAGGTAGAAAAAGGTTGACTACCAATGATTTAAACAGTCTAAGAACACAGTTACTGAAATACATTTTGGAAACTAATATGTGTGGTTTTCTATGACCTCCACTAAACATTAAACTCTGTCTCTACCCATGTCGGTTAACGGTCTATAAGATCACTGATATTTACAGATTATTGTAAGGGAAAGATTTAACCCCTTTGTTGCATTAAAATATATATGCTCTGTGTGGAGGCGTATTATACAATGGTTTTACTGTCCATATGGGAGGGACCACAACAGGGGTCTCTGTCCTTTGGATTATTCATAATCAATATCATCCCGCTGGTAATATACTATCCGTTATTAATGGACTTGGCATAGTTTTAAATAGAACAAATGGAAGCTTGCTGTATACAGCCTATATCTTGGGCTGTATACAGCAAGCTTCTTAGAAATAAAATTCATAGAAGCTCTGCAATTATAAACTCCAGAATGTCATAAAGAGTAGTAGAATGTAAGAATTGTATTATACTGATCAAAGATTATGCAATAATGGATCCAAAGATATGTCCCAGGGACTATAGTATATAGTTCCAAGTACGGACCACTTAGGTATCGATTTTGGAACACAAGGACTTATTTGTGTATAAACTATGTAAAATTGAACTCTTCGTTTAAACCATTAGGTGTCAAAGTTTGGAAACAGTAAATCCCCATAGACTCTTTTATTTTTATTTTTTTAGGAAAGGTCTTACCAATATACTATTATCCGCAGGTACGGGTAATGAGATATACTATCCGTCTAGATCCACAATTGATAGTCTTTTATCAGATGTTTCTCATTCGTCACTCTGCTCACCACGTATTTAGTAGGTTTGATATGTTTGCATGCCTTGCATCTGCAACACTGGTAGATGCCTTTAGTATTTGATAACATAACTCGGTGTACCCTTAAGTTCTTAGATCTACGTGCGGTGATGCTTTGGAATTCCGTAAGGTTTTCTGAAATGTCTTAGTCGTACTTGATAATGGGCCAGTTGTGTGAGACAATCTGATGCCCCGTTTCCCAGAGCTGGTCAAAGGTACCCACGCAGCGTATTGTTGGTTTTGTGGACTTGGGCCTTGATGTTCTTAATATTGCTGCCCTGTCCATGTTCACCACTTTCTGAAATGCTCTTTTGAGCAGTCTATTGGGCTTTGCCTTTTGTTTGAACCTAACCCTGAGCTCATTTGCTTCGTGGGAGAAAACTTAATTGGAAAAGTTGCGTCTAGCCCTCAAATATTGGTCATAGGGAATTCCAGCATTTAGTCTGTATGGATGATGGCTGTCCCAATGGAGCAGACTGTTAGTGGCTTTTCTGAAGAGCTCGGAGGTGGGTTTTCTGAAGAGCGCAGTTTCAATAGTCTCATCCAATAGGATCTTAATGGTTAAGTCCAGAAATTCCAATTTCTCTGGATCATGACATGAGTCAATTTAAGGCCAATTTCAATATTACTGTCATGGCACACCGGGAGAGGCTGGTGCGCTGTGCTCACTCACCAGATGCACAAAGGATTTCGGTGTCCTAGGAGTGGGGGACGCCTGAATCCTGCCTTGAGTCTTGATTAACCCCTGAAATGCTGTTTCAACCTTGGTTAACCTCTGCAACGCTGTTTCAATCTTGATTAACCCCTGCAACACTGTCCCAGCTTTGATATATCGTCTGCAATTCTATCAAGCCTTTCTTCATTTACCAAGTGCTGGAAATCTGGTAAAACATTTTATTTTTCCTTAAAGACTTTTATTTCTTACGAAGGAATTGCTTTTTTTTTACCATTTATACTTGCATTGGGACTTTTGCATTATATTTATTTGTTTTCAAAATAAAACCTTTTAATTCAGTGACACTGTCTGTATAAAATCTCTGCATACCAAGCCCATTCACCCCAAACCTGTGACAATTATTGAGGTGCTCTACCATTTCCTTAAATGTATTATCCGGGCCCAAGCAGAACAAAAGTACATCATCAATGTATCTGAACCAACCCCCGATAAGTTTTGTTTTTTTAATTTGTATTTTATTAGTTTTCATTAGGTAACAATAACCATACATTGCATGATGGAAAGACAAGTCAGGTAGAAGTGAGTGCAAGACGCAGCTTGCTGCAAAAATAGTATATTTGCTTGTTTGCATATCGTTCGTATTATAAAGATTGCAGTCTTAGGTACAATGTACATTCAATGCAAGTGGTTCTTAGTAGATAAGTACTAGTTACCTATGTATGGATCCAGGAGAGAACAGAAAATTAGAAACAAAGACATAGAAAAAGGAATACATAACAATATGGCATTCAGTATGTGAAATTAAAACTGGTGGATTGCGGGGGGTTCGTAGTTGTAGCTAATGAGTTGGCTCATGCGGAACTTTGCTACGATGACTTGACCCAGTTGGACCAGGTCGCCTGAAATTTGAGGGCCTGTGAGGGTGAATTGAGAGACATTTTTTCATATATATATATATAGTATTGCTGCACCATGTCTTTCAGTTGTGTCATCGAGGGACACGTTGGTTTCTTCCAATTTGTCGATGTTAGGTTTCTGGCAGCTAGGGAGGTTATCACTATGAGTTGTTGGTGAGTCGATTCTACTGTAGTGTCTGGCAACATTAGGAGGCAGTTGGAGACAGAGGGTGAGAAGGTTGAGAGCTCCAACTGTCTGAGGAGCGTGTGGACATCGTCCCATAGGGTTAGGTAATCTGTGGGTACGGACTAGAAGGAGCTCTGTTTCTGATAGATCAGTCACATAGGCTTTGAATATTTCTTGAACATAAGACAGCAGCTCCTGAGGTGAGACTGCCTCTGGTATCCCCCTCAGCCTTATATTATTTTGCCTGTCTCTGTCCTCATGGTCGGCCATTTTGTCTTCCAACTTTTGAAACTTAATTTCTAACTCAGTATAGCCCTCTGCCAGTGTGTTGTGGGCATCCACTATTTCGTCAGCCCTCTCTTACAGTTTAGCTGTTCTCTCTCCCACTAGTTGAATGTCCGCTCTTATGTCTGAGGCCACCTGCAGCAAGTCTGTGTGAAATGTTGATTTCAGGTCTGCTAGCAGTATTTTGAGAGTGGCAGTTGTAACAGGGTTTGTTAATTCAGCTGTGTTGTGAGTAATATCACTTACGTCTGGATATGAGGCTGGAGAGCGCAGGCCGTCGGGCCATCTTGTCCCATGTGTTCATGTGCATTAGAGGAGGTAAGGTGCAGCTGAAGCGTTTTCTGCTTCATTTTTTTGCCGGTTTTAGCGGCCATTCGTTGCGGTGGGTTAGTACCAGCGTGTGGGTTTGGTCAGTATCGGATTTTTCCCCTGTTGTGTGCTGTATCTTGGCTGAGAACACCAAGAGGAGCTCAGCTCTCACGTGTCAGTTCTCGTCCGCCGCTAGGACACGCCCCCCCCCCGATAAGATTTTTATATTTTGATTCAATGTTTTGCTTTAAGATAGTCTCCTCCACCAACCCAGGTTGGCATAGCTGGGGGCACAAGCCATACTTATCGCTTTGCCCCTGAGCTGAAGGTAGTACTTGCCACAGAATACAAAAAAAAATTATGGGTCAAGATGAATTCCAACAATGAAACTATAAACCTTTTTGTATCTGTAGAATATGTTGAGGACTTATTAAGGAAGTAGGAGTTAGAAAACCAGGAGTTACTCTGAGTGGTTTCTATACTGTGGAGGGTGGTTTGTATTTTATTTTTGTTTAATCTGTTTTATTAGTAAAGTAAAAAAAAAGTTTTGTATTTTAATTTATTTTTTTTCTGTGTTCTGTTTTTGCCAAACATTACTTGAAAGCAGACTCTATTAAGTAGACTCTTTCAAGGCTGCTAGGAACTAAGGAAGTGCAACCTAGCAGATTTGCCCGTTTGAGTGAAGATGTTGGGAGCATCAGCTCAGGAGTAGCTGTATTAGAGGAAGCTGTTACTTCTAACAGCCGAGGTAACAGCCCCTCTAGTATGGGTGGGGAACAAAATGTAAACAAGGCAAGACAAGTTGTGGTGGTAGGGGACTCTATCACTAGGAGAGTAGATAGGGCAATCTGCCGCTCTGATCAGCTCAACCGGACAGTTTGCTGTCTCCCGGGTGCTCGGGTCTGGCATGTTGCTGACAGAGTGGATGGATTATTGGGAGGGGCTGGGGATGACCCAGCAGTCACGGTCCATGTTGGTACCAATGACAAAGTAAGAGAAAGATGGAAGGTCCTAAAAAATTATTTCAGGGAATTAGGTAGCAAACTTAAGAAAAGGACCTCCAAGGTGGTATTCTCTAAAATATTACCTGTGCCACGTGCTATGGTGGAAAGGCAGCGGGAGATTAGATAGGTCAATGCGTGGCTGAAGTCTTGGTGCAGGAAGGAGGGTTTTGGGTTTTAAGAGCACTGGGCCGACTTTGCGCTTGGGTACAACCTCTATAGTAGTGATGGGTTGCACCTAAATGGGAGAGGTTCTGCAGTGCTGGGGGATAGGATGGCTAGAAGGTTGGAGATTTTAAACTAGTAGTAGGGGGGGGGGTCATAGCAATCTACAAAATGGAGATAGGACAGTATAAGGGGGATGGAGACGGGGGGAGGGGCAAGCTCAGAACAGAGAAGGTATGTAATGTTGATAATTCACAAACAGTACAAGTGACTCATGATATTAAATGTATGCTTACTAATGCAAGGAGCCTAAATAACAAAATGGGGGAACTAGAGGCAGTAGCATACACTAAACAATATGATATAATAGGCATAACTGAAACATGGTGGGATGAGACACATGACTAAGCAGTTAACTTAAATGGGTACACATTATTTAGGAAGGATAGGGAAAAAAAGAAGGGTGGTGGGGTATGTTTGTATGTCAACCATGAGTTAAAGCCAAATCTTAAGCAAGTGGAATGTGATGAGGAAAATGTGGAAGCTTTATGGGTAAATATCTGATTGGGGGAAAAGGGGGGAAACCAACTATTGGTTGGGATATGTTATAAACCACCTAATGTTAATATTGACGAGGAACAACATCTGTTTGAGCAACTTGAGAAAGCTGCAAATCTGGATAACACTTTAATTATTGTAGATTTTAATTACCTGGATATAAATTGGGACAGAGGGACTAGTAGCTCAGCAAAGGGAATTAGGTTTTTAAACTTGTTAAATGACACCTTCATGTCACAACTTGTACAAGCACCAACTAGAATGGACGCTTGTCTGGACCTGGTTTTAACAAACAATGTTGATCTTTTGACCAACATTCAAGTAGGTGAGCACTTGGGAATCACAATATAGTGCACAATATAGAGCACAATGTGATCACAATATAGTGTCCTTTGAAATAAACTAAAAAAAAAAAAAAAAAGCACATGGGTATACTAAAACATATCATTTTAAAAAGGCCAATTTCAATAAGTTAAAGGCAGCTTTACAGTATATTGACTGGCATAAACCATTTAGTGAAAAGAACACTGAGGATAAATGGAACATCTTCCAACAATTATTAGAAAGGTACATTTCTCAGTATGTACCATTGGGTAATAAATATAAAAGAAACAAATTAAAACCAATGTGGCTTAGTAGTGAAGTAAAACAAGAGATTAAAAATAAGAAAAGGGCATTTAAAGCATTTAAATCGGACAAATCAGATGCATCTTATAAAAGATATAAGGAAGCCAATAATGTGTGCAAAAAGGCGATTAGATTTGCTAAACTTCAAAATGAAAAAATGGTAGCTAAAGAGAGCAAAACCAACCCAAAGCATTTTTGAAGTACATAAAGTCTAAAAAATCTGAAGTCTGAAAAAAATCAAAGTGTAGGTACACTAATAACTGAAATGGGGGTGTTAGTTAATGAAGACCAGGAAAAGGCAGGCATTTTAAATATTTATTTCTCCTCCGTATATATTAAGGAAGAACCCATGGCAATAGATGTGCAAATGATTGCTACTAAAAACTTGCAAAATAATTTTAATTGGTTAACTCAAGACAAGGTGCAGCAGCAACTAAAGAAAGTTAATATAAACAAAGCTCCTGGGCCTGACGGTATCCATCCACGAGTACTTAAGGAACTAAGTGTAGAAATAAGTGAACATCTGCTTTTAATCCTTCAAGATTATTTTCTTTCAGGAAGTGTTCCGGAGGATTGGCGGAAGGCAGATGTGGTTCCTATATTCAAAAAGGGTTCAAAATCCTTGCCTGGAAATTAAAGACCTGTGAGCTTTACTTCTATGGCTGGAAAAATATTTGAAAGGTTATTAAGGGATAATATTCAAGAATTCCTTGAGAAGAACATTGTTATCAGCATGGATTTATGAAGCACAGGTCATGTCAAACGAACTTGACGAACTTGATGAAGTAAGTAGAAGTATAGATCAGGGTGTTGCAGTGGATGTCATCTATTTGGATTTTGCCAAGGCATTTGATACAGTCCCACACAATAGATTGGTGTTCAAACTCAAGGAAATAGGTCTAGAGGAAAATGCTTGTTCTTAGGTAGAACATTGGCTTAAAAACAGAGTACAAAGAGTTGTCATTAATGGTAAATTTTAGAGGTTTGCAAGTAGTGTCCCTTAGGGGTCTGTTCTGGGACCCCTTCTATTTAACATGTTTATAAATGATCTTGAAGAAAGCATTGAAAGTCATGTTTCAGTGTTTGCAGATGACACAAAACTCTGTAAAATAATACAATGTGAGCAAGATATTACTTTGCTGCAGAGGTATTTAGATGGACTCAAATGGCAGATGAAATTTAATGTTGAAAAATGCAAAGCTATGCACTTTGGAGTAAAGAATACACAAGCAATGTTTACCCTTAAATGGAAGCAAATTAGGGATAACAACACACGAAAATGACTTGGTAATTGTTATAGACAAATTACCCCTTCTCTAGTAATAGATCAATAAACTGACCTTACTTGCACACTCAAAGTTAAGTAAAAAAACAATTTATTATAAAATTCAGACAAAATATAAAAGAAAGCAATCACTTATGCATAAAATATGTCTTGTTTGAATAATTTAAATGAAAGCCATAAAAAGTCCAGACCTTATTCAAATGCTCGGCGTCCCGAGTCAGCAAAAATATGTGGTGCTGATAAAAGTATATCGAATAAAAGTCCTTTTGTAGTCCAAGTGATGGCTTATAGTGTTGGGAGTCAGACCTCTCCAGACGCGTTTCTCCGCTCCTGCGGCTTTCTCAATGGATGAGGTCTGTCTCAGTGTATTCGCTTATATAGCAGTTTGCCGGTACGGATTTAACTTTGAGTGTGCAAGTAAGGTCAGTTTATTGATCTATTACTAGAGAAGGGGTAATTTGTTTATGTATTTGCATTATATTTTATAGGTAGTTAGGTTTCCTATTTCGTTAACCCCTCTCACATTTATTTAATCAGCGCTCCACTAAACATATTTTTCTGAATTGTTATAGACAACAGACTATGCAACAAGGTATTGTCATGCATGAAAAAGGACATTCATTCTCGGGATGAGAATATCATTTTGCCTCTTTATAAATCACTGGTAAGACCACATATTGAATATGCTGTGCAATTTTGGGCACCTGTTCTAAAGAAGGATATTAGAGCACTAGAAAAAGTGCAGAGACGGGCTACAAAATTAATAAAAGGAATGCAACATGTCAGCTATGAAGAAAGGTTAACAAATTTAAACCTCTTTAGTTTAGAAAAACGTTGCCTGAGAGGGGATATGATAACATTATACAAATATATTCGGGGCCAATACAAACCATTGTGTGGAAATCTATTCACAAACCGGACTTTACATAGGACACGAGGTCATGCGTTTAGACTGGAAGAAAGAAGATTTCATCTAAGGCACAGAAAAGTTTTTTTTACTGAAAGAACTATAAGGATGTGGAATTCCCTGCCTGAAGAAGTGGTTTTATCAGAGTCCATACAGATAATCAAACGGCTACTAGATGCATACTTGCAAAAACAGAATATTCAAGGATATAATCTTTCAATGTAGGGTAATAACTGCTTGATCCAAGGATAAATCTGACTGCCATTCTGGGGTCAAAAATGAATTTTATTCCTAGCTTGTTGCAAAATTGGAAGTGCTTCAAACTGGTTTTTTTTTGCCTTCTTTGGATCAACAGCAAAAAACAAATGTGAGGAAGGCTAAACTTGATAGACGCAAGTCTCTTTTCAGCTATGTAACTATGTAATATTCTGCTGCCTCTAATCCTTTATCATGTGGAATATTATTATAAAGTTACACTATGTCAAGACTGGCTAGCTGACAGTAGGGGGGCATGACCAAGTTTTCATGCATCAAAGGTGTGTGCTTGGTATCCTGGAGGTAGGATTCTAATGTTATTACAAATTGATCATGGAAATTATGGTGTCAAGGTTAGCCATCACTGCCCTAAATGTTTAATTTGTAAACTGACTATACTGTAGGCAACTGAGCAATGAGACTGCAGGGGCATTTAAATGGCTTTATTAAGTTAAAGTTGGTATCACTTTAATGTCTTTGTGGGTATTGCCCAGCATTAAGGAGAAATAGGGTAGCTGATTTAAAAACAAAATTAAATATTTTTTTTTTATTATTCTTTATTTTATCGGTTTTGCAATTATACAGAAGAGAAGCATACAATTTGAAGTAATAACGATACAAATGTCAAAGACATTAGAAAAGGTACTTTAAACAGTAGGTCAAACTTAACAATTATCGTGACTTATCACATCCATGAAGATATAGCTTAACATATAAATTGAGTCATCTACAGGTCTTACTAACCTTTTATGACTATAAGTTTTCTTTTGATGGTTGTGTAGAGGGGCCGTGATAACAAGGTTCACAGCTGCTTGTCACTAGCGTGAGATTGCTATTATCAGTGTTCCATGTTCCGTAAATGCATAGTGTGTTATACAAAGAAGAGTCCCACAGTGACAAGCGCGGTCTGGGAGGTGTCTGTAAACAATGACAGCATGATAGATCTTTTAGAGTGAACGAGTATGGAGTTGCGATTGCGGGGGAAACTTACAATAGAGTCACCCTACATGAGTCATCGCTGCCATTGGCTATAGCCTCCTCTTCTCCCTCGGTAGAGGTGTGAGTAGAGTAGTGTAACGGATTCCCTATACTTTGCCTGAGTATATCCGCAGTAGTTCTCCCAAATCCCAAGAGAAGCAGTGATTAAAGCTCTAGACTTGCCAGCCTAGACTTGCCAGCCTAGACCAGCCTAGACTTGATGAAGGGTACAAGAAGACTATTTTATTATGGTTAGATGGCCCACTTTTATACACAGCAAGGATACAGTAAAACATGCCCAAAACACGCCACTTAATTTCTGTGTCAGAATGACTATGGATAAAACATAAAAATGTCCCAAAACATCCTGGCGGATTTCAGTCGTTCAAAACCCCAGACCAAGTTGTCCGGAAACCGCACGGTCACCTCATGCCAAAAACAGTTCCATAACATTTGCGGCTAAGTCCCACTGAGGTGCCCGGGAACCCACAAAGTCCTCAGGCCAAATTTAGTTCCATAACTATCGCGGCTAAGTACCGCTTAGGATAATTTGTGGGTTTCTTCATGCGAACGGTCGCCTGGGAAAGTGCCAAACCAGGGGCACCTAGGAAAACCTGCCAATGGTGGCTGGGGAGACTTGGCTCCTGAACAAGGTCTTTGTATGTGGCCCATAGTCTTTGGGCAGGAGGCTAGCAAGCAGGCTCTTCCAGGAGTTCGTGACAAACGTCCAAGGTAAGGAGCGTTTGTCACAAGTCAAATCAAGAGAAAGAAAGTCAGTGCTGCGTTGGGTCAAAAGAAGGATCTAACACAAGGCTTGCTTTTTTAGTCAAGGGAATGTTTGCTACCGGGGGAGAGATGCATCTCCATCTACGAATGGGTCTCAAACTTTATGGAATGGCTTAAGTGTATCATGGGTTTGAGAAGTGAGTCTATCTGTATCTTCCTGCTGATTTCAGCTAGGGGAGGAATCTGTTGAGTGGATGAAAGTTCTTCCATTGTTTTTCAGATTCTGCTATCATTCTGCTAGTTTGTTTTCAGCTCTAGTGAATAGGTCAATCAGTTTAGACAAGTTTAAGGCAAAGGGGTTTAAAGGGTAAGGACTAGCTAACACTCTTCTAAGCACAGACGTGATGCTTTGCCATATTGGGCATAACCTAGGGCATGCCCACCAACAATATATAAAAGTACCAACTTCTCCGCACTGCTTCCAGCACGTTTTTTCGTATATGATGCATGATTGCCAGTCTTAGCGGATAAGGTACCACCTGAATAACTTTTTGTAAACCTGTTCCTTGTGGGTAACACACAAGTTGTGAGGGATGCTATTGATTCACAGATATCTGATCAGTCAGTGGCCTCATCCGGCAGGCCTAGGTGCATTTGCCATCCTGTTACATAGGGCAAAGCTACTTGAGTCGTGTGTGTCGCCAACTGCGTGTACAGACCCGAAATCTCTCCTCTCCTAGTTATTATTATTATCTGCATTTATATAGCGCCAACAAATTCCGTAGTACATGTATACATTTGCTCTCAGAGGAGGTCATGGGTGCTGTGCCTACATGTCGTATAACAGGGATAGATGCTAAACTCTTTGGTTGTATGTAACAAAAGAAATCAAATGTCATGAGTAAATCCTATTCAGGGATGCCTGCATGTTCTAGCATTTTGTCGCCTACATACACAAAGTTTGGGTGCAAATCCAGGTGGGAACAGTTTATTTTGAAAGAGAAAATTTACTGTATTTTTTTTAGGTTCAAATAGCTGTTTATTGAGCAAGGTTATAGCAGTCAACAGTACAATTGAGTATGCAACAGATAAATTAGACACGTAGGTCTCAATGGCTGGTATATGTTAACAGATTAAGCTTCATATTGCAGCCAACATGGTTCCTATAATTCAGGCTAAGCATCCTTATAACAAGTAACATTTTGCAGTAACAGCAGGGATAGTATACTGATCGTTTCAATGTAACAGGACAGCAAAACGTTTGTGAGGCAATTGCAACATTCAGTGGTTCGGTTGTAATTGTAGCAAACACATTAGATACATAGGTCCAAATGACAAGCTAAAGTCAATATCGTAAGCAGCAGGAAGTGGCAAAGAAGCTGTCTTCAATGCATGCTAAGTGTCAGTGTAGTGTATATTATTGTTCAAGAATAATAGGGGCAGTATCTTGGCTCGCTCCATGCAGCAGGAGGTGAGTAAGGATGTTGCGTCTTATGTAGTGTAATATTACTCACTGAGTAGCGTTCAATGTTAGAAAAGTCGTCAGTGCAGGCATACGGCAGTGGGTTTGCGGAGTGTCTGTTGGTTGCTGTGTCTGTAAGCAGTTTAGTGTCACCTCTCAAATTTATTGTATTTTTAATGTTCTATACGTCCATACTGCTACTAACCACACTTTTACACACACAATAATATTGTGATACACACACTTAGAAATGCATACGGGTGACAGTTGGGCCACCATTTTGAATGGCCACACTCTAGAAGAGCTCCAGGGACAATTGGACAAATTAATTCACAAAATACAATTTACAACTTTAATTGCTCAAATGTATACATTGTGTCAGCTTTATTACGGAATACTGAGAATGCAGAAGCAGAGAAAACATGAAAAGGCTGTATCAACAACTAAAAATATCAAAATTTTACCAGCAGGGGTGAGTGCAGGTTCACAGAACCACTCCCCCTCATCTATGCAAATATTGTGGCTAATCCCACCACCCCATTCCCAACCTAGCCCTTACGGGCCACCAATTCTTCCTCCCCGTCAATCTCCTAAGCTCAGAACATTTGCAGGCCTGGCCGCAACCCGTCTGCATTATGATATGAGTGGCGGTACTGCGACCGTTGTGATGGCCATTACAGGGGGAGGAGCAAAGCACTCCGATCGCAGCCATTACCCTTGAGCAGCTATGCGTGCACTTCCAGCTGTGATGCAGCTCCTGTCCGCACAGCCCGGTTGCTCATCTTCACAAGCGGGCGGCTGACAGAAGGGGAGGTGAAGTGAGGTTTCTGTATGGGTCGAGATCTTCAGCCTTGAGGCCGTCAATTTCGACAGATGATGGCTCGGACCCCACCTCCTCAATTACTAAAGAAACACTAACCCACCAGGGAGAGATACCAAGGGGAAGGTATAACCCATCATTTATTAATAAAAACACACACAATATTATAAACATGTCCAACAATACACAGGTTCATGTCTCTGATGCCACATCTAAGATGGCTACTACCATTACCACTGCAAAAAAAACAACACGGAGGCACTTTTCTAAATGGACAAAAATTGTACACTTCCTGCTTAACAGATATGGACACTGAGGGAGATACTCCCAATACTATAATTTTTTTCTGATCATATATCTTTCTGACAATGTTGCCACATCCAAGATGGATGCCACTATTTCTAATGTGGCTGTTACAATTACATCTGATGCCACAACCAAGATGGCTGCTAATGGAAATAAAAGTGGCAGTTCTAATTTTACAAATTCAGCCTCGTGTAATCTATCGATGCCCCCAGAGTTGGCAGCTGGTCTACATACGTCGGCAGAGATCCTCATCAATGCGTTACAGTCTCTAAGAATTGAAATACGCAACAACCACAAAAAAGATATGGATACAATGTTTAAGAGTTAACTATTAAAACTAACATCATAGAGAATAGGTTATCACTCCCAGAGCATTCACATTCGGATATACAAGTACTGTGAATTTACTTAAAAAAACAATTAAACCAATTAATAGAGAAAACAGCTTACGCTGAATATAGGAGTAGATGACATAATTTGCAGATTAGGGGGATCCCTGACTCAGTGGAACGTTCAGAATTAAAGGATTACTTTCAGGTTGTGCTGAATACAGTCAAGTCGGATATCACCATTTCGGAATTAACTCTGGATCGCATCCACAGACTACCAAAGCCTAAAACAATACCACCGGAAGGCATGGTTCGAATTCACCATTACCATGTCAGAGAGGAATTTTTCAACAAAGTTAGATCATCAGGTCTTCCCAAGGAGTTCAATCATCTAACATTTTTCCAGGACTTCTCTGCTCATACTATGAATCACAGAAGAGAATTCCAGTCATTTACAAGCGAACTGCAAAATCTAAATATCGGATAAAAATGGGGATTTCCGATGAAGGTTCTTTTCCATCATGATGGAAAATCTTTTGTTATTTCTTCACCGGGCGAGGGCATGGAGTTGATACGATTATTTAAGGAACAGATTCCTCAATAAGCTCAGTCTTCAGGTACACCCATACATTGTAAAAAAGAAAAGCAAGCAGGACTCTTGATTGATTTATTTGCTGTTTCTGTGCTTTTTTTCTGTTTATGGTTATTTTCATGTTTGATGTCTTGGCTTTTATGTTTGTTTTTTGTATCTTTTCTATCTAATTTTTGAGAATTATTTATTTTGTGTTCAGAGGAATATGAAGGAGGAGAGGAAGGAGAAGGAAGGGGGGAAGTTGCAGGAAATAAAGAGAAACTTTTTTTTCATTAATAAATTGGTTCTTTATTTCATTTTTATACTCTATACCCCATACACTAATCTTAGTCCTCTTTTATATGTTATTTTTCACATTGGATATAACTGTGACGGGAGTCACCATCACTGGAACATAAGATGGACACTTCAATTAGACCCCGGGATGACTCCTATGTTTAAGTCACCCTGTGCCCATTGTAGGTGCAGGGTGCGTGTAATGTATGTGTATTATGTATTTATAGTTGTTTTTGTGCTCTCCTGTCCTGCTGATGCTTGCTACCAACTAGGAGGATTTGGCTATAGAGCCTGTATAGTGCCCTCTGTTGGTTGAAGCAACAGCTATATGCACTACCTGATTAGCAAGGCTTGCTAAATTGCATATTCTGGTAGATTTGCATATTGCTAATTTTGCAGACAGGAGAGATATTTTGTGTTATTTAATATCTTCCCAGCCCCCTTATAAATATGTTATTGTGTTATAATAAGTTGCTGTATGTTGTCTGCTATGATTTGGTTATTTGTATTTTATTAAAGTTGTCACAGCAATCTACATATGAGTATATGGGCTAGTCCCGAGAAAAATAAAGTTTTTTTGTATATCATATCCTTTTGGAACTTGTGTTCTGTGTGGATTTTTAGGGATCCTAGTGTGGCGAAACGGACAAATGTGGGGGTTCAGTTCTATAGAATATTAGTTATGTATTTTAATGTGTTTTGTTGCATTTGTGACTTATTGATATTTTCTGCACCTGGAGATAATACTAGTTACTTAAGCCAATTATCTCCAGGATAGAGGAGAAAATTGACCGACCACACAGCCCAAATCTATGGAACTGTTTTGGGCAGGAAAGCCATGCTTGCGGTCGGTCAAAAAGGACTTCCACCTAACTTTTAAACCACTGGAGGGAATTGTCTGATTTTTGAGTATGTTTGTTTGTTTTTGGAGTATGCTGATTTAGAATATGTAGAATATGTTTTTATAGAGATTGCATGTGTAGTTTAGGAGTTATGAATATTGTATGAAACTGTATATTTTCCTGCCTGTGATAATTAAGTTAACCCATTGTGTACAGTAATCAGTGGCGTACACATGACCCATGGGGCCCCGGTGCGAAAATTGATCCGTGGGCCCCCCCCTCGCGCTTACTCTGCGCGGGCCGGGGCAGCAACACATGGCGGCAGGCACCTGGTCGCAGGGGTTGCGACCGCGGTATGTACGCCACTGCATGCAGATGCACACACACTTAAAGGACCACTACAGACACCCAGATCACATCAGCTCAATGAAGTGGTCTGGGTGTCAGGTCCCTCTAGTTTTAACCCTGCAGCTGAAAGCATAGCAGTTTCAGAGAAACTGTTATGTTTCACTGAGGGTTAATCCAGCCTCTAGTGGCTGTCTCACTGACAGCCGCTAGAGGCGCTTCCGCCATTTTAAGACACTGAACGTCCATAGGAAAGCATTGAGTAATGCTTTCCTATGGGCGGTTTGAATGCGTGCGCGGCTCTTGCCGTGCATGCGCATTCGGAGCTGAGAGGCGGAGGGATCCCCAGCGCCATGGGAGTCCGGCGCTGGAGAAAGGTAAGTGCTGAAGACACACACACACTCTCACGAACAAATGCATACACACTAGCTAACAGACACACACATTTACTGACAAAGACACACTCAGCGGCAGACATACATACACACTCACTTACAAAACATACACTCTCACTGACAAACACACACTCACTAACAGACATCAAACAGACTCACTAACACACACACACTCAGTAACAGACACACACAGTAACACACTCACTGACACTCACTAGCAGACACACACTCTAACACAAACACCAACACTCACACTAACACACACACACACACACACTAACACACACACACGCACACACACACTAACACTCACACACACACACACACACTAACACACACACTAACACACACTAACACACACACACTAACACTCACACACTAACACACTAACACACACACACACACGCACACTAACACTCACACACACTTACACATGTTTTTTTTTTTATTTAATCCCCCAGCCTCCTTACCTTTTGGAGTGCTGAGGGGATTCCCTGGGGTCCAGTGGTGCTGCTGGGCTCCTGGGGGGGGCGGTCATGACATCATCTTCCGGCTCCGGTATCAGTGCGGTGCGCGAGGGAGCTGAAGAGGAAGCACTCAGGGGAGAGTGCTCCCTCGCGCACCCGCCGGCCGCCGGGTGTAAGCAGGGCCAGCCTCGGGGGGCCCGGAGGTGGCCGGCTCCTGGGCCCCCCAGGAGAAGAGGCTGGCCCAGAGCGTACATACCGGGTCGCAGGGGCGGCCGGGCCCCCTGGTGGGCCGGGCCCGGTCGCAGCCGCGACCCCTGCGACCCTGGTATGTACGCCACTGACAGTAATCATATCACAGGCAGAGGGGAGGGTTTGTGTGTCCTAACTGGGAGTGTTTAACTGTAATATAATGTATTTGAATGTCTGTGCCAGAAAACCATGTGGGTGGTAACACTGTGTAAAAACCTGTATAAAAGAAGCTATAAAACCACAGCTCTGTCTGTTCCTGCTTACACTCTAAACTGTGTGTCGTCCAGTTATTGGAGGGAAGAATATTTGCTTCTGTGTCTGCTGTTCCAGCTTGCAGGAGATTCAAAGGGGAAAGTCCTTGTAAGGACTAGAGCTAATTCCCCGTTCGGTCCCAGAGTTCCCAGGACTGAGTAGCGTCCAGTGCCTGGAGTTGTCAACTGGAGTGCTTGGAGCCCTCAGGAAGCGCTAGGAGCATCCGTCAACTGAGGTACCCAGTCGGGGTGCCAGGTGATCCGTTACACCTAGTGATAGAGTCTTCTGACCTGTTTGCTGATTGCAGGATCCCTTTAGCCCTTGGATAAATCAAGAGAGCTAGGCCTGAGAGCAGCAATTGCCTTTGTAAAGGCAATAGCTATAATCACTGTAAGCAGAGCTGCAGCAGAATAGGTGGAGGGGATGATACCTGCCTGGAAGGAGAGCTGCTGCCTGGTTGGATGCAAAAGCTCCAGAAGGACCCCAGTCAAGTTGCAGCGATTGGGGCAGAGGTGTTCCAGGTTCCCTGCAAGCGGCTGGAAGCAGCCTTGGAAGAGGTACCCAGCTCCATATAACTTTTTGGTGGAGTGGGATTGGGGAGGAGGGGAATTATTTAAGGGGAGCTTTTTTCCTATTTCCTCTCTCTTCTCTCGTTTCTCTCTCCTCTTTTCTCTTGATCTCTCTATTCTCTTTCTTTTTCTCTCTTGTTTCTACTTTTCCTTTTGTTTATTTTATTCTCCGTTTCATGTTGATCCAATGTATTATTAAATTATATAAGAATTGTTTAATTATTATTATTATTATTATTATTATTATTATTTATCTTGTGTGTCCTTGTTCCTGGTTTTCTTGTCCCCTGTACAAGCCTGTATATTTTTTTTTGAGATGGGAGAAGTTTTTCCTTCCCTTTTACTTTGTAAATATTTTTCCGATTTTTATTTGTTTTTTATCTTTTTCTTTTTTCTTTAGTCCCTTTATTAGCCAATTTATTCAAATTCCACCCCTACTTTTTCCCTTAGCTTTTTTTAAACTAAACAATTGTGTTCGTGATGCATCCTTTCAATCATCTTCTGTTGTGTCATTCTTTAGTTACTATTGCATATGCAGTGTGACAAACGCTCCTTACCATGGACGTTTGCCATGAACTCCTGGAGGAGCCTGTTAGCTAGGCTCCTGCCAAAGGACTATGGGCCACATACAAATACCCTGTTCTGGAGTTAAATATCCCCAGCTTCCATTAGCAGCTTTCCTGGGTGCCCCTGGTTCATTCGAATGGAACCAAACACTAGCTCCCTGGCGGCCGTTCGCATGAAGAAACCTTATATACGAATTATCCTCAGCGGTACTTAGCTGCGATTGTTAAGAACTAAATTCAGCATGAGGTGATCATGTTGCTTCCGGACAACTTGAACAACTTTGAAATCTGCCAGGAGAGTGCTTTTTGAAGGGAAGGTGCCTGAGATTAAGGGGAACAAACACCACCCGAGACCCAGGCAGAGCTTTCACCAAATTTTTTTACAGTTTATGTTTTTCCTATATGAATGTTAATGATGGTACTTAAATTTATGTCAATCAATGTGAGAGGTCTGAACACTCCGCATAAACGTAGACTATTATTTAAAGACACTGTAAAAATTAAACCAGAAATGTTATTCGTCCAGGAGACCCATTTTAAATCAGGTCATGTCCCAGCCACTTTGGCGTTGGATTATCCCACTCAGTATCACTCTACATTTGATAAAAAAAACTAGAGGAGTTTCCCTGTTTTTCCGCAAATATATAGCATGTCATACAACGGAGGTATTTTTAGATCACAATGGACGATACATAATTTGGAAGGGTACTATTAAATGTGTTGGATACACTCTGGTCAATTTATACTCCCCGAACTCTAAACAATTTCATTTTTTGAGATAAATTGTTAGCAAGGTTTCAGATGGGCTCAATGGCAAATTGATTTTGGGAGGTGATACAAATTTTGTATTGGATTGTAATTATGATATTGTGAGAGAGACTTCTAGCGCCGTTAAATATTACACTAGAATACAATTAGCTGACGTTTGTTCCAAATTTCTTTTTTCTCAGGGTTTATTTGACTGTTGGTGCATTCAACACGAAGGAGAGAGATACTACACCTACCACTCTGCATCTTATAACATGTATTCTCGGATCGAAGGTTCTTGATGGGTAAGTTTATGATATCCCATGTATCGCGGTCTGATATTCTGGACATTACTTGTTCCAATCATGCCCCTAAAACAATGCACATAGAGGAGTCCTTCCAGTCCAATCCGACCAAACAATGGAAGCTTAGTGACTACTTAGTCACTGATCTTGACAATAAAACTTTGGCAGAAACAGTAATGACTTATTTTAAGGAAAATTCGGCCCCTTAAGGCCGTTCTTAGGGGTCACTTTATTCATGTCACATATTCATCCGCACATAAAAATGTGGTTAATGGCAATTACTGTCCTGACAGGAAAAGTTCTGCCGAGCAGAAATCATGCTCATGGAAACCTGGTAATTTCTTTTGGGGTCAAAGACCGATCATGGCTAATCAAATCCACAGTAGGGTTTTGTGCTGAGCAGCAATCAAGCACATGTAAACCTGGTAATTGCCTTTGGGTCAAAGGCCGGTTACAGCCAATCAGATCCACAGGAGGGGTATTTAAACCCCCCGCTCTTCTCTTGCTCATTGCCCTGTCATGGTTAAATGCATATGGTTATCTGAGAGTACGTTCCTGATCTTGATTAGTGATGTCGCGAACACAAAATTTTCCGGGCGAACCGCCATAGACTTCAATGGGCAACCGAATTTTAAAATCCACAGGGACTCTTTCTGGCCACAATAGTGATGGAAACGTTGTTTCAAGGAGACTAACACCTGGACTGTGGCATGCTGGAGGGGGATCCATGGCAAATTACATGGAAAATTACATGGAAAATTACACAGTTGATGCAGAGGTTTTAATCCATAAAGGGCATAAATCACCTAACATTCCTAAATCACAATGGATATGGATTGACACCTGACATATGATATATTGACACCTTGACATATGGATTGACACCTGTCCTCAGAGACCTTGATACACACTGACACAGAGCAGAATAGGAACTGTTCCCCCTACATAGGGTCACTTGGCAGATATGGATTGAAACCTGTCCTCAGGGACCCTGATACACACTGACACAGAGCAGAATAGGGACTGTTCCCCCTACATAGGATCACTTGGCAGATATGGATTGACGCCTGTCCTCAGGGACCCTGATACACACTGACACAGAGCAGAATAGGGACTGTTCCCCCTACATAGGGTCACTTGGCAGATATGGATTGACACCTGTCCTCAGGGACCCTGATACACACTGACACAGAGCAGAATAGGGACTGTTCCTCCTACATAGGGTCACTTGGCAGATATGGATTGACACCTATCCTAAGGATCCCTGATACACACTGACACAGATCAGAATAGGGACTGTTCCCCCTACATAGGGTCACTTGGCAGATATGGATTGACACCTATCCTAAGGATCCCTGATACACACTGACACAGAGAGGAATAGTGACTGTTCCCCCTACATAGGGTCACTTGGCAGATATGGATTGACACCTGTCCTCAGGGACCCTGATACACACTGACACAGAGCAGAATAGGGACTGTTCCTCCTACATAGGGTCACTTGGCAGATACGGATTGACACCTATCCTAAGGATCCCTGATACACACTGACACAGAGCAGAATAGGGACTGTTCCTCCTACATAGGGTCACTTGGCAGATATGGATTGACGCCTGTCCTCAGGGACCCTGATACACACCAACACAGATCAGAATAGGGACTGTTCCCCCTACATAGGGTCTCTTGGCAGATATGGATTGACACCTATCCTAAGGATCCCTGATACACACTGACACAGAGCAGAATAGGGACTGTTCCCCCTACATAGGGTCACTTGGCAGATATGGATTGACACCTGTCCAAAGGGACCCTGATACACACTGACACAGAGCAGAATAGGGACTGTTCCTCCTACATAGGGTCACTTGGCAGATATGGATTGACACCTGTCCTCAGGGACCCTGATACACACTGACACAGAGAAGAATAGGGACTGTTCCTCCTACATAGGGTCACTTGGCAGATATGGATTGACACCTATCCTAATGATCCCTGATACACACTGACGCAGAGCAGAATAGGGACTGTTCCCCCTACATAGGGTCACTTGGCAGATATGGATTGACACCCGTCCTCAGAGACCCTGATACACACTGACACAGAGAAGAATAGGGACTGTTCCCCCTACATAGGGTCACTTGGCAGATATGGATTGACACCTGTCCTCAGGGACCCTGATACACACTGACACAGAGCAGAATAGGGACTGTTCCTCCTACATAGGGTCACCATTTTTAGCCCAAGGCAGCTCATCTCATCAGGCCTTTTTTAGTCGAATGTATCGCCCACTGTCAGTCCCTTCGGGATCCATCCCTCATTCATCTTAATAAAGGTGAGGTAATCTAGACTTTTTTGACCTAGGCGACTTCTCTTCTCAGTGACAATACCTCCTGCTGCACTGAAGGTCCTTTCTGACAGGACACTTGAAGCGGGGCAGGCCAGAAGTTCTATCGCAAATTGGGATAGCTTAGGCCACAGGTCAAGCCTGCACACCCAGTAGTCAAGGGCTTCATCGCTCCTCAGAGTGTCGATATCTGCAGTTAAGGCGAGGTAGTCTGCTACCTGTCGGTCGAGTCGTTCTCTGAGGGTGGATCCCGAAGGGCTGTGGCGATGCGTAGGACTTAAAAAGCTCTGCATGTCCTCCATCAACAACACGTCTTTAAAGCGTCCTGTCCTTGCCGTCGTGGGAGGAGGAGGATGACTTTCACCTCTTCCCCTGTTAGATTCCCGTTGTGCTGTGACATCACCCTTATACGCTGTGTAAAGCATACTTTTTCATTTATTTTGCAAATGCTGCATCCTTTCCGACTTGTTGTAATTTGGTAACATTTCAGCCACTTTCTGCTTATACCGGGGGTCTAGTAGCGTGGACACCCAGTACAGGTCGTTCTCCTTCAGCCTTTTTATACGAGGGTCCCTCAACAGGCACAACAGCATGAAAGACCCCATTTGCACAAGGTTGGATGCCGAGCTACTCATTTCCCGTTCCTCCTCCTCAGTGATCTCAAAGAAGGTATGTTCTTCCCCCCGCCACGTACCACACCACGGGTACCAGATAGGTGACAACGAGCACCCTGGGATGCCTGTTGTGGTTGGTCTTCCTCCTCCTCCTCAAAGCCACATTCCTCCTCTGACTCCTCTTCCTCACAATCCTCTTCCAGCGTTGCCGCAGGTCCAGCAAACGATGCTGATAAGGCTGTTTCTGGTGGTGATGGTTACCACAACTCTTCCTCTTCATGCTCATCTACGGCCTGATCTAGCACTCTTCGCAGGGCATGCTCCAGGAAGAAAACAAATGGTATGATGTCGCTGATGGTGCCTTCGGTGCGACTGACTAGGTTTGTCACCTCCTCAAAAGGACGCATGAGCCTACAGGCATTGAGCATGAGCATCCAGTAACGTGGCAAAAAAATTCCCAGCTCCCCAGAGGCTGTCCTAGCACCCCGGTCATACAAATATTCATTAACGGCTTTTTCTTGTTGGAGCAGGCGGTTGAACATTAGGAGTGTTGAATTCCAACGTGTCGGGCTGTTGCAAATCAAGTGCCTCATTGGCATGTTGTTTCGCCGCTGGATATCTGCAAAGTGCGCCATGGCCGTGTAGGAACGCCTGAAATGGCCACACACCTTCCTGGCCTGCTTCAGGACGTCCTGTAAGCCTGTGTACTTATGCACAAAGCGTTGTACGATCAGATTACACACATGTGCCATGCACGGCACATGTGTCAACTTGCCCAACTTCAATGCCACCAACAAATTTGTTCCGTTGTCACAAACCACTTTGCCGATATCCAGCTGCTGCGGAGTCAGCCACTTTTCCACTTGTGCGTTCAGGGCGGACAGGAGTGCTTGTCCGGTGTGACTCTCTACTTTCAAGCAAGTCAAACCCAAGACGGCGTGACACTGCCGTATCCGGGATGTGGAATAGTACCTGGGGAGCTGGGGGGGTGCCGTTGATGTGGAGCAAGACACAGCAGCAGAAGAGGACTCAGCCGAGGAGGTCATGGAAGAGGATGGAGTAGGAGGAGTAGAGGAGGTGGCAGCAGGCCTGCCTGCAAGTCGTGGCGGTGTCACCAACTCCTCTGCAGAGCCACGCATTCCATGCTTGGCAGCGATCAGCAGGTTTACCCAATGCACAGTGTAGGTGATATAACTGCCCTGACCATGCTTTGCAAACCAGGTTTCAGTGGTCAGATGGACCCTTGGCCCCAACACTGTGTGCCAGAAATGTCATTACTTCCTTTTGCACAATCGAGTACAGGTTGGGGATTGCCTTTTGTGCAAAGAAATTTCGGCCGGGTACCTTCCACTGCGGTATCCCAATAGCCACAAATTTTTTGAACGCCTCAGACTCCACCAGCTTGTATGGTAAAAGCTGGCAGGCTAATAGTTCAGACAAGCCAGCTGTCAGACGCTGGGCAAGGGGGTGACTTTCTGACATTGGCTTCTTATGCTCAAACATGTCCTTGACAGACACCTGACTGTGGGCAGATGAGTGGGAACTGCTCAAGGCGAGAGATGGAGTTGCGGATGGTTGAGAGGGGGCAAGGAGGACAGCAGTGGTTGACGTGGCTGAAGATGCTGGACCAGGAGGAGGATGGCGGCTTTGAGTTTGTGTGCTGCTTGTACTCATGTGTTGATCCCATAGGCGTTTGTGATGTGCGATCATGTGCCTACGCAAAGCAGTTGTACCTAGGTGGGTGTTGGACTTCCCACGACTCAGTTTCTTTTGGCACAGGTTGCAAATGGCATAGCTGTTGTCAGAGGCAGACACACAAATAAAATGCCACACTGCTGAGCTCTGCAATGACGGCATTCTGGTGGTGGACACAGCATGCGTTGATTGGCGTGCTGTCGGGCTGACCCCGGGTGCCGATGCATGCTGTCTGACTGTGCCACTAGCTCCTTGCGACGACCTCCCCCTGCTTCCAACTCGTCTCCTCCTCCTCTCTGTCTCCCCATCTGAATTTCGCCCTGTTCTTCTTCTTGCCGAGCGGGCACCCACGTGACATCCATGGACGCATCGTCATTATCAACCGCTTCACTTGTATCTGACAACTCAGCAAAGGAAGTAGCAGCGGGTACAACATCATCATCATCACACCGTACGTGTGTAATGCTGCCTTACTGAGACATATCCCTGTTATCTACATCCTCTGGCAATAATGGTTGCGCATCACTCATTTCTTCAAACGGATGTGTAAATAACTCCTCTGACAGATAAAGTGAAGCGGCTGTGGTGCTAGTGTTGGTGGTGGCGGCAGGCGGGTGAGTGGTATCTTGAGAGGTGCCGAAGCTAAGCTGGAGGAGGATGGTGCGTCAAGGTTCCGAACGGAAGCTGTAGAAGATTGGGTGTCCTGTGTTAGTCAGTCAACTATGTCCTCAAAACTTTTCAAGTTCAGGGTACGTGGCCTCTGAAAATTGGTCATTATTCTAGGACAAAAAGGAATCACAGCACTACGACCACGACGGCCCCTGCGGGGTGGCCTGCCTCTGCCTGTCATTTTTTTTTTGGATTAGTGGTACTATGCGTGCAAGCTACTGTGAGACCAGACATGAGTGGCAAAGTGGACTGGCAGAAGTTGGCAGAGTACACGCTGAAGGCCTGACACACCCGCTTGAAGGACACTGACTGCTATTAGCTTACAGTGAAAAACTTTTTTTCTTTTTAAAGGCACGCTATTGTGACACCAGATATGAGTGGCAAAGTGGACTGGCAGAGGTTGGCAGAGTACACGCTGAAGGCCTGACACACCCGCTTGAAGGACACTGACTGCTATTAGCTTACAGTGAAAAACTTTTTTTCTTTTTAAAGGCACGCTATTGTGACACCAGATATGAGTGGCAAAGTGGACTGGCAGAGGTTGGTAGAGTACACGCTGAAGGCCTGACACCCGCTTGAAGGACACTGACTGCTATTAGCTTACAGTGAAAACTTTTTTTCTTTTTAAAGGCACACTATTGTGACACCAGATATGAGTGGCAAAGTACACTGGCAGAGTACACGCTGAAGGCCTGACACACCCGCTTGTAAGACACTGACTGCTATTAGCTTACAGTGAAAAACGTTTTTATTTTTAAAGGCACGCTATTGTGACACCAGATATGAGTGGCAAAGTACACTGGCAGAGGTTGGCAGAGTACACGCTGAAGGCCTGACACCCGCTTGAAGGACACTGACTGCTATTAGCTTACAGTGAAATTTTTTTTTTCTTTTTAAAGGCACGCTATTGTGACACCAGATATGAGTGGCCGGACTCGATGTATACAGGAGAAGTACAGAGACAGGAGTGATCCGAGGTCAAGGGCACAAAGAGACAATGAAAACTAGGACTAGCCGGGGTCTGGTACACAGTAAACAGCAAGCCGGCAAACAAAACAGATAAGGATAAAGAGATAACGTAGTCCGAAAACAAAGCCAAGGTCAAGTACGAAGTAAACTGAACAGAACAAGCGCTAAAGGGAACTGAAACAGAAACCACGATAGGGCAAGGAACCAAGGGAAAAAGGTGAGTTTAAATAGCTAAACAACTATTTTGATTGGTCCCTGTCATCTCCACGCCCCCAAAAGGTAAGTGTATGGGGAGTGTGGCATGACAGGGACCAATGGGAGGCCTTTTCCAATTTAGGCTCCCACTGTCCCTTTAAGAGTGCGCCCGAGACCCACGGCGCGCTCTTAGAGTCAGGCGGGACATGTGACCGCTTCTCGCGGTCACTGCCCACCTTCCTGTTCCTGCCTTCGGATGAGCCGCGCGCGGCTCGTGCAGCAGCAGGACCGCGCGCGGCTCGAACACAGAACCCCGGCCGGCCCCATGAAAGGGTAAATACCGCTACAGTGTTTTAGAAACAGAACTAGACGTTTGACTATGTCCCTAGCACCTTGATTCTCCAAACCTGTTGTCCCTGACCTCTGACGTGGTCTGAACCCGAACCTGTGCAGTTAGGGGTTACAGGACTGTCTGAGGCAGAGAAACAGTATAGGAGAAGAGAGGACAAAAGGCAACAGATACAGGGTGCGCTAGATAAAATAAAGGAGGGTGAGAAAGTCTCTATAGGCACAATGTAGACCTTGAGTGACTGTTCTTGTGTTCTTGCTTTGGAATCTCAGTAGTCGAATATGGAATACAAAAGCAAAGAGGGGAGACCAATAGTGCAAAACCGTAATGCTGAAAGGATCACGAACAACACAGACGTGAAGAAGTGCCAACTTACAATTTTAAGAGCTAGTCCCAGCTCTAGGTAAAACAGCATACAGTGGTATTAAATACTCCCCACATGCAGGATATACTGGACAATTGGAGGTGTCTTCACAAGATTCTTTACACCATCTCAGACAAACATCAGCATATAAAATATATAAAAGAGGGAAGAACCCAATGGTGCAATAACTTTGGTAATACTGCAACAACAGACAACACTGAGGTCCTAAGAGTGCCAACTTACAATTTGTAGAGCTATGACCAGCTCTGAGTAAAACAGCATACAGTGGTATTTAAACTCCCCACGTGTAGGATATTCCTCTAGTGATGCTTGCAGTGCCGGTCTTATGAAAATAAAATCACAAGAGAGCCCATAGTGTTTTCCATATATGAAATAACAGTGGAATAAAAAGAAACGTACTTGGCTCTATCAGCCAAGCGTAGGTGGAATAATCCCCACCAGGGATTTCTTTTGAAGTACTGGATCCTGTTAAAAATGATGATACAAATCAGCCAGGATAAAACAGCAACATATAAAGTAAATGTACTAACCCAAGGTAAGTGGTAGTCACAAAATACTTTAATTTAAAACAGAGTAAAAATACACAACGCGTTTCACCAAACAGTAGGCTTTTTCAAGTGTAGAGCAAATAATCCTGGCTATTCACATTATATAGGCAGCTAAATGGCATGAATTTCAAAGATTGGCGCCAAAATGGCCACATTTTCATGGCGAGGTGGTGATATAAGAAACATTCTGGGAAAAGCCAAAATGGAATGGGTTTTTAATCTTAAGACACTAACCCCAGATGGCTTAAATGCAGAATTTGACCTTTTTAATTTTTTGGAATGTTTCAGAATAATTGTAACTTTTTGTAAATATGATTATTAGTATTTTTCCTTTAATATTAGCAAAATGCATTGTCATTTTTTATTTGTTATTAAGTAGTTAATCATATACAACCTACCATTCATTTTATTTTAATTTATTTTCTTCTCTTCCAATATATGTATAATTTATTTTAACATATAGTCACTGTTTTTCTGTAAACTTATGTTGTAAAATGCTGTATGTTCTCCTCCTACTATAAATATACTTCATCTCTTTGCCCTTTATACATACTGCCCTCTTTCATATTTCACCCTTTTGCCCTTTAATAAAATGGCCGCTTATAATTCATGCCCCCACATCCCCTATCCCGTCAATAACTACGCTCCGATCACGTCATTAATTTCAGACGTGATCGGACTACATTTCCCTCCATGCCCAGCGAATACTCACGGCACTATGCCGATCCCACCCACCTGCCCGCCTCATTGGTTTAAAACGTCCGCGCCCTCGCGACCTTTCACCTGCCATTTCACTATCTAATTTCTTCCCTCCCCTCGCATTAAAATCAATTTTTTTCCATCTCCCACAGGTCATAAGTGGGCTCAGTATAACCCCATATCATGTAAATATAAAAACGATTCTTTTTTACTGTTTTAACATGCCAACCTTTTATATGTGTAATTGAAAGTCATGTGACTGCGGTCACGTGGTAATGACACCATTTTGGCGCCAATCTTTGAAATTCATGCCATTTAGCTGCCTATATAATGTGAATAGCCAGGATTATTTGCTCTACACTTGAAAAAGCCTACTGTTTGGTGAAACGCGTTGTGTATTTTTACTCTGTTTTAAATTAAAGTATTTTGTGACTACCACTTACCTTGGGTTAGTACATTTACTTTATATGTTGCTGTTTTATCCTGGCTGATTTGTATCATCATTTTTAACAAGATCCAGTACTTCAAAAGAAATCCCTGGTGGGGATTATTCCACCTACGCTTGGTTCATAGAGCAGTGTGGCTGCTGTGAACACTGTAAGTATGTTTCTTTTTATTCCACTGTTATTTCATATATTGAAAACACTATGGGCCCTCTCTTGTGATTTTATTTTCATAAGACCAGCACTGCAAGCATCACTAGAGGAATATCCTACATGTGGGGAGTTTAAATACCACTGTATGCTGTTTTACTCAGAGCTGCTCTATAAATTGTAAGTTGGCACTCTTAGGACCTCAGTGTTGTCTGTTGTTGCAGTATTACCAAAGTTATTGCACCATTGGGTTCTTCCCTCTTTTATATATTTTATATGCTGACATTTGTCTGAGATGGTGTAATGAATCTTGTGAAGACACCTCCAATTGTCCAGTATATCCTGCATGGGGGGAGTATTTAATACCACTGTATGCTGTTTTACCTAGAGCTGGGACTAGCTCTTAAAATTGTAAGTTGGCACTTCTTCACGTTTGTGTTGTTCGTGATCCTTTCAGCATTACGGTTTTGCACTATTGGTCTCCCCTCTCTGCTTTTGTATTCCATATTCGACTACTGAGATTCCAAAGCAAGAACACAAGAACAGTCACTCAAGGTCTACATTGTACCTATAGAGACTTTCTCACCCTCCTTTATTTTATCTAGCGCACCCTGTATCTGTTGTCTTTTGTTCTCTCCATTCTCTGAAGGGTTTGAGGGTTACCCTCCTCTCAGGTGTGCAGCTTTGTCCCCCCTTGTGATCAGTACTGTAGCGCTGTTCCCTCCCCATTTTTTCTTACTAGGAGAAGAGAGGGTCTGTGCTTATATTGTGGCAAGAAAGGGCATATTTATTTATTTATTTATTATTGCTATTTATAAAGCACACACAGATTCCGCAGCGCTGTACAATTAGTGGAGAAACGTACAATATACACATACAAATACAAGAGGTAAGAGAGCCGTGCCCGTAAGCTGATATCTAGCCATTGGAGCTCTTTTATACAAAGTGCTTGGCTAGATGGCCCGTGAGCTTACAATCTAAAGGAAACCATGGGGATTTGAGACAAGAGGTAGCAGGGGAAGTTTAGAGGTGATGGCTGATAGAGTTAACAGAGAGAAGCTATTGGTAAGATGTTAGGGGAATGAAGAGGTAATTGGGTGAGAATCTCAAACAGCTGGAGGAGCATGCTATATCTTTAACCCCTTAAGGACCAAACTTCTGGAATAAAATGGAATCATGACGTGTCACACACGTCATGTGTCCTTAAGGGGTTAAGGGGCGCCTGGGTGGCCAGGAGGGTGGGAAGTGGGGAGAAAAAATGCAGTCTTCACTGAGTTGATTGTGAAGTGAGGCCTGAGAGTGATGGGTGTTTCTGCAGGATGGTAAATGCAGTCTTCACTGAGTTGATTGTGAAGTGAGGCCTGAGAGTGATGGGTGTTTCTGCAGGATGGTAAATGCAGTCTTCACTGAGTTGATTGTGAAGTGAGGCCTGAGAGTGATGGGTGTTTCTGCAGGATGGTAAATGCAGTCTTCACTGAGTTGATTGTGAAGTGAGGCCTGAGAGTGATGGGTGTTTCTGCAGGATGGTAAATGCAGTCTTCACTGAGTTGATTGTGAAGTGAGGCCTGAGAGTGATGGGTGTTTCTGCAGGATGGTAAGTGCAGTCTTCACTGAGTTGATTGTGAAGTGAGGCCTGAGAGTGATGGGTGTTTCTGCAGGATGGTAAGTGCAGTCTTCACTGAGTTGATTGTGAAGTGAGGCCTGAGAGCGATGGGTGTTTCTGCAGGATGGTAAGTGCAGTCTTCACTGAGTTGATTGTGAAGTGAGGCCTGAGAGCGATGGGTGTTTCTGCAGGATGGTAAGTGCAGTCTTCACTGAGTTGATTGTGAAGTGAGGCCTGAGAGCGATGGGTGTTTCTGCAGGATGGTAAGTGCAGTCTTCACTGAGTTGATTGTGAAGTGAGGCCTGAGAGCGATGGGTGTTTCTGCAGGATGGTAAGTGCAGTCTTCACTGAGTTGATTGTGAAGTGAGGCCTGAGAGTGATGGGTGTTTCTGCAGGATGGTAAATGCAGTCTTCACTGAGTTGATTGTGAAGCATATGAGAGATGCTTGTCCTATACGTCCGGAAAACTTCTGCACCTAAGAATCTTAAGGGGACAGGTCTTAGGTCTAATGGATACGTCCTCTAGTAATTCCCGAAGCAGATTTCTCCTTGACATTTCCGCCTTTTGCAACGAGGAGAACATTTCATGCAAAGCCCTGGTTGACTCAAGTGCGGCTGGTGACTTTATTGATTTGTATTTTGTTAAAAAAAACACACTATACCAGTCAAGGAGAGATCATCACCTCTAGCAGTTGAGGCTATTGATGGGAGACCCCTATCTCAACCTCTTATTACCCATGAGACCTTGCCTATTTGCATTACGATAGGAGTTTTGCATAAGGAAGACATTACTTTCCAGATAATCGCTTCCCCTTCTTGTCCCATCGTATTAGTGTTGCCTTGGCTCATCAAGCATAACCCTCATATTGACTGGACTAGAGGGGAAATACTGAAATGGGGTAGAGACTGTCAGGAAAGCTGCATGTTACCCATTTCTAAAAAAGTGGGCATCGTTTCTTTACCCACTGCTACGTCTCCGACTTCCAAAATTCCCATACAGTATTGGGAGGTTAGAGAGGTGTTTAGTAAAAGCCTAATGCTCTTCCTCCACACAGATCTTATGATTGTTCCATTGATATGTAGCCCAGGGCTATGCTTCCTAAATGAACAGTATATGCCCTATCCCCACAAGAAAGTAAAATCATGGATGAGTACATCAAAGAATCTTTAAGTAAAGGCCAAATACGTAAATCATCCTCGCTTGCTGGTGCAGGGATCTTTTTTGTCGCTAGGAAAGATGGAGAATTACAACCTTGCATAGACTACAGGGCAATAAACAAGATTACTATCAAAAAAGCCTATCCTATTCCCCTTATATCTGAATTGTTTGATAGACTCCAGGGTGCAAAAATCTTCACTAAGCTTGACCTTAGGAGTGCGTATAATTTGGTGAGAATTAGGGAGGATCATGAATGGAAGACAGCGTTTAACACTAGGAGTAGGCACAACGAATATCTTGTTATGCCCTTCGGGTTATGTAATGATGTACTCAGAGACTATATTTATTATTTTTTGCTTGTATACCTGGATGATATCCTTATTTATTCCCCCGACATCCAAACTCATCATGATCATGTCAAACAAGTTTTACAAACTTTGCTTAAAAATGATCTTTATTGTAAACTTGAGATATGCGTATTTGATCAACATGAGGGTCAGTTTTTGGGGTTTAACATTTCTGCCTCTGGTTTCAAAATCGATCCTCGCAAACTAGAGTCCGTTCTACAATGGACATTACCCAGTGGGTTAAAAGCCATACAGAGGTTTATTGGTTTCTCTAACTATTACAGGAGATTCTTTAAAGGTTTCTCTTCGGTAATAGCCCCGATCACCAATATGACACGCAAGGGGGCTGTAACGGACCGTTTTGCACACAAGAGGTTAAAAACCGTTTAGGCGATATTCCCCTTTCCAGATGCACAGGCAGCTACCGTAAGCACCAATCTCCCGAACTGCAAACTACACGAATCCTCCAACTCCCGAACAGGAAACACACGAACCAGGGAAACAGCCGAACAGGAAAAGCATACAATCAGCTTACACTCCTGGCAATCAGCATACAATCCAAATAACGAGACGACACTTCGTTTTGAGGGTCAAGCAGAATCTCGTTTACTGGTCCACCTGGTGGACACTCCCCTAGGGGACCAGATGGAAGACTGAGAAACATATTGGACATTTACCAATCACAGACTTACACATTTAAACAATCTCACAATGCATCACAATCCCTCCTCTCTGCCCTGGGGATAATTGGGAAGTAATCCAATTATCTCCAAGGACAGAGGCAAAACTCCATTACACACATTTTGCGTAAAAGACATAAAATTACATACGGTTTACAACATACACATTCTACATATCCCCAGATAGCTTAGATCTGAGCGCACATTATTACCGAATGGCGCCCAGATCACATACATACAGTTCAATCGCCACAAGGGCTAATTGCACTATTGCCTAAAGAAGCTAAAGAGGCTTTTGAGCTACTTAAACAAATGTTTGCATCTGCTGACATATTAAGACATCCTGACACTAGTAAATCTTTCCTACTTGAGGTTGACGCCTCCGAGACAGGGGTCGGGGCTGTTCTTTCCCAGAGGGAGAGTCAGGATGCCCCTTTGCATCCTTGTGGTTACTTCTCCAGTTGTCTCCGGCCGAGCGTAACTATGACATTGGTAATAGAGAACTGTTAGCCATCATACTAGTACTTAAGGAATGGCGACATCTTTTGGAGGGTTCCAAGGATCCCGTTCTGATTATTACTGATCACAAGAACCTGGCATATATTGGGGATGCCAAACGACTGTCTTATAGACAAGCTAGATGGTCATTATTTTTGTTTAAGTTTATTATCACCTACAGACCCGATTCTAAGAACATTAAAGCGGACGTCTTGACTAGGCTATTTGAGGTTGAATCGGATCTAGAACAAGAAACATCCCCTATTATTTCTCCTGAGTGTATTATTGCATCCACTGTCCTTTCTGTCAGGATGGTAGTCCGGTGCCCGGAACCCAGACACAGTGTCCAGGCGGCGGAGCAAGGACCGGGACCCATTATGCCTGATGTTAAGTGGGAGTCTTCAGTGTGGAGGTGGATTAGCAGGGTCTGGTGCTTCGGGGCATCTAGCTTTCATTCTCTTTTTCTATTAATTTCTAAGGTTTTAATACCTAAGTGTGTCATTTGATATATCTCTTGAGTGATCCTAAATATGGCTAACAATTTTTTGAACCAATTAAATGATCCTAACCAATGGTGTCTAGATGCCGAATTGGGTTTACCGATAAAGAAAGTACCTTTCTCTCTCATGATACCAGTATGGACTCCAAATTTAGACACATTTCAAATGTCTGCAAACAACAAATTAGACTGGGGTGGGAAGTGTCATCCATACAAAAACTACCTTAATAAATCCATGATCCCTAGGGGTCTTAGGATACAAACTATGCCCAACATACAGATGGAAGACACAGCCCTCCTAAAAGAGTGGGAGGAAGCAGCCAACCTATGTTCACAAACATTTATGGACATCATCTGTCAATTTGAGAATCAGAGACTAACCCTGATTAATACCAAAGTCAAAGAAGCAGTAGAGGCCGTTCAAAACCACAAAGACGATCCAAACTTTATCTCTCAGGAACTTAAAACTTCAACAGAATCTTAATAAATACAAAGATTCCATAAAAAAATGGAAACATAAAAAGTTCTTGAGAGATAGCCATGACTACAAGAATGGCAAAGTATATAGAAGGTTCAGAAAAAGTACCTTTCTCTATTTTATGTTTTATGCTATTAAAAGCTAAGTTTTAATTTACCAATATATACATACCCACCAGGGGGCGTCCAACTCCTACCAGACCCACCAGTTTCTCTCTGGTGCAGGGTAACCGCACGCCCCCTGGTGTTGAGCACCAGCGTTTGTGCAGCCACATACCAAGACCCTGATTCAGCTTATGCGGATAACAGGAACTAGGAGCTTGGAAATTAAGCAGACCTCCCAGGAGCTGAATAGGGAGGCTCTGCAGCAAGATTGTATCCAGTACTAGAAACAAGGCAAGACTAGAGATAGGCACCAAACATGAAAACAAGACAGAACTAATAGAACCCAGAACCAGAGAAAGATAGTAAGCTAAACCCAGAACATATACACAAGACATGAGGAAAACATGAACATAACATGGGCATGACTGGACAGGACTGTACATGGACTGAGTATACAAACTAAAAAAAAGACAAGATAACATAGGCAAAACAAGAGGAGAAATAACCAAGTACTACATGTGAAAATCATGGGGATTTAGTCACACTATATGATCATACATTGCATAAGCCTGCCAACAACGCCAATGTACCCCATATCTGGCAGGTCCTACACTGCCTAAAGTATGCCAAAACATCCTAAGTAGAGATATATATAGCACTTACCTGCAAGAAAGGGCAGAAGCTTTGAGCAGCTGCCTGCAGGGCTCTGAAACAGAAAGGAATGATGGAAAACAAACGGGTGTGGCAACATAAAACAAACATTTAAAGGAAACCTGGAGACTGGGAAATCCAGGGACGGACTATAGGAATGAACCCAGAAATCCCAGCATAAAGAAAACCAGACATAGAATAGAAAACCAAAAACCAAGAAAAACCAAACAAGAATTGAAACAAGAGTACTGGATACCAGAAGCCAAGTCCAGACATCAGAACAGAGCAGAGCAGATCATGATACTTTCTTTATCGTCCCCTTTGCTCTGTGCTATCATGGCGGCTCAGCCCCAGGCACCTTGCAACAAACTTCAAGATAAATTGTTTATTCCATTGCCTGACAGGAAAGAGGTGCTGAAGGTATTCCATAACAATGTGACCGCTGGACATCCAGGTATTAATAAAACTGTATCCGCCATTTCCAGGTCATTTTGGTGGGAGTCACTCAGGAGGGATATTAAAGATTATGTAAAAGCATTCTCGGTCTGTGCAGTTTCGAATGTTCCTCATAAACTTCCGTGTGAATTGTTACAGCCACTTCCTATACCCAGTATCCCATGGTCTCATTTATCGATGGATTTCATTGTTGAACTGCCTAGTTCCAATGGATATACTACCATCCTCATGGTAGTTGACAGTTTTTTCCAAAATGGCACACTTTACTCCACTCAATTGCCATCGTCTCAGGACCTGGTGCACATATTTATACGCGATATGGTCAGGCTACATGGTATTCCTCAAAATATTGTGTCTGACAGGGGTTCCCAATTTGTGTCATGGTTCTGGAGGGCATTCAATAAACAGTTGGGCATTGAATTGTAATTTTCCTCTGCTTACCATCCCCAAACTAATGGTACGGCTGAAAGAGCTAACCAATCACTTGAGCTGTATTTACGTTGCTTTGTGAATAGTGCACAGTCTAATTAGGCTGAATTATTGCCCTGGGCCGAATTTGCAAGGAATTCAGGCTGGACACGTGACCGCTTCTCGCGGTAACTGCCCGCCTTCCTCTTGAAGCCGTCGGATGAGCCGCGCGCGGCTCGTGCAGCAGCAGGACCACGCGCGGCTCGAAGAGAGGACCGCGGCCGGCCCCCGGATAAGGTAAGTAACGCTACAGTACCCCCCCCTGAGGACACGCCCTCCGGGCGGGTAGGACCAGGCCTGGCAGGAAACCGAGAATGGAAAGAACGCACATTGGGGAGCATGAACAGCATCAGCTGAAATCCAACTGCGCTCCTCAGGCCCATAACCCTTCCAATGTACCAAGTACTGAAGTCGACCCATAAGGAAACGAGAGTCAAGAACAGCAGACACTTCAAATTCCTCATGACCCTCCACAGAGACAGGAGGGGGAGGAGGAGTATGCCGGGTATAGCGGTTGCGTGCGTAAGGCTTCAACAATGAGGTGTGAAAGACATTAGGAATACGCAGATTCTTAGGCAGACCCAAGGCATAAGAAACAGGATTAACCTTATGTATAATACGATAAGGACCAATGAAGCGGGAAGCCAATTTCATAGAAGGCACCCGGAGGCGAATATTCCGCGTGGAAAGCAAAACCCTGTCCCCGACAACATAGGAAGGAGCCGCTCTGCGATGCTTGTCAGCCTGAGCCTTCTGGCGAGCAGCAGAGTCCACCAAAGAACGCTGAACCTGCTCCCAAGTATTACGCAAACCAGCCAAATGCTCATCCAGAACTGGCATGCCCTGTGAGGAGAATGCAGCCGGAAGAACAACGGGATGCCGGCCATAGACAACGTAAAAAGGTCTTTTGCCGGAAGAATCATGAGTGGCGTTATTCCGAGCAAATTCAGCCCAAGGAAGCAGGTCAGACCAATTGTCCTGATGGTGAGACACAAAACAACGGAGGTACTGCTCCAGAGACTGGTTGGCACGTTCAGCAGCTCCATTAGACTGGGGATGGTAAGCGGAAGAAAATGATAGAGAAATACCCATTTCCGAACAAAAGACCTGGAAATAAATTGGCTACCCCTATCGGACACAATAGATACGGAAATACCATGTAACCGAAATACTTCTCTAGCGAAGATAAGAGCCAGTTCCTTGGATGTGGGCAACTTGTGGAGAGACACAAAGTGAGCCCTTTTGGAAAACCGATCTACTATCATCAGGATGACTGTGTTACCATTCGAAGGGGGTAATTCAACAATAAAATCCATTGATAGGTTAGACCAAGGTCTCTCGGGAACGGGTAACGGATGCAACAGCCCACAAGGAACTCTACGAGAGGATTTCATACAGGCACAAGTTGTACAAGCACTTATATAGTCAGTGACATCCTTTCGTAAGGAATCCCACCAAAAATACCGAGAAACAGCTGACACCGTTTTGGAAATACCAGGATGTCCAGCAGTCTTAGTATCATGATATAATGACAGAATATCCCGTCTCTCGGGAACATCAACGAACAGTTTATCATTAGGCCTCTCGCTAGGTGCCATGCTTTGTTTCGCTTGTATGGCCTGCAAGAGGGACGAGGAAATAGACAAAATAGTAGTAGCTATTATCCTGTCTGGGGAATGACAGGAGTGACATCAATCTCCTGTTTGTCAGTAGTTTCGAACTGTCTGGACAGAGCGTCTGCTTTAGTGTTGCGATCACCTGGCCTATAGGTGATAATATAATTGAAATGAGACAAAAACAGTGACCACCTAGCCTGCCTGGAAGACAATCTTTTAGCTTTGCAAAGGTAGGATAGGTTCTTGTGATCCGTGAATATGAGGATGGGATCCTTAGTTCCTTCTAACAAATGTCTCCATTCTTTAAGTGCTAAAATAATAGCAAGGAGTTCGCGATTACCCACATCATAATTTTTCTCTGATTTGGACATTTGTTTAGAAAAGAAGCCACAAGGATGCAATGGCTTTTCAGGCGACTCTCTTTGGGATAAGACAGCACCTACCCCTATATCGGAAGCATCAACTTCAAGAATATAGGGCAGTGAGGGGACAGGATGCTGTAAAATAGGTGCAGAGGCGAACGTATTCTTAAGAAATTCAAAAGCCTGAAGTGCCTCGGTAGACCAGACACGAGTATTGCCATCCTTTTTTGTCATACGGGTAATAGGTGCTACAATAGACGAGAAACCTTTGATAAAACGTCTGTAATAATTGGAGAAACCAAGAAAACGCTGAATGGCTTTCAGACCTTGCGGTAGAGGCCATTCTATGACAGCAGCAAGCTTCTGGGGATCCATACGAAAACCTTTAGCGGAAATCAAATACCCCAAAAACTGGACTTCGGATTGGTCAAATAGACATTTTTCTAGTTTACAATAAAGACCATTAGCAAGAAGGGTCTTCAGAACTGTCGTAACATGTCTGTGATGAGTGTGTAAATCTGTAGAATATATTAAAATGTCATCCAGGGGGGGGGGCGGAGCTTGCCAACACGCTGAGCCAGACGCCATTTCTAACAGCTCCTGGCCAAAACTCAACAATCCTCACAAAATCCCTGATTCTAAAGCCCATCCGGTCCTATGACCCAAAGCATTGGAACCAGCAAAGAACGCTGTTTCTGTAGATGCCTTTTTTTCAAGCCCAAAGGCTACCTAAACGCAAACGGAAAACCGGGGCCTACCTCGCGCCCTCAGTCCTGGGCCTCGAGCGGTTCCTGCAAGGACACCCGCTAGCGGGAACGGATCTTCTTCCCTCCACCATCCGACCTCACGTCCTACATGCCGGCTATGGGACGGCGTTCCCAAAAAACCCCGGCAGAGGGGTTAAAAAAAAAAAAAATGTCATCCAAGTATACAATAACAAATGTGTGAATAAAGTCTCTTAAGACATCATTAATAAATTCTTGAAATACTGCTGGGGCATTGCAAAGCCCAAATGGCATAACAGTATACTCATAATGGCCTGATCTATTGTTGAATGCTGTCTTCCATTCGTGGTCTTTCTTGATACGTATTAAATTGTATGCTCCTCTAAGATCCAGTTTGGTGAATACCGTAGCATGTTTGAGCCTGTCAAACAATTCTGCGATTAATGGTATAGGGTATGCATTTTTGATGGTGATTTTATTTAGACCTCTATAATCGATGCACGGTCTTAAATCACCTTCTTTCTTCGATACAAAGAAGAACCCCGCTCCAGCCGGAGAAGAGGATCTCCTAATAAATCCCTTGTCTAATGATTCCTTAATATATTCCTCCATGACACGGTTTTCTTGAACCAATAAAGGGTACACCCTGCCCTTTGGAGGTATAGTGCCAGGCAACAAGTCAATAGCACAATCGTAGGGTCTGTGAGGCGGTAATTTGTCAGCCTCCCTTTTATCGAAGACAGTCTTTAGAGATAAGTACTGAGAGGGTATAGCCGTAGACAAAGGAGGAATGGTAGGAACGTTAATAGAATTCAAAGGCGTGACTTTAATAGTACAAGACTCGTGGCAGGCTTCACTCCATGATTTTATTTGCCCTGTCTCCCAGTCAAAATGGGATTGTGAGCACGTAACCATGGATACCCTAACACTAATTGTGAAGAGGGAGAGGTGATGACCTGGAACCGAATGGTTTCATAGTGTAAAACCCCTGTGTACATGTGTAACGGTACAGTCTCATGAGTAACAACTGGAGAACTTAATGGTCTACCATCTATGGCCTCAACGGCCAAGGGTATCTCCTTCTCTCTGATGGGAATGTTGTTTTTCTTTACAAAACCAGAGTCTATAAAATTTTCAGCTGCCCCGGAGTCAACCAGAGCGTATATGTTTTCAACTATACAACTCTCTCCCATATGTAAAGAAACAGGGAGAAGCAAGCGGTTAGGAGGCAATTTAGGAGACTTAGATATCACACCCAAGGCCAGTCCCCTATAAGGTCTTAGGTGCGAGAGTTTTCCGGAAGCAAAGGACATTCCTTTACCATATGGTCTCTCCTACCACAGTTTAGGCAGAGTCCCTCCCTTCTCCTATGTAATTTCTCAGTATCAGAGAGTTTGGCAACCCCTAATTGCATAGGTTCCTCATCAGATACTTTAACACTCTCCAGTATATTAACTCTGGGGTTAATAGGTGTAACAAAACGTCTATTCCTGTTCTTAGTATAGAGCCTGTCACGAATCCTATTATCTATATCAATGAGGTAGTCAATAAGGTCCTCTAAGGCAATAGGAAGTTCCTTAGCTGCTACCTCATCCAATATAGAGTCTGATAAACCTTCCATGAAGGCAGTAGTTAACCCATTGTTGGTCCAATCTACCTGTGAGGCAAGGGTACGAAACTGAATAGCATAATCAGCCACAGACCTAGAACCCTGTTTAATTCTCATTAATGCTCTTGCGGCATTCTTTGACCTTTTCATTGTGTCAAAAGTTCTGCGAAAAGCCGTAAGAAAACTGTTGAAATCATGCACCATATGTCCATTAGCTTCCCAAATAGGATTTGCCCACTCAAGTGCTTTATCGGTAAGTTGGTGCATAAGGAACCCAACCTTAGACCTCTCTGTGGGAAATGAACGTGGATACATCTCAAAGTGGAATTCTATTTGATTAATGAACCCTCTGCATGTCTTAGAGTCCCCTCCATACCTAGGAGGAGGTGTCAAATGGGCCGAAGTATTAGGCAAAGTAGATACTTCAGGAAGAAGGGGTGTAGGAGGGTTAGGTGTGGTTGGTGGAATGGTTCTAGCTAAGAGCGTCTGGAGAGCCTGGGCTATCTGATCCATACGGTGATCCTGCTCTACAAATCTAGCCTCATGGGACACCATCTGTTGAGCTAAATCTGCGGGGTCCATGGCCCTATCGTAATGTAACGAGATTATACCCCAACACGCAGGATCCAGCTAAACAGAAGACAACACAGAGGGAAGATACGTCTACCGGTCCTTAGAGTGGCCGGACTCGACGTATATAGGAATTACAGAGTCAGGAACGATCCGAGGTCAAGGGCACAAAGAGACAGCGTAAACTAGGACTAGCCGGGGTCTCGTACACAGGAAACAGCAAGCCGGCAAACAGAACAGATAAGGATAAAGTGAAAACGAAGTCAGAATACAAAGCTAGTCAAATACGGAGGAACACAACTGAACACCACAAGCGCTAAAGGGAACTGTAGCAGAAACCACGATAGGGCAAGGAACTAAGGGAAAAAGGTAAGTTTAAATATCTTCTAAACTAATGTGATTGGCTCCTGTCATATCCACACCCCCAAAAGGTAAGTGTATGGGGAGTGTGGTATGACAGGGGCCAATGGGAGCCTTTTGGCAATTTAGGCTCCCACTGTCTCTTTAAGAGCGCGCCCGAGACTCGCGGCGCGCTCTTAGATTCAGGCGGGACACGTGACCGCTTCTCGTGGTCACTGCCTGCCTTCCTCTTGAAGCCGTCGGATGAGCCGCGCGCGGCTCGTGCAGCAGCAGGAACGCGCGCGGCTCGAAGAGAGGACCGCGGCAGCCCCCCGGATAAGGTAAGTAACGCTACACCTGACAGGAAAAGTTGTGCCAAGCAACATTACTGTCCTGACAGGAAAAGTTGTGCCGAGCAGCAATCATGCTCATGGAAACCTGGTAATTACTTTTGGGGTCAAAGGCCGGTCATGGCTAATCAAATCCACAGGAGGATTTTGTGCTTAGCAGCAATAAAGCACATGTAAATCTGGTAATTGCTTTTGGGGTCAAAGGCCGATTACAGCCAATTGGATCCACAGGAGGGGTATTTAAACCCAGTTCTCCACTTGCTCATTGCTTTCTATTGGTCACTATTACATTAACACTTTAATAACTTATAGTTCATTATCTCAGCCACTGTATTCTAGTTAAGCATATACATCTGTTTGTGACCATTACCTGTTATATTATCTTACGTAGATCATTACCATTTTCGTTTATTAAATATACATAATACATAATAATTTTCAAAATAAAAAAACATTTGAAGGAAATGTATACGCACATAGGCATGCACTCACATTTACACACATAGTGCATGTGTATACAACATTTTTTGTCATATTTAAAAAGTTAAAAGTTTTTATTAGTTTGCAGAGGAGGGGCTTGATACTTTTGTGCCTACAGACTCTCATAATGTACATTCAGCCCTGCTTGTGTGAGAGTAGAAGGAACTGTCACTTTGAGAGACATGACTGCATGACTGTTACAATTTAACCCGTTAAGGACACAGTTTCAGAAGTTCTTTGGAATTTTCCCACGCTCTGTAAAATGACACAAAGCACTCTGATTGATTGGCTTAAACCAACCAATCAGAGTGTTCTTATCCTAATTGCAGGGCGGGACAAGGCTTTATAAGCCTTCCCACGCCCTGCAGAGCTCAGTCTGCGCGGAACCCTCCATGGGTGAAAACTTTTTTTTTTGCGCTGGGTTTTTTTTTTTATTACGACGGTCATTATGGATTTTTATTTGGCCTTTTATGGGGCCTTTTATGGGGCTGAAAAAAGAAGATTTAAAAAAAAGACATCAAATGGTAAGTTTTATTATTTTTTTTTACAGGTACTTAGTTAATGGTCCCCCCTCATTATTTTTAGGGTGAGGGGGGTAGGTCGGGGTTATTTTTTGTGGGTGGAGTGGGGTGACTAGGGGTTTGGGGACCCTTAGTCAACTTGGGGGGGTTAGATTTTTATTTAGGGCCCCCACCCTCCGTTTAGGGGTGGGGGCCAGGGGGGAGGACAATAGGTCCCCCCTTATTCTAATTTAGGGCCCCCACCCACCACGCAGGGGTGGGGGCCTGGGGGGAGGACAGTAGGTCACCCCCCCTCATTCTTATGTAGGGCCCAAACCCGCTGTGCAGGGGTGGGGGCTGGGAAGAGGACAATAGGTCCCCCCCCCCTTTTTTACTTTAGGGCCCCTACCCGCCGTTCAGGGGTGGGGACCAATAGGTTTTTAATTTTTTTTATTTTATTTTTTACATTGAGCAGCCACTGGCTGCTCGCTGTTTACTAGACATGCCCCTACTCGCGGTATAGGGGCTGAATTTACTAATACTAAGTAATCTTTACTATTTACTATGTGCATGGGAAAAAAATTTCGGTTCGGTTCGGCATTCCGAAATTCGGCAACTCGGCACTTCAGAAATTCGGTCATTTCGGGACTTCGGCACTTCGGAACTTCTCTTGCAGCCGCTTGGTAGATAACTCCCTAATTTCCACGGTATTAGGGCGTTATCTACCAAAAGGCTGAATGACCTAAATTGGTCTTTCAGCCAAATTTACTAATACTAAGTAAAAATTACTTAGTATTAGTAAATTGTGCACCTACTTGCTATACCGTGAGTAGGGGTATGTCTATTAAACAGTGAGCAGCCAGTGGCTGCTCACTGTAAAAAAAATTTGGGGGGAAATAGGCCCCCCTTTAGTTTAAAAGCCCTCATAGGTCCCCCCCTAATTGGTATTTAGGGCCCCCACCAAATGTTTAGGGGTGGGGGCCAGGGGGAGGACATTATCCCCCCCCCTTTCTTCTGATTTAGGGCCCCCAACCACCGCTCAGGGGTGGGGGCCGGGGGGGGGGGCAATAGGTCTCACCTTCAGGTTAGGAGGGGGAGAGAGGAAGTGGGTTTTTTTTGTTTTTTTTACAGTGAGCAGCCACAGGCTGCTCACTGTTTAATAGACATGCCCCTACTCACGGTATAAGGGGTGGGGGCCCGGGGGATGGACAATAGGTCCCCCCCTTTTCTTTTTTTTTACGTTAGGGCCCCCAACCGCCATTCAGGGGTTGGGGCCGGGGGGGGGCAATAGGTCTCACCTTCAAGTTAGGAGGGGGAGAGAGGAAGTGTTTTTTTTTTGTTTTTTTTACAGTGAGCAGCCACAGGCTGCTCACTGTTTAATAAACATGCCCCTACTCACAGTATAAGGGGTGGGGGCCCGGGGGATGGACAATAGGTCACTCCCCATTACTTTACTTTAGGGCCCCCACCCACCGCTCATGGGTGGGGGCCGGGGGGAGGACAGTAGGTCCCCCCCCCCCGCCTTTTTTTACTTTAGGGCCCCCACCCGCCGTTCAGGGATGGGGGCCGGGGGTGCAATAGGTCCCCCCTTCAGGTTAGGAGGGGGAGAGGGGATGTGTTTCTTTGTTTTTGTTTTACAGTGAGCAGTCGCAGGCTGCTCACTGTTTAATAGACATGCCCCCTACTCGCGGTATAGCGAGTAGGGGCATAATTTACTAATACTAAGTAATCTTTACTTAGTATTAATAAATTTGGCTGAAAGACCAATTTAGGTCTTTCAGCCTTTTAGTAGATAGCTCCCTAATACCGTGGGAATTAGGGAGTTATCTACTTATTCATTCCTATCACTAAACTGACTGGTCAAGTAACTTACATTTTATATGAATGTATGTTACTTGATTGTTGTAAGTGTTGCAAATGCTTACAGCTGAATCCTGGCTACGTTTGTATACTTTTTATTTAAAATTGTATACAGTGTAACATTCTTCTTCTTCCACTGGGTAAGTATATTAGTACTTGGGCAATACTGTGCTTCGGGACTTCGGCACTTTAGAAATTCAGTAATTTCGGGACCTCGGTAATTCGGCACTTCGGCTATTCGGACATTCGGAAGTACCCGAATGTCCGAATTCCCCGAAATTCGTCCGAATACATATTCGGCCCGAAACGAATTGCACGTGTCTAATCTTTACTTAGTATTAGTAAATGTGTCTGAAAGACCAATTTAGGTCTAAGAAGTGGCCAGTGAAGTTATAACTAGGCTGTAATGTAAATACTGCATTTTCTCTGAAAAGACAGTGTTTACATCAAAAAGCCTGAAGGTAATGATTCTACTCACCAGAACAAATTCAATAAGCTGTAGTTGTTCTGGTGACTATAGTGTCCTTTTAAATTTTTACGCTGTGCCCATGTCCCATTTTAGAGTATTTTACCAGGCTATATAATCCAAATACCCCATAAAGCCATACAATTTCTTAAAGAAGACATCCCAGGGTACTGGCATATTTTGAACCTTAGCGTGGGATCATTTTTCCGCTAGCTTGTACCCAGTGTAGTGGTAATAAGCATTTTTTCTGCCTTTTTGACACACAAAGTGAGTTTGCACAGTATAGTTTGCAAACCTTATGCGTGCTATGACTGTATAATACTTCATATGTTTCTCAGCTATGTCGTCTGAGTACAGCAATATCCCCATAAGTACCTTTGCCAGGTATATGTGGACATGGAAGGGGCACATTTGAGACACAGGCATTCCAGTTCTTTTCAAACTTGGAATTTTTACGCTGTGTCCATGTCCCATTTTAGCAGGCTATATAATCCAACTAGCCCATAAAGGCATACCATTTCTTAACCCCTTAAGGACGGCTGGTGTTCTATGCCGTCCTTGGTGACCCAGCTCTAAACGCCGGCGGGCAGCATATAACGCCCAAGCCATCCTTTCTACTTATACATACATGGAAAAGTAGGTGGAGTTTGGCTGGTTCTCAGGTATAACAATATTAGTGAACACTGGAAAAGACAAAAAAACAAAGCCTGGTGCAATATAGTTTGATATGATTAAATAAGCAGATTAAATACTCTTCTGATACAGTACTCACAAAGGTGGAGCCAATAGAAAAGGCTCAACTCATGGGCAGATGGGAATATTTGAAGGGATCCCACTCCCTTATTGGTTGTGAGAGGAGTCCTCTTCCTCGTCCAATAATTTTACTGAGCGTAAATTCCAGTATATGTAAATGCTTTATTGGGTAAAACAAGGGTAAAATAACAAAAGAAAATAAATTCTTATAAAGATAAAATCAAATGCCAATTAATTAGCTTGCAAGCTAATTATTTGACACTAGATTTTATCGTTATAAGAATTTATTTTGTAATTTTATCACTGTAGGTAACTGGCTAGAAAAGGCATAAGAGCATCACAGGAACCGGCCGTGTACGTCTGGGGCTTGACATACACGGCCGGTTCCTGTGATGCTCCTATGCTTTTTCTAGCACTTATCTAGACGAGAACTTATTTAGGCAGATAGCAATCATTTTGGTAATCACTAGAACGGCACACAGATCAGTATTGCCGGTTCCTGTGATACCTCTTTGCCTCCTTGCCTCCTTGCCTCCTCTAGCATTTATTTAGTTAGCTACCATTCAGATTATCACAGGAGCGGCATACAGGTTTTAATCTTTATCCAGACAGCTAGTGATAGTACCTGGCAATACTAGACAGGTGCCCTTGAAGGCACAGACTAAGGGATAGTTTAGCCTGAGTCCTGTTGGACACAAGGCACCTGTATTCTATATTTAATAGTATCAGCACAGCTAGATCCTCTTTGTTGATAGGTGCCCTAGAAGGCACAGACTAGCTTCTCTATAAGAGTTTTTATCTTGCTGGGACTGTCACTATCACTGTTTAGCCACTACTACTCCCTTCTATATTACACTGAGTAACCCCCACCATAAGGATCTACTCAGTCTTTATATGGTATCCTCCTTGTAGTTATGGCTATACTATAGACTTGCCGTCTGGAGTCTATAATACAGTGTTTTATTATATCTGGGTGCGAGACCTAGACCATTGTATAATTTAGGCAATTACCAGTGGAGATTTTTACAACACATAATAGATACATTTGTGTTGTATCAATTTCTCCTACACTTTTCTGGTACATCCACTCCAACTGCACTGATCTAGCTACTGAGTATCTTTTTTTCCAAACACACAGAGCCTTTTTGCAGCGATTCTCTTTGGGGTGTACTTTTTTACTCTGGAATTTTCTGTCTCCACCCAGCCTGTATGTGTTTATATATGTTTTTCACTCCCCTACCCTTCTGTATATTATCTCTATCTCTGTCTATCTAGTTTATTTAGTGCACATCACCACGCTACTACATTTTAGTGTGGCAAGTGCAGCTTGTGTACGTTTGTTTGTCTTTTTGAGTCTTACAATAAAGTATCTTCTAGATTTTTTACTTTCATTCGTTTTTTTCTCCTTATAACCATTCTGGGTCTGATTTTTTCTCTTGTTCTAACCCTAGCTCATCTAACACCAAATTCTCCAATTCCCCACTAACTTCCACCCACCCCAGATAGCTAAATATATAATTTTAATATATTTAAATTAATTAATAGAGTAAAATTAACCCCTGAGGGTTACAAAAAATAAAGGTTGACAGGGGTTAAAAAAATAATAATCAGATCACAGTAAAATTTAGTCCCTGACAAATTTAGTCAGTGATCAATTGGCAGGGAATGGGTTAAGTTTTATTTACAGGGAAGTAGATCACTGCTGATCCGTCTCCACACAGCCTGTCTGTCATGGCGATCTGGGGTTAACGTTACCGCATGACGGACCTGGTCCGTCATTCATCACGAAGGGGTTAAAGGAGCACTGCAGTAACAGGAATATAAACATGTACTCCTAACATTATAGTGTTTAACTATTTAGGTCTACAGACCAGAATTTCTCGAAGTTTAGTATTTTGCAATTCTCTTGTCAATTCGCCAAATGTCCCAATTAAGTAACTTTAACCCTTTGCTCTTCATATACAGTGACTATGTGATTCAATATATGCAGTGTTTGGATATCCATCCCTTGCCTGGCCTTTACTGTGACTTTCTCACATATTGGGGGGAGAGAAGTCGCTTTGTCCTCAGTCACCTAAACAAACCTTCTCAGCGGCTGTTATAAGGGTTACCCTGCTACACAGAGGGGTCTAAGTCTATAAGTGTCCAACTATGCGCCATGCCTGTTTTATTTTTTATCTTTGCTTAGCTGAATATTCTAAGTAGAATTGTATCTATGTATATTTAAACTATATGTCTAAACGATGTTTATGAATAATAAACCATCACTTTCTCCCCACTTGTGTTTCTGAGAAGTAGTGTAACTGCCGGACCGTTGGTAATTATTAATTACTGAGACAGCACGGAGCCCGGATTATAACGGCCGTTTTACCGCCCCTCCCTCGCGACACCGCGCGCGCGGCCTCGTGTCCGTCGACCGCCTCCCACCGCGTGACTCCCCGTAACTTGTCTCCATTAGTCCCCGCCCCCTCTGGCACCGTGCCCGAGTGACACGCCTCGGGGTAACATGACTGCCACTGACGCTTCACCAAGGAACCAGTTCCCCGCGTGGGGGAGCCGTTTTGTAAATGAACGCCGCCTGCGAAACGGAAGAACGCGACGGCAAAATTAGACCGCTTCAACGGCCGGGTGACCAACGGTGTCAACAGTTCCTCAGAGTGAGTGAGTGAATAGCGTGGGCAGAGGGAGTGAGTGCCGGGAGCTGGTTGGCCGGTGTTGTGGGTGGGCAGTGGACAGTTGGGGAGAATGCGCTGCCACCTCGCTCCTCCTCAAAAAGTGCCATATGGAGTATTAGGACTGTGTGAGGAGAGACACGGGGGTGGCTGCATCTGGGGGGATTTGGACGAGGGGTTAGGCTGCGACAGGTGACCTCTGGTCGCCCCCTCCCCCCTTGTGAGTCCGGTGATGCGTGATGTTACGTACCCCGGCTCACCTTGACGTTATTCCCGTGCCTGTCTCTTTCCGTGCGGCTTCCGCATCCTAATGTCAAATAGTTCTTCGCTTACTGAGTGCTCTCTGCAGGGAGAGCACCCACCACCTCCCAGGCCTGGTATAACACTGCTTATAGTTTTGTTTTTATTTAGTTTTTTTTTTAGTAAAGTATGAAGAGACTCTCAAAAGGATTTCTGAGCAAGTGTGATTGCTGCTGTCTGTAAGATCGAGGCCCCAAAAGAGTTTGTAGCAAAAGAGAGTCTCGCTCCCTCTGAGTTAGTATAGCTTGCTAAAGTGTGATCTCTGTCCACACTGTGTGTGTGTGATATTGTTTGACATGGCGCTTGTCCTCATCCATAGTGGTGCATATAATAACCATAAACACAGTAACATTTTAATAAAGCCATATAAAGGAGAGAATTCAGCATGGTGAGTGTTCATGTTACAGTGAATTCATGGGGGAGGGCGGGGGGTGTATATAGAGAGTGAGAGAATTGTATATATGACATTATATGTAGACTTTTGAAAATAAATTGTAGCGTAACTGAATTGTGAGGTGGAGGACTGGAAGTGTGCACAAGAGTGATATATCATTTTGTACTTTAAGAATGGAAGTTAAAGGCCAAACAAGATAAGTTTGTGCTGGTTGACTTTTTGCTGATTATAAAGAAGGTATTCATTGTGATTAGCATTTTTATTTTGCTACAAACATGGGTTTTAAAAACTTTCAAATGAAGGCATTTATGTTTTGGCCAGTTTAATAGTTGTGTCGAGTGCTTGTGATAGTGTAATGTTTTCATTGCATTCCTGTATAGATTATTTATTTTATTACACCTTTACTATGTGTATTTTGTTTAACATCTATGCTATACTAAGCCCTTTGTTAATCAAAATATCTGGCGAATAGAAATTCAAATCCAGTTCTTCTATATGAAGATTATTTAAATATGACTGAGGTTTTCACCGGATGACTGTATAATTCTGTAAATAGAAATTGCTTGTTTGTTTAAATAAATATTGCTCCTCAAGTGCAAATACTTAAAGGGATCCTATAGTGCCAGGAAACCAAACCCATTTTCCTGGCACTATAGGCTCTTGGAGTGCCCCCCCCTCCCTCGGCTCAGAAGGGGTTAAAACCCCTTCAGCCACTTACTTTAATCCCCCCCCCCCCCCACCCCCCAAGGGAGGACATCCAGCATCAAATAAGTGCAATTTACTCAGTATAAATCGTGGAAGCGCCTCTAGTGGCTGTCAGGGACAGCCACTAGAGGCTGGATTAACGCTTTAGTGCAAACATAGCAGTTTCTCTAAAACTGCTATGTTTTCAGCTGCAGGTTTAAAACTAGGGGGGCATGGCACTCAGACCACTTCATTGAGCTGAATTGGTCTGGGTGCCTATAGTGGTCTTTTAACCCCTTAAAGGACCACTCTAGTGCCAGGAAAACATACTCGTTTTCCTGGCACTAGAGTGCCCTGAGGGTGCCCCCACCCTCAGGGACCCCCTCCCGCCCGGCTCTGGAAAGGGGAAAGGGGTTAAATCTTACCTTTTTCCAGCGCTGGGCGGAGAGCTCTCCTCCTGCTCTCCTCCTCCGATCCGCCTCTTCTCCTCCCCGTCGGCTGAATGCGCACGCGCGGCAAGAGCTGCGCGCGCATTCAGCCGGTCACATAGGAAAGCATTCATAATGCTTTCCTATGGACGCTGGCGTGCTCTCACTGTGAAAATCACAGTGAGAAGCACGCAAGCGCCTCTAGCGGCTGTCAATGAGACAGCCACTAGAGGACATAGGGGGAAGGCTTAACCCATTCATAAACATAGCAGTTTCTCTGAAACTGCTATGTTTATGAAAAAATGGGTTAACCCTAGAAGGACCTGGCACCCAGACCACTTCATTAAGCTGAAGTGGTCTGGGTGCCTAGAGTGGTCCTTTAAGGACACATGACATGTGTGACATGTCATGATTCCCTTTTATTCCAGAAGTTTGGTCCTTAAGGGGTTAAAAGCTTAAAGGGACATTATAATGTCTGGAATACAAACATGTATTCTTGACACTGTAATGTTAAAGGGACACTCCAGGCACCCAGACCACTTCTGCTCATTGGAGTGGTCTGGGTGCCAACTCCCACTACTCTTAACCCTGCAACTGTAATTATTGCAGTTTTCTATAAACTGCAATAATTACATTGCAGGGTTAACTCCACCTCTAGTGGCTGTCTACTAGACAGCCACTAGAGGTCACTTCCTGGGTTCTAGCACAGGAAACCTGTGCTAGAGCGTTTCTGGACGTCCTCACGCTGTGTGAGGACCTCCAGCGTCGCTCAAAACCCCATAGGAAAGCATTGAAATGATTTTTCAATGCTTTCCTATGGGGAGACGTAATGCGCATGCGCTGCATTTCCGCCCATGCGCATTAGGTCTCCTCGGCCGGCGGGCGAGATCAGTCTCGCCCACCGGCCGGCGCAATCACTGGGAGGAGCGTCGCGGAGGCGGAGACAGCGGCGAGGGACATCGCCGCTGTCCCAGGTAAGTGACTGAAGGGGTTTTTACCCCTTCAGTAACCGGGGATTGGTGGGTGGGAGGGAGAGGGACCCTCCAGTGCCAGAAAAACGGATCGTTTTTCTGGCACTGGAGTTTCCCTTTAATAAACTATTTAAGTATCTGTCGCCACCGCCCAGATCGCAGCAAAAAGTTGTTTAAATTGATATTATGGTGTTAGTAATACAAACCTGTATTCCTAGCACTATAAGCTCCCTCTGCCTCCCCCCTCACTTGCAGCCCCCAGCCAATAAAGGTTTAAAAAAAACCTTTACTTAACATTGGGTCACTGCTCCTTTTCTCAGACACCATCTAGTTGTGTGGGGTGAGGGGGGGGGGGGGGGGGGGGGCACTAATGCACGTGCTCCAATGCTTTACTGTAGGGATTTCACTGATGCTGGATGTCCTCATGCAGAGCGTGAGGACGTCAACTGATCTAACATAGCCTAGCTAGCAGGAATCGTCTCTAGTCGCTGTCAGGTAGACCGCTACGAGAGGCTGTCTTAGTGCTGCAATGTAAAAATTGCAGTTTCTCTATATTACAGGGCTATGTATGACGGGGACACTGAACACAGACCCATTCAATGAGCTGAAGTGGTCTGGGTGCCTATAGTGTCCTTGTAAACGTAACTTCTTCTTTTTTTTCCCCACACTTGTCCCTGCTTGGCTCCACCTCCATAACTGAGATAGTCAATCTTATGCATTCCCATAGAAAATCATTGGGAAGCTATTGCACATGCTCTGCAAAATGCTGCACTGCACCAGTCAGCATCTCCTTATAGAGATTTATTGAATAAATGCATCTCTATGGGAAGTGTTCAGACGGAAAGCACCTCTAGTGGCTGTCTGAGTGACTGCCACTAGAGGTGTTACTAGGCAGCAATATAAACACTGACTTATCTAAAAATGTGGTATTTATAGAGCTCAACGTGCTATAGACACAACAACCACTACAAGATGTGGGTCTGGTGACTGTAGTGTCCCTTCAACATGGATCTAATTTAAACTAAAGTCTACCTATTTGAATACATGTTTATCTGGCAGGTGAACATTATAAAGAGCTTTTTTTTAATATCCGGTGTATAGTGTGTTAATCTCCCTTATTGGAAATGCTTTGTCAGATTTAACACAAAGCAACTTTACATCCAAGGCTAAATTTGCATAAATAATTTTTCAAAAAATGTTTGCTCTCTTTCCGTTCGTAACTATGAAGCAAAGTGCAGATGAGCTATCCTTTTTCTTTAGGAAGAAGTTGCAGTAGCATTTCATCATCTTGCTGTATTTGTTCATACATGCTAGACATATTTTGTAGTCCGGTTTATCGTCAGAGGTCCACACGTTATTACATAATATTCCATCTGATATCTTGAATAGTTTTTGACAAACGTTTTGAAGACATCTGCAGTGTAAAACCAGTCTGCATCATTAGAAAACGAAGTTCTGTATGAAAGTAAGAAAAAAGAAAAAAAAATGTTGTTTTTTTTAATGATATACCATGCTTGAGTGTGCTTTATTGATGTTTGTACTGGAATCAAGAATGCTGAGACAGAATATGCAACAAATATTAAAATGCTATGTATTATCACTAAAGGTTATGAATCTGTAATGGCTAGCTTTTCCTTTGCTCATGGAAAAGTAAATATATTGATATACCACTTCGTGTATTTAAATGGGGATACATCCATTGTTCATAAAACAGAGTGGCGTGGGAGTGCACACCTTACATTCTTAATTCAACGAAGGCTAGTGTGAAGTTGTTAGACAATTCCATAATTATAATAGTCCATATGCTAAGTTTTCATGTGAATAAAGTTTAGAGAAAACGGAAACTTTGAAGTTTTTTTTTTTTTTTTGTTTATACTAACAAGAGAAAAGTTCTCCCAAGAAAAAGCTGGTGGCAGGAGTGTAGAGGAACAGCATATGGCATTAAAAGGAGCACAGCTGGAGGTAGCATTTCCATCTGAACATGATGTCAGAGCAGCTGACAGCTTGCCATCCCTCAGCCTTTTATTCTAACACACAGACAGGGAGTCAGTGTTTGCAAAGCTGTGTGGGGAGAAGGTATCTCATTCCTCTCTAACATCATCTCCACTTTGCATCTGTTTCTGTTAGTCTGGTTTTTTTTTTTTGTTTTGTTTTTTTCTTTTTAACTCCCACCCCTATCCCTGTACTAATCCCAAAGACCCGAAATCAGCACGGCTGAAGAGGTACTCAATCAGGTTTATGTATTCAAAAGGTAGGATTTCTGGTAGGTGAAATATGTAATGTGCTGTCTGTCCCTTCTATTTTGTGTTTAAAATTGTTATAAATGAGATCTAGCTTATAATTCGTAGTTAAGAAATAAATATATTTTGGGTGGGGGAGCTAATTTAAAATATTTTTTGTTTGTTTGTTTGTTTTGTGTGTGTTTTACATAATGTAGAAGAGTGAAATGGTGTGCATAAAGTTGCAATCAATAGATGAGGTTGAGTTGTAAGTTTAAATTTCTCCAAAAAAAAAAAAAAACATTTTTCAACCTGTAAATAATTTTACTGTCTTTGAATAAATGTAAAGTCTCTATATTTTTTCCCCTCTTTGGATTTGTTGGACTGGTGTCTATGCATGCTAACTAATTTTAAAACTTGTAGATTTGAGCTGCCTGAATTGGCCAGACAGCTGTAATCGCACTCCTCTATTCTTAATCTCTTTATCTGGGCAGCAGCTGCCATATGGCCACCGTCAGCTGGATCAGATGTTTATAAGCTTCCTTCTTCGTCCCTCTGTCTTTTCAGCCTCCTAATTTGATCACAGCTACCTTGTGAGCTGCCCTCCAATCTTTATTTTTAGTCCTCCTTAAGGATTAGGATTGATGTGGGTTATAAGGCTCTTAGAGTGATTGTATTTGTACATCTTGTTCATTTTAGTATATTTTTTTCCCCCAAAAAAAACTAATGTCCTATAAAAGAAACAAAATAAAATGTCTCATTGATTGCTCATTAATCCTAGGCTTATTAAAATAGTCCAGCATTGGCATGCATGTAATGTTAAAGATTCTCCCTTTTTCGTTTGTTTATAGAGACCATAAGCTATAATTTATGAAATTGTGCACAATATTTTACTTTTTACATTTCTTGATTTAGAGATTCACAAAATTTAGTATTGTGTTAAAGAAGCAAACTCCACACCCGTGTATGCATATTTTGTTTAGGTCTCTTCAGTGCTAAGTACTGCTCTAAAATGTAACCATATTTGCATTTGAATAAGTAATTAGAGCAACAGTTGAAGCTTTGATATGTTTTATTGCATGTTTAAGTAGTTTGCATAGAACATAATTAACATTGAAGATTCATAATTAGACCACGTTTTATAAAAATATTTTGTGTTATAGTATTTCTTGTGATCCTAATATTTATGTATAATTTTTTTTTCCCCTCAATTTAGGCAATGAAGACAGGATGGAGTTTCCAGAGCATAGCAGACATTTACTACAATGCTTAAGTGAGCAGAGGCTTCAAGGTTTTCTTTGTGACTGCACGGTGCTTGTCGGAGATGCCCATTTTAGAGCACATAGGGCCGTACTGGCTTCCTGCAGCATGTATTTTCACCTCTTTTATAAAGACCAACTAGACAAAAGAGACCTTGTTCATTTGAACAGTGACATTGTTACAGCTCCAGCTTTCACACTCCTGCTTGAATTCATGTATGAAGGAAAACTCCACTTCAAAGATCTTCCAGTTGAAGATGTGCTTGCAGCTGCCAGCTATCTCCACATGTATGACATTGTAAAAGTATGTAAAAAGAAGCTGAAAGATAAAGCTACTACAGAAGCAGATAGCACTAAAAAGGAGGAAGACTCTTCAAGTTGTTCAGACAAAGTAGAGAGCCTCTCAGATGGCAGTAGTCACATGGCAGGCGAATTGCCCAGTGATGAAGAAGATGGTGAAGATGAAAAATTGAACATTTTGCCTGGTAAAGATGACTTGGCAACTGAATCTGGGAACATTTGGATAAGATTGCCTTCAGATTCAACAAGCATTCCCCAGACTGGCAGAGAAGTTGAAACATGCACAACAGGATCTAGGAAAACCGTAGACAGCCCTTGTAGTTCTACAGGTTCATTTTCTCAGAGGTCTGTCCTCTCTTTAAGGGGTTCATCGGATGCAGACACTGTGCTTGACCTATCTGTGAAGTCCAACCTTTCAGGATGTGAAACTGTGAACTGCTCTTACTTTCCACCTCAAGATGCACTAAGACACAATCTACTTCAGGTGAAAGTGGAAAAGGAAGCATCCTGTGATGTAACTGAGACTACAGAGTATGATTTGGAACACTGTACTGTTAAAGGAAATGTGAGCACACATGTCAGGGGACCATATGAGCCTGTCCATCTGACCCCGATAAGGGAAGATTCTGTTTTAAGGGAGTTGGATCATAATGAAAAAGCTAGCGATGATGAAATTATTTCAGAAAATGCCAGGGTTCCAATGGAAGGTACCATTGAGAACAGTTTGCTTCCTTATGTTTCCAACATGCTTAGTCCTGCAGGGCAGATCTTCATGTGTCCTCTTTGCAACAAAGTTTTCCCCAGTCCTCACATCCTTCAAATTCATTTAAGCACACATTTTCGAGAGCAAGATGGAATTCGTAGCAAGCCTGGCAGTGATGTCCATGTCCCCACCTGCTCTTTATGTGGTAAGACATTTTCTTGCATGTACACTCTTAAGCGCCATGAGAGAACTCATTCTGGGGAAAAACCCTTCACTTGCACTCAATGCGGAAAGAGCTTCCAGTACTCTCACAATCTGAGCCGGCATGCTGTAGTTCATACAAGGGAAAAACCACATGCTTGTAAATGGTGTGAAAGGAGGTTCACACAGTCAGGGGACCTTTACAGACATATTCGAAAGTTTCACTGTGAACTGGTGAACTCCCTGTCAGTCAAAAGTGAAACATTGACCTTACCAGCTGTAAGAGACTGGACCTTGGAAGAAAGCTCTCAAGAACTTTGGAAATAAGTGTGTGTGTGTGTGTGTGTGTGTGTGTGTGCGTGTTCGAGAGTTTGTTCATGTTTGTTTTATATGCATGTATCTCTGTGCGTATGGATAATTATTCATTGTTGACATTTTAACTATAAAAGCACTTATGTTTTAGGAATAAATTTTTAATTAAAAATGTGATGTTTAAGAGACATTCTCTATGACCTTATTAGTAAATTGAATAAGTGGGCCTTAATATTTAAAATGAACATTTCATGTCCACGTGGGAAATGTATCCATGCAACTTCGTTTTTAATGTGCATATGTTTTGTTTTTGTTTTTTTTTGTTTTTTTATTTATGAAAATACACACTTTGTACTACTATAATTTATTTTAAGTTATGTCTTTTAAACTACATAAGTAAATTAGTCTAGCAATATAGAAGCTGGCTAAAACCTAAATGCTTTTTGATATTTATATTTCTGTAATTTAAATTTGTGTCCTACTTAAATCAAGCTTCTAAAATTCTGTTCATATTATATCTGCATCCAACACTATGCTTTGGAAAGACAAATATGTCATGTTTACTGCATTGAACTTGTGTTTGAAGCTTTATGTTGGGTTAAAAAAAAAACACAACCTATTTGAATTATTTTTTTTCATTTTCTTTATATAACATAAGTGCGTGTGAGGGCATCGTATAATTGGACATTACATTAATGCACTTACTGACTTGAAATATTTATGTATCAAAGCACGCATTTTTAAGTACAATTTTATTATTGTATCGTGGGGAAATAATCTTACTTGTGAAACCTATTGTGGTGTTATGAAGAATATCAAACATTCTTGATTGTTTTAGGTTTGGAATGTATTTTTTATTTTTTAGTATAGTGTTTGAATTTTCATATAGTAAGCTGCAGTTTTCAACATATAACATACATGTTTACATATAGACTAAAATATGCATGTTAATTTATACAAACTAAAACCTCATACTTCTTTAAAACCTATTAAGATCCCATATTTTATAATCGGGTATTAAGAAGAAAGGGTCTCCGCACTGGAAAGGTTTTGTGGGGGAAAAAAAATCTTGTGACAGCATTCAAAAGCCATAATTGTCAATGAATTTAGAGTTATGGCTACTACAAAATGTAGCCAAACTGCAAACTTTTTGTTTTTTTTATATGGCCAATATAGAAATTTAAAGTATTCTCTTGTACTGTATACACAAATGTTTGTGGTCGCAACTTGCATATATTAAAAAAACAAAACAAAAACAACTTGCTTTTGACCACCAATTTGTTTTCATTATACATTATATCTTATTTTTATATATATATTAATAGAAAACTTGAGTACTACGGGGAAAAAAAAACAAAAAACTATAAACATTGTGCTTGTGCTAAGTCTTTACTAATTCTGAATAATTTTTGTTTTATTTGGTTTAAAACGTGAATTTTGGTAAAGTTCCAGACAAAAAAGCTGTGAAAATAAGCTCTGAAACATTGTTTTGTTACTTGAAGTTTTTGTACCAATCAAAGTAAATGTTAAATCTGTAAATTATTTTAGTAATTTTAGAAAAGACAATCACATAAATTAAGCTATTTTGTTTGTATGTTTGTTTTTATTTTAACATTTGGAGTTTGCGCTTTGTATTGCATTGCTTTTATTTTATTTATGGACTAGATTGACATCAAGCTTTGACAATCATGTCTTGTTTTATTTCACTGGAATCAGGTTTTGTAACCTTGTTTTAATTTTTGTACCTATGCTAGGTTCTGGTGAATTTACAAATCAGTGCAAACTTCAATAAATTATTTGAATTTAGAAACCCATGGTGTTTTTTGGGGTGTTTTTTTGCGTGCTTGTGTCCTCCCAGGTTGTTCTAACATTATTCATGTTTATGTGTGCATTTTATAAAGTGTTTTTGTGCGTGTTTAGAAACCAGTTTGATTTCATTTTACGTTTAAAGAAAATATAACAAATCCTTTTTTTTCTTTTTCATTTCCTTCAATTGCTGCATTAACATTTCTTTATGTGCTCTTGCCATTTTAGACCTTTTGTGTCTACATTTTTCAATTTGTTTTAATTTTGCGGACAATAAGAAAAATGACAATCTACTTAATCGTGAAGTTTATTTGCTTCTATTTTTTCTATCCACACCCCATATGTTTGATCACATTATATGCCTTCCCACTTTCTGACTCAAATGTCATTGTTGTATATTAAAGGTAGTTTTTCAATGCACCTGGGTAGATTTGCATATCATATTGAATCATGTGCTTTTTTACAGTTATTACTTTTAGTCTAAACATGCAATATATCAGAACACCTTTAAAAGTAATTGACATAATGTAGAAGTGTCATAGAGAGACTTGGTGATAATAAACCTAATCCAAAGGTTCGATCTCTTGAATACTATCATTCCCAGGAAGAGTAAGTGACATTGAGAACCCCTGAGAAAGCTAATCTTAGAAACTCCAGTTTTCCTATCTTTATATTGCAAGACTAATACTTTCTGGCATTATGTATATATGTATGCTGTATATAATGTGTGTATGTCCTGCTTGGTCTTCAATTTAAAGATCAATAATTGCCGCTTTATTTTTGGCTTGCTGCTCTCTAACAGTGAAGTAATTTTGAAAATAATCGGATGCAATGTTACTTTCTCCATAAATTCTCTATTACACTTAGTTTTATTTCTTTTTTTCTGTTTACTAAATTACATTCTCAAATTGAGAAGCTATAATATTGATTTAAGATGTGTAATTTAGCAGTGCCCTAAAATCAACATCAATGTAGTTAAAGATTTGATAATTTTTACATCTAAACTGGGAGAATTACTAAAAGTGTAAAAAGCAAGGTTGAATAAAAAATAAATGAAACAATAAATCTGTAAATGCAACAAACACAAATATCTTTCTTCTGGTATGATACTGCATTGTTTTTAAAACCCCTAAAACTCTTGCATTTTTTTTTTAAAGAAATTTTCAATATCAATACTGATCTTTTCACATACTTGTTCAGAAAGATTACACGCTATATATGGGTTGGGCTCATTCATTAAAATTAGGTATAAACAAAAAGCATGTTATTTGTACTATTGTAATTTATTCCTTTTTATTATATTAACTTTTTCAGTGCAATTTGCAATCTGGTTTACTTTTATCCCTTAATGTAAACACATTTTCATATTACAAAAGATTAGACAGAATGTAGAGAAGCAAAGTTTAACTCACAACACCTAAAAGATAACAGTTTAATATAACATTACATTTATGCCACATTTTAATTCAAACTCACATTTTTTAGTGTTCTGGATTATTGAGCTAGCACTTAATAATGGTATATTCAATATCACCTTGTTGTTTTTCCCCACCTCTTGCTACAAATGTTTTACAAGACAAATTTAATCTAATTTTATATATATATATATATATATATATTTTACACATACACACACACACACACACACACACACTCTCTGTTAGGAAGAGGATTATTTTTTTTTTTAACTTGGGTGTGCAGTTTTTATTTATGTCAATAAAACATTTGTATTGCCGGCAAAATCTATAATAACACTGGTGTTTATCTTCCAATATGTAAGTGTTTATTTTCCAGGTCACATTTTGAGTATTCTGTTGACTGTTTCATATGTAGGAAACTAAGCAAACATTCAGACTTCCTTTTCCTACTCTCATATTTGGAGAAAAACTTAACAGAGCAAGATAAGAACTTATAAAGTAAACACACTGTGTTGTAAAACACAATTGAAAATTTTTTTTTTTTTTTTTTCCTGCATAAACTGACACATAACTGATTCATAAATGGCAGAAAATTTAACAGTGAGCTTTTTTTAGTGCCTAGAGTATGGGTTTTAATGTCTTTCATAATTGTGTATGTCTATAATTTGCTGTGGCAAAGTGCATGTTTTTTCTTCAAGTAATATACAGCCTCATGCTAGATAACTAATCTTTATTTCATATATAGATTTCTGCTGTTGATCCAAATCAATTTTAAGCAATCTGGATTTTTGATGCTTTCTAATTGTGCTACAAATCCTATTTTTAGCCCCCTTATTTCATATTGTTACAGCTTCCATGCCACAAATGCCAGATGATTTCAAAGAGATAGATGCCATGCAAGTTCTTTGTGTTATGACATGGGAGATGAAGTAGTTTGCAACAGGTTGTAGGAATACTACATCCATCACTTTTTTTCCACCTCAGTGAGAACCATCCATGCCTCAAAATATTTTGTACAGATATGTGCGATCCTTCACATTGGAGGTAAACCTGTCCTTTATTGCAGACCTGCTGGGAAATCCAAAATCTCCAATTAAATAGTCAGGTCATGTGGGATTTATTTTTTTTTATATATATATATATATATTTTTTTTTTTATTATATACAGTAAACAAATGCCCAGATGTGTTGTCTTTAAAGGGTTACTCCAAGCACCATGACAACTTAAAGGGACACTCCAGGCACCAAGACTATTTCTGCCCATTGGAGTGGATTGGGTGCCAACTCCCACTACCCTTAACCATGCAACTGTAATTTTAGCAGTTTTCATAAACTGCAATAATTACTTTTCAGGGTTAAATCCTCCCCTAGTGGCTGTCTACTAGACAGCTACTAGAGGGCACTTCAGGGATCATAGCACAGCTGTGTGAGGACTTCCAGCATCACTAAAATCCCCATAGGAAAGCATTGAAATGCATTTTCAGTGCTTTCCTATGGAGAGATCTAATGTACATGTGTGGCATTGGTGCGCATGCGCATTAGGTCTCCCCGGTGGGTGGGATCAGTCTCCCCTGCAGGCTGACGTAATGAAGGGGAGGAGCGGCGGAAGAAGCAGCGACGTGGGACATGGCGCTGCCTCTGGTAACTGACTGAAGGGGTTTTCACCCCTTCAGCAATCGAGGATGTGAGGTGGAAGGGAGAGGGGACCTGCAGTGCTAAGAAAACGGCAATATTATTCTGTGCACATATCTATCCTCAGACACTCATTCATTGGCTTAGACCCTTATTTGGAGAGCTCTATTTCCACAACATATTTTCCAAATTATCTAGTAAACAACAAACTATTTTGACTTATTTCTGGAGACTTGCATCATCTCCAGGACACCAAGGTAGACACATCAGGAGAGACAGGTACACTTAGAACCTGCACACTTAAATCACAATGCAGGGAGTTCTCAAAACGAGTTGTATATGTGGTGCTCCTTGAATTATGTAATATACCTATTCTTCCCAGGTTTAAAATTCATATCCTAGGATAGAGGGGTATCTCATGCGAGATTTACATTTGTCACAGGTGGCCTTATCTTATAGCTATGATAGCCTTATGCGTATCCCACGCATGCTTAAACTCCTTTACTGTGTTAACCTCTACCACTTCAGCTGGAAGGCTATTCCATGCATCCACTAACCTTTCAGTAAAGTAATACTTCCTGATATTTTTAAACCTTTGCCCCTCTAATTTAAGACTGTCCTCTTGTGGTAGTTTCTTCTTTTAAAAATAGTCTCCTCCTTAACTATCCCTTTATATATTAAAATGTTTCTATCATTCCCCTCCCCCGTCTCGTCTTTTCTCCAAGCTATACATGTTAAGTTCCTTTAACCTTTCCTTGTAAGTTTTATCCTGCAATCCATGAACTAGTTTAGTACCTTCTCTGAATTCTCTCTAAATTAACAATATCCTTCTAGAGAAGCGGTCTCCAGTCAGGGCCGGTGCAAGAATTTTTAGGTACACAGGCGGAGATGCATTTTGCCGCCCCATCACTCCCTTGAAGTATACAGAGGTGCCACTTACAAACACAAAGATTATTGCTTTGGACTGGGTTTTCCTCATTTACCTTGATCCTGGGCATTAATGGGTATTATGTGTTGTGGTTGAGTTAATTCCAGAGATCCACAGCAAAAAAAAAAAAAAATGTATTTTTTGAGTGTATCACAAATCGTTAATGTGCATAGTAGATTATTACAGAGCTCCACACCTATAAAATGTATGTGCATTTTGTATAACACTATCACAGAGCTCCACTATAATAAACCTCATAATAATGTGATGTGCTGTGTTTGGTCTGTGTGTGATATGTTTCATGTGCATGTGTTGGCTGTGTGTAGTGGGTGCTCAATGCATATAATAATAAAAAAGATGTTTCTGTAAATGTACATTTACATTCTGTAAATGTAAACTCCTGTTTACATTTTTTTTGTATGGAGGGAGCTAAATTCCCTGGTGGCCTGGTGGTAAAACACATGTCCTGTATTTATGACTGGTGCACTGCAGACCCCTCCTTCTAGTCTGGTGCTTGTTATGAGTCAAAGTTCAGGCTAGGAATCCCAGTGTGAGTGCATTGACTCTATAACTGGGCACCAAAACCATGAGACAGTAATTATAATAGTCTGCACCAGGCACAGGTGCATACCATGCACTCCACCTACGGCTCACAAGGAATTACATTTTTATTTATTAAATTGTTCATCTTGTAATATATTGAAAAAAAAATTTAAACAAAGGGAACAAAATGCTAGAGAGACGGGGCATTACAATGACACAAGGGAGATAGAGCAACAAAGGGTTGGGGGACAGATAGTAACAGGGAATTATGTGGCAAAGTGATACAGGGCTAGGGGTGTAGAGTGACAAGTGATAGTAGGTTTGGGGATTAGGGGGACAGAGTGACAGGGCTAGGCAGACAAGGGATTAGGGAGACAGAGTGACACAGGACTAGGGGGCAGGGTATTAGGGGGACAGATTAGCACAGGGCTATGAGGGCAGGGGATCAGGGGGACACAGGGCTAGGGGGACAAAGTGATACATGTCTAGGGAAGCAGTGTATTAGGAGGACAGAGTGACACACGGTTTATTGGGCAGGAGATTAGGGGAAAGAGTGACAGAGGGCTAGGGGGACAGTGACCCATGGCTAGGAAGCAGGGGGACAGTGACACAGAGCTACGGCGGCAGGGGATTAGGGAGGCAAAGTGACATAGTAATAGGGGGCAGTGATTAGGGGAACAGAGTGACACAGGACTGTGGGCAGGGGATTAGGGGGACAGTGACACAGAGCTAGGGGATTAGGGGGAACAGTGACCCATGGCTAGGGGGCAGGGAGACAGTGACACAGGGCTAGGGGGGCAGGGAATTAGAGCTACAATGACACAGGGCTAGGGTTACAGAGTGACACAGGGCTACGGGGGGCATGGGATTATGGGGGCAGAGTGACATAGTACTAGGGGGCAGGGATTAGGGGACAGAGTGACATAGTAATTGGAGGCAGGGATTAGGGGGACATAGTGACACAGGGCTAGGGGGCAGGGGGGCAGAGTGACACAGGGTTAGGGGATTAGTGGGCCAGTGATACAGGTCTAGGGGGCTGGGGGATATAGTGACAAAGGGCTAGAGTGCAGAGGTTTAGTGGGGCAGTTACACAGACCTAGGGGGCAAGAGGACATAGTGACACAGGGCTAGGGGGAGGGGGACATAGTTACACAGGCCTAGGGGGCAGGGGGACATAGTGGCACAGGGCAGTGACACAGGCCTAGGGGGACAGTGACACAGGCCTAGGGGGCAGGGGACATAGTGACACAGGGCTAGGGGGACAGAGTGATACAGGGCTAGAGGGAGGGACAGTGACACAGGCCTAGGGGGAGGGACAGTGACACAGGCCTAGGGGGAGGGACAGTGACACGGGCCTAGGGGGAGTAGATTAGGGGTACAGTGACACAGGGCTGTGGGCAGGGGATTAGGGGGACAGTGACACAGAGCTAGGGGATTAGGGGGAACAGTGACACAGGGCTAGGGGGTAAGGGGACATAATGACACAGGCCTAGGGGGTAAGGGGACATAGTGACACAGGGCTAGGGGGACAGAGTGATACAGGCCTAGGGGGAGGGACAGTGACACAGGCCTAGGGGGCAGGGGATTAGTGGGAAGTGACACAGGCCTAGGGGGACAGTGACACAGGCCTAGGGGGCAGGGGATTAGTGGGGCAGTGCCTAGGGGGCAGGGGGACATAGTGACACAGACCTAGGGGGACAGTGACACAGGCCTAGGGGGACAGTGACACAGGCCTAGGGGGCAGGGGATTAGTGGGGCAGTGCCTAGGGGGCAGGGGGACATAGTAAATCAGGGCTAGGGGGGCAGTGACACAGGCCTAGGGGGCAGGGGATTAGTGGGGCAGTGCCTAGGGGGCAGGGGGGCATAGTGACACAGGACTGTGGGGGCAGAGTGACACAGGGCAGGGGATTAGTGGGGCTATGACACAGTGCTAAGGGGATTAGGGGTACAGTGAGACAGGGCTAGGGGGAGTAGATTAGGGGTACAGTGACACAGGGCTAGGGGTGAGGGGCTTATTGGGACAGACTGAAACAGGGCTAAGAACAAAGTGACACACAGCTAGAGGGATGGGGTAATGAGGGGGTTAATTTAAACATCTGACATGCCGCTCTCCTTACCTGCTCACTGGTGATGCTGCCGGGCCCATCAATAGCTCTGTGTGTGTCCTGTCCAGGTGCAGCAGGGACTCAATGCAGGGAGACCGCCGGGGAGTTGGAATGCAGGGAGGAGGAAGCCCCGCCCATCAGACTCCTCTGACATATCAGAGCAGCACTGGGAACCGGGCAGCAAATCAGGGGCAGGAAATATTTTTTAAATGTGAGTCACAGGCAAAGGGCTCAGGATTCGGATTTTTGCGCCCCCCCCTCGTGTTGCGCCCTAAGGCGGCCGCCTGTGCCGCCTTATGGACGCGCCGGCCCTGTCTCCAGTACTGCATACAATACTCCAAGTGAGGTCTCACCAGTGTTCTTTACAATGGCAGGAGCACTTCCCTCTTTCTACTGCAAATTCCTCTCTGTATGCAACCAAGCATTCTGCTAGCATTTCCTGCTGCTCTGTTACATTGTCTGCCTACCTGTAAGTCATCAGAAATAATCACCCTTAAATCCCTTTCCTCAGATGTTGAGGTTAGGACTCTATCAAATATTCTGTACTCTGCCCTTGGGTTTTTACATCCAATATGCATCATCTTGCACTTATCCACATTAAATGTCAGTTGCCACAACTCTGACCATTTTTCTAGTTTACCTGAATCATTTGCCATTTGGCTTATCCCTCCTGGAACATCAACCCTGCTACATATCTTGGCATCATCAGCAAAAAGGCACACCTTATCAAGACCTTCTGCTATATCACTATTAAAAATAATGGGTCTAAGTACAGATCCCTGAGGTACCCCACTGGTGACAAGACCATGCTTCGAATATACTCTATTGACTACAACCCTCTGTTGCCTGTCACTCAGCCACTGCCTTACCCATTCAACAATATTGGAATCCAAACGTAAAGATTGCAGTTTATTGAAATCTAGGTAAGCAATGTCTACTGCACCATCCTGATCTATTATTCTAGTTACCCAATCAAAAAATTCAATAAGATTAGTTTGAAATGATATCCCTGAAGTAAACCCATAATGTCTCTGATCTTGAAATCCATGTGATTTTAGATGTTCAACAATCCTATCCTTTAACATGGTTTCCATTACTTTCCCCATACTGAAGTAAGGCTTACTGGCCTATAGTTGCCCGACTCCTCCCTATTGCCTTTCTTGTGAATGGGCACAACATTCGCTAACTTCCAATCTTCTGGGACTACTCCTGTTAACAATGATTGGTTAAATAAATCTGTTTAATGGTTTTGCTAGTACACCACTAAGCTCTTTTAATAGCTTTGGGTGTATTCCATCAGGTCGCATTGACTTATGTGTCTTTACTTTTGACAGTTGAAATATAACCTTTTCCTCTGTAAACTCACATGTAACAAATTACTAATTTGGCTCCCCCCCCCCCCCCTCCCCCCCCCCCCCCTCCCCCCCCCCCCCCTTTTTTTTTTTTTTTTTTTTTTTTACTGGCAATTATCTTCTGTGTGAGATTTGGAAGCTCTTATAACTTGCTTAGCCTCTTTCTGCCTAATCTTATATATGTCTATTTTCATCACCACAGTGGTTTCTTTTTTTTTTTTTTTTTTTTGCTTTTACTGACAAGCCTAATGCAATTTTGTGTTGCCCTAAGCAGTGCAACTTTTAAATAACCCCATTTCTCTTGGACTCCATTTAAATTGCTCCAGGCTGATAATGACTCCTTTACACATATTCTAATTTTAGAAAAGTCTGTTTTTTCTAAAGTCTAAAACTTTTGGTTTTGTGTGGTGTGACTTTGTCACTGTTCTTATATTAAACCACACTGACTGATCACTGGATCCTAAACTTTCACCTTCAGTAATATCCAATACCAAATCTCCATTTGTTAACACTAAATTTAGTATGGCCTCTTTATGAGTTGGCTCTTCAACGACTTGTTTTAGAGATAATCCCAGTAGGGAGTTTAGAATATGTGTGCTCCTGGCACAAGAAGCTATTTTGGTTTTTCCAGTTCACATTAGGAAGATTAAAGTCACCCATGATGATAACTTCCCCCTTCAATGTCATTTTAGCTATTTCCTCAGCTAGTAGATTATGTAACTCTTCTATTTGTCATGGTGGCCTATAAATCACACCTACGCACGTTACTGTGATTGACAAATTTTAACATAACCCAAACGGACTCTATGTTCGCCTCCCTAACTTTTATTAGGCTAGATTTTATGCTATCCTTCACATACAGGGCCACCTTTCATGCCTTCCCTGTCTTTTCTATATAAAAAGAGTACCATAGTATTGCTATGTAGTGATGTCCCGAACGGTTCGCTGGCGAATAGTTCCTGGCGAACATCGCTTGTTCGCGTTCGCCACGGATTGCGAACATATGCGCTGTTTGGTCCGCCCCCTATTCGTCATCATTGAGTAAACTTTGACCCTATACCTCACAGTCAGCAGACACATTCCAGTCAATCAGCAGCAGACCCTCCCACTTCCTGGACAGCATCCATTTTTCATTCTTAGTGAGAGGAGGGACAGTGTAGCTGCTGCTTATTTAATAGGGAAATTGATAGCTAGGTTAGTGTATTCAGTGTCCACTACAGTCCTGAAGGACTCATCTGATCTCTGCTGTAAGAACAGCACCCCAAAAAGCCCTTTTTAGGGCTAGAACATCAGTCTGCTTTTCTGTGTAATGTACCGTATATACTCGAGTATAAGCCGAGTTTTTCAGCACATTTTTTGTGCTGAAAAACCCCAACTCGGCTTATACTCGAGTCAATTGTCTGTATTATGGAAATTTTCATTGCCATAATACAGACTGGGGCTGGCAGAGAGTTTACTTACCTCTCCTGCAGCTCCTGTCAGCTCTCTCCTCCTCAGCGGCGGTCTGTTCAGCACCTCGGTCAGCTCCCAGTGTAAGTCTCGCGAGAGCCGCGGGGTCACTCGCAAGACTTACACTGTGAGCTGACAGAAGAGCTGCACGGACCGGCGCAGAGGAGAAGGGAGCTGACAGGAGCTGCAGGAGAGGTAAGTGCTCTTTCCCATCCCCCCTCCCCCCACTGAACTACCAATGCCACTGGACCACCAGGGAAGGAGAGCCCCCCTCCCTGCCATGTATCAAGCAGGGAGGGGGGACGAAAAAAAATTATATAAATAATAAAATAAAATAATAATATAACAAAAATAAAAATTATTAAAATAATTTTAAAAAATATTAAAATGCCCACCCCCCAAGGCTCTGCATCACACACACACACACACTGCACTCATACACACACACTGCATTCATACACACACTGCACTCATACACACACACTGCACTCATACACACACTGCACTCATACACACACACACTGCAGTCATACACACACACACTGCACTCATACACACACTGCATTCATACACACTGCACTCATACACACACACTGCATTCATACACACACACTGCACTCATACACACACACTGCACTCTTACGCACTGCACTCATACACACACACTGCATTCATACATACACACTGCACTCATACACACACACTGCACTCATACACACACACTGCACTCATACACACACACACTGCATTCATATACACACACACTGTAAATAAAAATTCAATTAATATAATTTTTTTAACATCTAATTTTATTTAGATGCTGCATTTCCCACCCTAGTCTTATACTCGAGTCAATACGTTTTCCCAGTTTTTTGGGGTAAAATTAGGGGCCTCGGCTTATATTCGGGTCGGCTTATACTCGAGTATATACGGTAATTGCAGTTTCCTGCCTGCCAGCCTGTGTGTCAGGCTCACAGCATATACTGTGCCCACTTGCCCAGTGCCACCACTCATATCTGGTGTCACAATAGCTTGCATTTAACAAAAAAAAACTTTTTGGACTGTAATATAATAGCAGTCAGTTTCCTTCACGAGTGTGCGTTTCAGGGCCTGCCAGGGCACAGTGTCACACCAGTGAAACTCATCTGGTGTAACAGTAGTGTACATTTTATTAAAAAAAAATTTTTTTTTTGACTGTAATAGATTGAATAACAGTTGTCTGCAAGCGTGTGTGTCAGGCCTACAGCGTCTACTCTGCCAACTTCTGCCACTGCACAGTGCCACTCATATCTGTTATCACAGTAGCTTGCCCACATAGTACCACTAATCGGAAAAAAAATGAAAGGCAGAGGCAGGCCACCCCGCAGGGGCCGTCGTGGTGCTGTGATTCACTTTGGCCCTAGAATAATGCCCAGTGTTCAGAGGCCACGTACCCTGAACTTGAAAAGTTCTGAGGACATAGTTGACTGGCTAACACAAGACACCCAATCTTCTACAGCTTCCGCTCGGAACCTTGACGCACCATCCTCCTCCAGCTTAGCTTCGGGCACCTCTCAAGTTACCACTCGCCCACCTGCCGCCACCACTAACACTAGCACCACAGCCGCTTCACTTGGTATGTCAGAGGAGTTATTTACACATCAGTTGGAAGAAATGAGTGATGCGTAACCATTATTGCCAGAGGATGTAGATAACAGGGATATGTCTCAGTCAGGCAGCATTACACACGTACGGTGTGATGATGATGATGTTGTACCCGCTGCTGCTTCCTTTGCTGAGTTGTCAGATACAAGTGAAGCGGTTGATGATGACGATGCGTCCGTGGATGTCACGTGGGTGCCCGTTAGAAGAGAAGAAGAACAGGGCGAAAGTTCAGATGGGGAGACAGAGAGGAGGAGGAGGTCGTCGCAAGGAGCTAGTGGCACAGTCAGACAGCATGCATCGCACCCGGGGTCAGCCAGACAGCACTCCAATCAACGGATGCTGTTGCCACCACCAGAATGCCGTCATTGCAGAGCTCAGCAGTGTGGCATTTTTTTTGTGTGTCTGCCTCTGACAACAGCGATGCCATTTGCAACCTGTGCCAAAAGAAACTGAGTCGTGGGAAGTCCAACACCCACCTAGGTACAACAGCTTTGCGAAGGCACATAATCGCACATCACAAATGCCTATGGGATCAACACATGAGTACAAGCAGCACACAAACTCAAAGCCGCCATCCTCCTCCTGGTCCAGCATCTTCAGCCACGTCAACCACTGCTGTCCTACTTGCCCCCTCTCAACCATCCGCCACTCCGTCTCTCGCCTTGAGCAGTCCCTGCTCATCTGCCCACAGTCAGGTGTCTGTCAAGGACATGTTTGAGCGTAAGAAGCCAATGTCACAAAGTCACCCCCTTGCCCGGCGTCTGACAGCTGGCTTGACTGAACTCTTAGCCCGCCAGCTTTTACCATACAAGCTGGTGGAGTCTAAGGCGTTTGAAAAAATTTGTAGCTATTGGGACACCGCAGTGGAAGGTACCCGGCCGAAATTTCTTTGCACAAAAGGCAATCCCCAACCTGTACTCGATTGTGCAAAAGGTAGTAATGGCATGTCTGGCACACAGTGTTGGGGGAAGGGTCCATCTGACCACTGATACCTGGTCTGCAAAGCATGGTCAGGGCAGGTATATCACCTACACTGCGCATTCGGTAAACCTGCTGATGGCTGCCAAGCATGGAATGCGTGGCTCTGCAGAGGAGTTGGTGACACTGCCTCGACTTGCAGGCAGGCCTGCTGCCACCTCCTCTACTCCTCCTACTCCATCCTCTAACATAACCTCCTCGGCTGAGTCCTCTTCTGCTGCTGCGTCTTGCTCCACATCAACGGCCCCCCCCAGCTCCCCAGGTACTGTTATAAGGGAGAATCCTGAAGCAATCTCTGGAGACAGTACCTTTGAGAAACTTCTGTAACTGCAGATATTTCCAGAGAGATGCAGCAGAACAGCAATGGCAATCCTTTCTCTTCCTTCTGCTTGCAGGATGCAAGAGCTCATACACACTCCTGCAGAAAGTTCCAGAATCTGCAGGGAGTTGAACATAAAATGACAGTCTTCTAATTCTCCTAGCAGAGCAGTAGACCGTCTCCAACTTCTTGTAGTTGCAGTGCATTAGCCTTCCCCTGTTATTATCTCACTGTCCCAGCAGTAATAGACCATATAAACAGGTAGGAACACACTTTCTTTATAGCAGACTCATAGAACATGGCTTCTCCCCTGTCCTCTTCTTCCTGCCATCCTAGCCCCTCCTCCTCACAAGACAGGGCAAAGGGCAAAGTTCAATATCTCAAAACTTAAAGTAAAAACAGTAAAATATAGCAGTCTGTTACATCCTCCCCTCTGTAGAATCCTTGCCTTCCACTGGCAAGAGCAGTCCATCTGGTTTATAACCGTTTAACAAGATGGTACAATACAATCTAATACAGGGAAATTCTATCACTCAATATTTCAGTTGAAGTATGCAATACATTGATTAACTTAGTGCACGTGTGGGGGTTCTGAGAATATGTTGTCATAGGTCAAGAATCTTGGGGCCCCCCGATTTCTTCTGCCTCTACCTAGGTTGCTCGGTGGTTGTCCACTAATTTCTTCATTACAGGGTCTTTCGCCCACACCATTGGGAAGGGATCTGGTAGACAGAGGTCCAGATCCTCGTTTAGAGTTAGAGTCCCAGAGTTAGAGTCCCTAACTGGTGAATGAGGGACAAAGCTGGGACTTTCAGGATTCAATCCAGATGAGGGGGAAGAAGGAGAAGGAGCAGAGGTAGAAGGGACCAACTGTGTTTCTGGCACTGTCCGCCAGTCTCTGTCAGGGCTGGAACCTGTAGCTTCTTCTTTATCATTAGTTGGTGAAGTCCCGCTGGGACCTTCTCCAGGGTTGTCTTCTGATAGGGGACATAACAGGGATTAAACTGATAGGAATAGTACTACTTAACACACCTTATAATAACGCAGAGAGAGGCAACGCAAAAGAGAGAAGAGTCTGAAGAAGTCAGAGGAGTCAGAGGAGGAAGGTGGCTTTGAGGAGGTGGAAGACCAAACACAGCAGGCGTCCCAGGGGGCTTGTTGTCACCTTTCGGGGACCCTTGGTGTTGTACATGGCTGGGTGGAGGAAGAGACCTTCAATGACATCAGTGAGGACAAGGAACGGGACATGGCTAGCTTGGTATCCAACCTTGTGCAAATGGGGAGTTTGCGTTTGTGCAAATGGACTGTTTGCGGTTGTTTGCGGTGCGTTAAACGGGGAGTTTGGTCTGTCACTGTGAAGCGGGCGTAACCCTTACACTACCTGATCGATACAACATCATACCTGATGTTTTAAAGCACATTATTCCAAACAATTTAGGAATGTTAGGTGATTTATGCCTTTTATGGATTAAAACCAGACTCTGCATCAATTATGTAATTTTCCATGGGAGTTTTGCCATGGATCCCCCTCCGGCATGCCACAGTCCAGGTGTTAGTCCCCTTGAAACAACTTTGCCATCACTATTGTGGCCAGAAAGAGTCCCTGTGGGTTTTAAAATTCACCTGCCTATTGAAGTCTATGGCGGTTCGCCCGGTTCGCCCGTTCGCGAACATTTGCGGAAGTTCGTGTTTGCGAACCGAAAATGTTATGTTCGCGACATCACTATTGCTATGTCCCAGTCATTTTTCTCATTATACCATGTCTCAGTAACAGTGACTAAATCTACATTATCAGTTGCCATTATTGCCACAATTTCATGGATCTTATTCCCTAAACTGCGAGCATTTGTAGATATGACTCTAAGCTTATCATTTTTTAAACACACTTGCTACAGGCACCTTCTGAACTTGTTTTGGGGGGCAATTGGATTGGTGTTTTATCACCCTTTTGCCTCCCCCTCCTAATTTAAATACATCCTAGCAAAACCTCCGAAATACTCACTGAGAACGTGTTCCCTTTCGAGAAAGATGCAAACATCTTTTGTGTATAGTTTATTTCCATTCCAAACAGAACTACCATGAGAGCCTATGCTTATTTGTAAACAATAGCTAATTAACCAACAATCAATAGCAAACACCTAGCTATTCAAATCAAATGCCTTACAAATAACCAACAGGAAATCAAACCTTGTGCAATCATTAAACTTTTCCTACAGATGAATCTTACCTGTAACAGTAGAAAAGAAAACTCTTAGCACAACTCTTAGACAGTTGAAGCTTCTGTAAAACTCTCCAGAATATCTCCAACCACACACTTAGAAGCAACACTTAGATGAAGCAACCAAGCTATATTTGCCAAGCTAATGACAACAACTCTTATATAACTCCTAAAATCACCAACAGGGCCGCCATCAGGGGGTGACAACCATGACGGTTGTCACGGGCCCGGCGGCCCTGGGGGGCCCGGACTGCTCTGGCAGTCCTGGGCCCCACTTTTCCTCTCTGCACACATAGATAGCGAATATCGCGATTTATGTGTGCAGCCGCGGCCCCCCGGCTCCCTGTTACCGCAGAGGGGGCCCAGGCAGCACACAGCCTCTTCTCTTCTCCTCTCTGCTAATAACTCTCGCAAGACCCGGTTGCCATGGCAACGCTCCGCGGGTCTCGCGAGAGTTATTGGAGGAGAGAAGAGAAGAGGCTGTGTGCTGCCTGGGCCCCCTCTGCGGTAACAGGGAAGCCAGGGGGCCCCCAACCGGACCACCAGGGATGGAATCTTCCCCCTCCCTGGACAAAGGTAAGCAGGGAGGGGGGAGAAACAATTTATTTTTATTTTTTAAATTATGTTAAAATGCCCCTTCCTCCCCCTCCCCCCAGATTGCACATTTACACAGACACTACATACACTGACACAACACACACACACACTACATACACTGACACAACACACACACACACTATATACACACTGACACAACACACACACACACTACATGCACTGACACAACACACACACTACATACACTAACACAACACACACACACTGCATACACTGACACAACACACACACACACTACATGCACTGACACAGCACACACACTACATACACTAACACAACACACACACACTGCATACACTGACACAACACACACACACACACACACTACATACACTGACAACACACACACACACTATATACACTAACAACACACACACACTACATACACTAACACAACACACACACACTACATACACTAACACAACACACACACACACTACATACACTAACACAACACACACTACATACACTGACACAACACACACTGCATACACTAACACAACACACACTCTGCATACACTGACACAGCACACACACACACTACATACACTGACACAACACACACACACTACATACACACTGACACAACACACTTACACACACTACATGCACTGACACAACACACACACTACATACACTAACTCAACACACATTGCATACACTGACACAACACACACACTACATACACTGACACAACACACACACACACTACATACACTGACACAACACACACACACACTATATACACTAACACAACACACACACACTACATACACTAACACAACACACACACTACATACACTAACACAACACACACACACTACATACACTAACACAACACACACTCACACTGCATACACTGACACAACACACACTGCATACACTAACACAACACACACTGCATACACTAACACAACACACACTCCGCATACACTAACAAAACACACTCCGCATACACTAACACAACACACACTCTGCATACACTAACACAACACACACTCTGCATACACTGACACAACACACACTGCATACACTAATACAACACACACTGCATACACTAACACACACACTGCATGCACTAATACAAAACACACTGCATACACTAACACACACACTGCATACACTAACATACACACTGCATACACTAACACAACACACACAGTGTATACACTAATACACTAATACAATACACACACTGCATTCAATAATACAACATCACTCTGCATACACTACACACTAACACACTCACCACATCCACTATACTTAACACACTCTGCATTCAATACACTAACACACACTCTGCATCCGCTACACACTAACACACTCTCTGCATTCACTACACATTAACACTTGGCATTCACTACACTAACACACACTCTGCATCCGCTACACACTAATGAATATCGCGATCTATGTGTGCAGCCGCGGGCCCCTGGCTTCCCTGTTACCGCAGAGGGGGCCCATGCAGCACACAGCCTCTTCTCTTCTCTTCTCTGCTAATAACTCTTGCGAGACCCGGTTGCCATGGCAACGCTCCACGGGTCTCGCAAGAGTTATTGGAGGAGAGAAGAGGCTGTGTGCTGCCTGGGCCCCCTCTGCGGTAACAGGGAAGCCAGGGGGGCCCCCACCGGACCACAATAAATAATTAAATTGTTTCTCCCCCCTCCCCGGACAAACACAGACACACTATATACACTAACACAACACACACACACACTACATGCACTGACACAACAAACACACTACATACACTAACACAACACACACACACTAACACAACACACACTGCATACACTGACACAACACACACACTACATACACTGACACAACACACACACTGCATACACTGACACAACACACACACTGCATATACTGACACAACACACACACACTATATACACTAACACAACACACACACACACTACATGCACTGACACAACAAACACACTACATACACTAACACAACACACACACACTAACACAACACACACTGCATATACTGACACAACACACACACACACTATATACACTAACAACACACACTAACACAACACACACACACTACATACACTAACACAACACACACTACATACACTGACACAACACACACGACATACACTGACACAACACACACACACTGCATACACTGACACAACACACACTCTGCATACACTGACACAACACACACACTGCATATACTGACACAACACACACACACTATATACACTAACACAACACACACACACACACTACATGCACTGGCACAACAAACACACTACATACACTAACACAACACACACACACTAACACAACACACACTGCATACACTGACACAACACACACACACACACACACTACATACACTGACACAACACACACACTGCATATACTGACACAACACACACACACACTATATACACTAACAACACACACTAACACAACACACACACACACACTACATACACTAACACAACACACACTACATACACTGACACAACACACACACACTGCATACACTGACACAACACACACTCTGCATACACTGACACAGCACACACACTGCATACACTAACACAACACACACTCTGCATACACTGACACAACACACACTGCATACACTAACACACACACTGCATACACTAATACAAAACACACTGCATACACTAACACACACACTGCATACACTAACACAACACACATACTGCATACACTAATACAACACTCACACCGCATACACTAATACAACACTCACACCGCATACACTAACACACACAGTGCATACACTAATACACTAATACAATACACACACTGCCTTCACTAATACAACATCACTCTGCATACACTACACACTAACACACTCACCACATCCACTATACTGACACATACTCTGCATTCGCTACACATTAACACACTCTGCATTCACTACACTAACACACACTCTGCATCCGCTACACACTAACACACTCTCTGCATTCACTACACATTAACACTTGGCATTCACTACACTAACACACACTCTGCATCCGCTACACACTTACACACTCTCTGCATTCACTACACATTAACACACTCTCTGCATTCACTACAATAACACACTCTCTGCATTCACTACACATTAACACACACTCTGCATTCACTACAAATTTACACACACACTACATTCATTACATCCTTACACACACTCTGCATTTATTACACACTAACACACACTCTGCATTCACTAAACTATGCACACACTCTGAATTCACTATATTCACTATTAACTGTACACACAGCATCCACTACACAAACATCCTGTATTCACAGTACACACACTACATCCACCACAAATTGAAACACTCTGCATTCACTATACACAGACACTGCGTCAAATACACACACTACATCCACTACAGACACTGCATCCACTAAACACATTTCATCTAGTACATACAAACACTACATCCACAACACAAACACACACTACATCACTGTACACACACTACATCCACTACTCAAACACACTCTGCGTTCACTATACACACTGCATCCGCTACACAAACACACACTCTGCATTCACTGCACAAACAGTATCTAATACACACAAACACTACATCCATTACACACATTCTAATTCACTTCCACTATACACACCACATTCAGTGCCTCATCATTGTCAGCGGACTAGGTAGGGCGTGGGCGGGCCCGGGAGGGAGGGGCGGGGGGGGCCCAGACCTTGTGCTTTGTCAGGGGCCCCAAAATTTCTGATGGCAGCCCTGATCACCACTCACTAGGAATGTTAACACCTGGGTAGGCCTCTGCCTATTTGCAAACAATAGCTAATTAAACGGGCAATCAATAGCAAGTAGCCAACTAATCTAATCAAATGCCTTATAATTACCAACAGGAAATCAAACCTTGTGCAATCAGTAACCTTTTCCTACAGATGAATCTTACCTGTAACAGTAAAAAGAAAACTCTTAGCAAAATCTTAGACAGTTGAAGAATCTGTAAAACTCTCCAGAATATCTCCAAGCACACACTTTGAAGCAGCACTTAGAAGTAGCAAGCAAGCTATATAGTATCATGATCAGATCACACCTGGGAACACCTAATCCTGCAGGATCAGTAAAACTATAGGGGCCACAGTTCACGGAAACTAAATATGTCACTCTTGAGTTATCATGCATTTATATGCACACCAAATCTTATCTTATCACTTAGGTTCTCTTTAAAAAAAAAAGCTCTGTTAATTATTTTATTAAGGCTAGATTTTGTTCCTTATATAGAAGCCTGTCATTAACTCTCCAACTCGATCTATCCCTATTATACTCATCCTTAATTATCATTATGATCAGACCAGGGTATATTAATAATCTTTTTAATTATTTTTGCTGTATCCGCTTCTGCAATAAAATAATAAATCCTTGAATAAACTCAATGCATACTAGAAAAACAAGTAAAATCTCTTTCCTGAGGATGCCAAACTCGCCAGAGCTCACACAAACCGTTTTTCCTAAGAATATCACCAACATTCCCACTTTGATTGCTACCACCGCTCAAAGCCCCTTTTCCTTTTAAGCTGTTCCTATCAATAGCTGGGTCTGCCAGTGTATTGAAATCACCAAGATATATAATCCGACCCTGCCTGATTCTCTCGACTTTATTAAATAATTTTTGTAGGTACATAATTAAGTAATTTTATTTATTGCATTTGGAGGACCTGCCTGACAACCCAGGCCGAAAGTCCAGATAATTTAATTGCTAGCTCTATATTTAACCCTGTAACTTGCCAAGACACCCTAAAACCTGTACATGTGGGGTACTGTTTTACTTGGTAGACTTCGCTGCATACAAATATTAGTTTTTCAAAATAGTAAAACATAGCGATGATATTGTCAGTGAAAGTTAAGTTTTTTGCATTTTTCACACACAAACCGCACTTTCACTGATGATATCATTGTTGTGATACAATTTACTGTTTTGCAACACTAATATTTGTGTTTAGCAAAGTCTCCAGAGTATAACAGTACCCCCCATGTACAGGTTTTATAGTGTTTTTGAAAGTTACAGGGTTAAATATAAGGCTTGATTTTCTGTTTTTTCACATTGAAATTTGCCAGATTGGTTCGGTTTCCTTTGAGAATGTATGGTAGCCCAGGAATGAGAATTACCCCCATGATGGCATAACATTTGCAAAAGAAGACAACCCAAGGTATTGCAAATGGGGCATGTCCAGTCTTTTTAAGGAAGCCACTTAGTCACAAACACTGGCCAAAGTTAGCGTTCATAATATTTTTTTTCATTTTTAACACACAAACAATTATAAATGCTAACTTTGGCCTGTGTGTGACTAAGTGGCTACTAAAAAAGACTGGATATACCCCATATTGAATACCCTGGTTTGTCTAATTTATGAAAATATGTACATGTGTGGTGCGATTCAGAGATGTATGACAGATAAGTGTTACAATGTCATTATTGATACATTTTAAAAATATTTATTTTGAAACAACAAAGTCCTACTTGTACTTATAGCCCTATAACTTTACAAAAAAAAGCTAAGAACATGTTAACATTGGGTATTTCAAAACTCAGGATAAAATATAGAAACTATTTAGTATTGGTGTTTTGTTGGCGGTTGTAGATGCGTAATAGATTTTGGGGGTCAAAGTTAGAAAAAGTGTGTGTTTTTTACATGTTTTCATAAAATTTTATTAAAAAAAATTATTGTAAATTATGATATGATGAAAATAATGGTATCTTTAGAAAGACCATTTAATGGTATATAATATGTGTGGGTACAGTAAATGATTAAGAGGAAAATTACAGCTAAACACAAACACATCAGAAATTTAAAAACGACCCTGGTCCTTAACGGTAAGAAAATTGAAAAATGGTCTGGTCACTAAGGGGTTAAACAGCAATAGGATAAATACTTGCAAAAACATATCATTTTTAATTAGTGAAGTAATAGCTTTTTAGTCCAAGGACATATCAGACTGCCATTCATTCAAGAATTAATTTTTTTCCTAGCTTGTTGCAAATTTGGAATCGTTTCAGACTGAATTATTTGCCTTCTTTTGGATCAACAGAAAAAACAAATGTGAGAAAGGCTGAACTTGATGGGTGCATGTTTCTTTTCAGCTATGTTACTGTGTGTTGTATTTATGTATAAAAAAAAAAAAAATCATAGGGGGAATTCTGCATTGTGGTTCACATATTTGATGATTATTAAACTGAAACCAGAGCTACTGATTTTCTGTTTTGTGATCAAATTTTGCAAGGCAACTTCTGCCTGAAAAGGCAGCTGTCTTTTTCCTTTCTTTTAAATCAGGTCATATATTATGACTTGACCATAGCTAGAGCAAGCTCTGAAATTACACTGCTAACGGTTTCTACTGTTATCGTCTGAACTCTAGTTGGAATGCATATGATAACCATACATCAAGGCTCCTCAAAGGGACAGCTAGTGCTGGAGCTCTACCACGCCACCCTGCTGATAAAAGCTACCTTGAAAGATTTAACAAGCTGTTTTCTTGTTTGTTCACACAGCCACCACACCTGCCTCATCAGTTTTAGTGTTCCAAGACCCCTTCTTTTCTAACCACCAGGAAGGTGGTTATAGGAAGTTCTCCTTCTCAATACTGTGGTGCTCTGGAGGCTGCACTAACTCAAGTTGTTCAATGATCCAAAACAGGAACATATATATTTTTTAATTTGTTACAGAAGCCTTAGGTCTAAAGATATAGGTATACAGCTATATGATTTAGCATGATAGAGCTTTACAATGCAATTTGGTTGCCATAATTGCCTCTATTTGTAATTCTGTGGATCAGTGTTTGTGTCTGTTTATCTATCCTTCAGCATAAAAGTTCTACTACTTGTCAACTTAGCTCAATCCAGTTTTGGAACATAGAGATACAAATTTATTAGACAAAATCACCAAATGCGAAGGGGGCGGAGATGAACACGGACCTGCATGGAGCTCTACAAAAAGAGAGAGGGCAATCCGGTACCATCAGGCACATTAAAAATAATGGGGCACCCCAAACCTCCATCCTCAGCCCACCACTCCTCTAGCAAGTAAATGGGAGTGAAATCAAGCGCCCTGACAAAGTACTTCAAGGACAATGCAGACCAGCAGGCCAAAGCACCAGGCCCCATCATGGCGCCGGACTCACCCCCGAACATATCTGCACCTTCCAGCCCGGAAAACTCAGAGAGATCTACAATGACTCTTGATCACGACCTCCAGGAGACTCTTAAGAATCTCCCCTCCAAACAAGACCTACCATCCATGCTTACGAAATTAGAACTGTCATTTCAAACCAAAATGGACGCCATCTCCTCCGACATAAAACACGTGGGAGACATTACCCTGGGAGAAGACCGAGACCTCACACAGACCCAAATACATCACCTACAAACATCCATCGAAGCACAAAATGAGATGGTAGGCCCACACCTCCAAGTCCCCCCACCTCTTCATTCCCCAACGTACCCTACACTTTTATCCCCTCCTGCCCTCTAACTGGGCTTGAACGGTTGGTACTACACTGATTCCCTCATAATCCTCACATTAAAGCCTGATATGTAGTTAATATAGTTATACATATACAAAATTGGATTGCCTGTGTCTGTCTGCAAACAGAAATCGCATTCTAAATCTCCCCCCTCACGACCACCTAAGTAGAGTCATAAGAGCCACCGCAGCGGTACCTACACTGTTCCCCATCGGTTACACTGATACCTGGGGAAAGCCACCGTCACACTAAGCTACAAACATCTAAAAATGAAACCCATCCCATTCTCTTGCTCTACTTGACAATATTGTTATCTTGTATATATTTTTCCTTTTTCTGATCAAACTGTTATATTTTGTTCATTGCTCACTGAATCTTTACGTTGTACTTACCAACAGATACTACACATACAAATACCAGTTAACCATTCAAAGGATTCTCTCTAGGTACCATGGCAAACCTAAACATAGTTACCCTAAATGTGAGGGGTCTCAATTTCCCGGCTAAACGCTCCTTGACATTTAATGAGCTACACAAATTGCGAGCAGACGTAGCGTTCCTTCAAGAGACCCACTTGAAAGCAGATACAACTCCTACACTACCTGACAGGTTACTTTAGCAGCTACACTGAAGCCAAGGGAAGAGGAGTAGCCATCCTCACACCATTCACTCATACGGACCAATACATAGACCCGAACGGCAGACTCATCCTGGTTAAAGACGGGTAGGCAACACAGTAGTAACCTTTGCTAATCTAGATCTCCTAATCAAAAAAACAATACACATGTCTCCCCAAATATCTCAACAGAGTAGAGCGCTTCACAGAGGGAATGCTCATCTTCGGGGGCCTAAACGTATCGTTGGACCTAGACATGACCTCTGGTTCCACTACCTACCAAACGGCAACCAGACAAAGGATGAACCAATTACTCGACAAATCACAATTGTTTGACAGCTGGAGGGTGTAGCGGTACTTACCTTATCCGGGGGCCGGACGCGGTCCTCTCTTCAAGCCGCGCGCGGTCCTGCGGCTGCACGAGCCGCGCGCGGCTCGTCCGACTGTTCTGACAGGAAGGCGGGCAGTGACCGCGAGAAGCGGTCACGTGTCCCGCCTGCAGCTAAGAGCGCGCCGCGAATCTCGGGCGCGCTCTTAAAGAGACAGTGGGAGCCTAAATTGCAAAAAGGCTCCCATTGGCTCCTGTCATGCCAATCACCCCATACACTTACCTGTTGGGGGAGTGGAAGTGACAGGAGCCAATCACATTAGTTTGAAGGCTACTTATACTTACCCTTTTCCCTTAGTTCCTTGCCCTATCGTGGTTTCTGCTACAGTTCCCTTTAGTGCTTGTTGTGTTCAGTTGTGTTTCTCCGTATTTGACCTTGGCTTTGTATTCTGACTTCGTTTTCGCTTTATCCTTTTCTGTACTGTTTGCCGGCTTGCTGATTCCTGTGTACCAGTCCCCGGCTAGTTTTCGTTTACGCTGTCTCTTTGTGCCCTTGACCTCGGATCGTTCCTGACTCTGTCTTATCCTATTACGTCGAGTCCGGCCACTCTAAGGTCCGGTAGACGTATCTCTCCTCTGTACTGTTTTCTGTTAGGCTGGATCCTGCGTGTAGGGGTATATACTCGTTACATTACGATAGGGCCATGGACCCCGCAGATTTAGCTCAACAGATGGCGACCCATGAGGCTAGATTTGTAGAGCAGGATCACCGTATGGATCAAATAGCTCAGGCTCTCCAGACGCTCTTAGCTAGAACCATCCCAGCAACCGCACCTAACCCTCCTGCACCCCTGCTTCCTGAAGTATCGACTATCATTAACGCTACAGCACATTTAACGCCTCCTCCTAGGTATGGAGGGGATTCTAAGACATGCAGAGGGTTCATTAACCAAATAGAGTTTCATTTTGAAATGTATCCACGTTCATTTCCCACAGAGAGGTCTAAAGTTGGGTTCTTTATGCACCAACTTACCGACAAAGCACTTGAATGGGCAAACCCTATTTGGGAGGCTAATGGACCTATGGTGCATAACTTTCACAGTTTCCTAACAGCTTTTCGCAGAACTTTTGATACTATGAAAAGGTCTAAGAATGCCGCTAGAGCATTAATGAGGGTTAAACAGGGTTCTAGGTCTGTGGCTGATTACGCTATACAGTTTCGTACCCTTGCCTCACAGGTCGATTGGACCAATAATGGGTTAACTACGGCCTTCATGGAAGGTTTATCAGACTCTATATTGGATGAGGTAGCAGCTAAGGAGCTTCCTATTGCCTTAGAGGACCTTATTGACTACCTCATCGATATAGATAATAGGATTCGTGACAGGCTCTATACTAAGAACAGGAATAGACGTTTTGTTACACCTATTCAACCCAGAGTTAATATACCGGAGAGTGTTAAAGTACCTGAAGAGGAACCTATGCAATTAGGGGTTGCCAAACTCTCAGATACTGAGAAATTACATAGGAGAAGGGAGGGACTCTGCCTATATTGTGGTAAGAGAGACCATATGGTAAAGGAGTGTCCTCTGCTCCCGGAAAACTCTCGCACCTAAGACCTTATAGGGGACTGGCCTTGGGTGTGATTTCTAAGTCTCCTACTTTGCCTCCTAACCGACTGCTTCTCCCTGTTTCTTTACATATGGGAGAGAGTTGTATAGTTGAAAACATAGACGCCCTGGTTGATTCTGGGGCAGCCGAGAACTTTATAGACTCTGGTTTTGTAAAGAGAAACAATATTCCCATCAGAGAGAAGGAGATACCCTTGGCCGTTGAGGCCATAGATGGTAGACCATTGATATCTCCTGTTGTTACTCACGAGACTGCACCGCTACACATGTACACAGGGGTTCTACACTATGAAACCATTCGGTTCCAGGTCATCACCTCTCCCTCTTCACAGTTGGTGTTAGGGTATCCATGGTTACGTGCCCACAATCCCATTTTTGACTGGGAGACAGGGCAGATAAAATCATGGAGTGAAGCCTGCCATGAGTCATGTACTATTGAAGTCACGCCTGTGAATTCTATTAACGTTCCTACTGTTCCTCCTTTATCTACGACTATACCCTCTCAGTATTTAACTTTAAAGACTGTCTTTGATAAAAGAGAGGCTGACAAATTACCGCCTCACAGACCCTACGATTGTGCTATTGATTTGTTGCCTGGTACTATACCTCCTAAGGGCAGGGTGTACCCCCTATCGGTTCAAGAAAACCGTGTCATGGAGGAGTACATTAAAGAGTCATTAGACAAGGGATTTATTAGAAGATCCTCTTCTCCGGCTGGAGCGGGGTTCTTCTTTGTATCAAAGAAAGAAGGTGATTTAAGACCTTGCATTGATTATAGAGGTCTTAACAAGATCACCATCAAAAATGCTTACCCTATACCTCTAATAACAGAATTGTTTGACAGGCTCAAACATGCTACGGTATTCACCAAATTAGATCTTAGAGGAGCATACAATTTGATACGTATTAAAAAGGACCACGAATGGAAGACAGCCTTTAACACTCGGTCAGGTCATTATGAGTATACCGTCATGCCATTTGGGCTTTGCAATGCCCCAGCAGTGTTCCAAGAATTTATTAATGATGTCTTAAGGGATTTTATTCACTCATTTGTTATTGTGTACTTGGATGACATTTTAATATATTCTACAGACATTCACGCTCATCACAGACATGTTACAACATTTCTGAAGACCCTTCTTGCTAATGGTCTTTATTGCAAATTAGAAAAATGTCTATTCGACCAGTCCGAGGTCCAGTTTTTAGGGTATTTGATTTCCGCCGAGGGTTTTCGGATGGATCCCCAGAAGCTCGCTGCAGTCATAGAATGGCCTCTGCCGCAAGGTCTGAAAGCCATCCAGCGTTTTCTGGGGTTCTCTAATTATTATAGACGTTTTATCAAAGGTTTTTCGTCTATAGTAGCGCCTATAACTCGTATGACTAAAAAGGATGGCAATACACGTGTCTGGTCTACTGAGGCACTTCAGGCTTTTGACTTTCTTAAGACTACGTTCGCCTCTGCCCCTATTTTACAGCATCCTGTCCCCTCATTGCCATATATACTTGAGGTTGATGCTTCCGATATAGGGGTAGGTGCTGTCTTATCCCAAAGAGAGTCTCCTGACAAGCCATTGCATCCTTGTGGCTTCTTTTCTAAACAAATGTCCAAGGCAGAGAGGAATTATGATGTGGGTAATCGCGAACTCCTTGCTATCATTTTAGCACTCAAAGAATGGAGACATTTGCTAGAAGGAACTAAGGATCCTATTCTCATATTTACAGATCATAAGAACCTATCCTACCTTAGCGAAGCTAAAAGATTGTCTTCAAGGCAGGCTAGGTGGTCACTGTTCTTGTCTCATTTTAATTATATAATCACCTATAGGCCAGGTGACCGGAACACTAAAGCGGACGCCCTGTCCAGACAATTCGAGACTATTGACAAACAGGAGATTGATGTCACTCCTGTCATTCCCCCAGACAGGATAATAGCAACTACTATATTGTCTATTTCCTCGTCCCTCTTGCAGGCCATACAAGCGAAACAAGGCATGGCACCCAGCGAGAGGCCTAATGATAAATTGTTCGTTGACATTCCCGAGAGACGGGATATTCTGTCACTTTATCACGATACTAAGACTGCTGGACATCCTGGTATTTCCAAAACAGTGTCAGCCGTTTCTCGGTATTTCTGGTGGGATACCTTACGTAAGGATGTTACTGACTATATAAGTGCTTGTACTACTTGTGCATGTATGAAAACCTCTCGTAGAGTTCCTTGTGGGCTGTTGCATCCGTTGCCCGTTCCCGAGAGACCTTGGTCTAATCTATCAATGGATTTTATTGTTGAATTACCCCCTTCGAATGGTAACACAGTCATCCTAATGATAGTAGATCGGTTTTCCAAAATGGCTCACTTTGTGTCTCTTCGCAAGTTGCCCACTTCCAAGGAATTGGCTCTTATCTTCGCTAGAGAAGTGTTTCGATTACATGGTATTCCCTTATCTATTGTATCCGATAGGGGTAGCCAATTTATTTCCAGGTTCTGGAAAGCCTTTTGTTCGGAGATGGGTATTTCCCTCTCATTTTCTTCCGCTTACCACCCCCAGTCTAATGGAGCTGCTGAACGTGCCAACCAGTCTCTAGAGCAGTACCTCCGTTGTTTTGTGTCTCACCATCAGGACAATTGGTCTGACCTGCTTCCTTGGGCTGAATTTGCTCGGAATAATGCCACTCATGATTCTTCCGGCAAAAGCCCTTTTTACGTTGTCTATGGCCAGCATCCCGTTGTTCTTCCGGCTGCATTCTCCTCTCAGGGCATGCCAGTTCTGGATGAGCATTTGGCTGGTTTGCGTAATACTTGGGAGCAGGTTCAGCGTTCTTTGGTGGACTCTGCTGCCCGCCAGAAGGCTCAGGCTGACAAGCATCGCAGAGCGGCTCCTTCCTATGTTGTGGGGGACAGGGTTTTGCTTTCCACACGGAATATTCGCCTCCGGGTGCCTTCTATGAAATTGGCTCCCCGCTTCATTGGTCCTTATCGCATTATACATAAGGTTAATCCCGTTTCTTATGCCTTGGGTCTGCCTAAGAATCTGCGTATACCCAATGTATTTCACACCTCTTTGTTGAAGCCTTACGTACACAACCGCTATACCCGGCATACTCCCCCTCCCCCTCCTGTCTCTGTGGAGGGTCATGAGGAGTTCGAAGTATCTGCTGTTATTGACTCTCGTTTTCTTCGGGGTCGGCTTCAGTACTTGGTACATTGGAAGGGTTATGGGCCTGAGGAGCGCAGTTGGATTTCTGCGGATGCTGTTCATGCTCCCCGCCTTGTACGTTCTTTCCATTCGCGTTTTCCTGCCAGGCCTGGTCCTGCCCGCCCGGAGGGCGTGTCCTCAGGGGGGGGTACTGTAGCGGTACTTACCTTATCCGGGGGCCGGACGCGGTCCTCTCTTCAAGCCGCGCGCGGTCCTGCGGCTGCACGAGCCGCGCGCGGCTCGTCCGACTGTTCTGACAGGAAGGCGGGCAGTGACCGCGAGAAGCGGTCACGTGTCCCGCCTGCAGCTAAGAGCGCGCCGCGAATCTCGGGCGCGCTCTTAAAGAGACAGTGGGAGCCTAAATTGCAAAAAGGCTCCCATTGGCTCCTGTCATGCCAATCACCCCATACACTTACCTGTTGGGGGAGTGGAAGTGACAGGAGCCAATCACATTAGTTTGAAGGCTACTTATACTTACCCTTTTCCCTTAGTTCCTTGCCCTATCGTGGTTTCTGCTACAGTTCCCTTTAGTGCTTGTTGTGTTCAGTTGTGTTTCTCCGTATTTGACCTTGGCTTTGTATTCTGACTTCGTTTTCGCTTTATCCTTTTCTGTACTGTTTGCCGGCTTGCTGATTCCTGTGTACCAGTCCCCGGCTAGTTTTCGTTTACGCTGTCTCTTTGTGCCCTTGACCTCGGATCGTTCCTGACTCTGTCTTATCCTATTACGTCGAGTCCGGCCACTCTAAGGTCCGGTAGACGTATCTCTCCTCTATACTGTTTTCTGTTAGGCTGGATCCTGCGTGTAGGGGTATATACTCGTTACAGAGGGTGACCCACCCACAGGCTCGAGACTACTCTTACTACTCGACAGTCAAACACACTTACTTGAGATTAGATATGTTTCTTCCACATATATACCTACACCTAATCACATCCTGTAAATATGGCCCCATAATGTGGTCGGACCATGCTCCCCTGTCTCTTGCTTTGCGCATACCTACTCTTCCACTCAAAAGCTTACAATGGAAGTTAAATGACATGCTTCCCCCTTAAACGTCCAAAAGTTGTGCACCATGCTACAACACTACATCACAGAAAACTCCTCGCCATCCACATCACCCACTATAACATGGGAGGCACATAAATCAGTGTTACGAGGGCACATTATAGCATGGCATCCAAACAAAAAAGCAGAGGGAAGCTAAAATTGTCACTCTCACACAAGACATCAGAAAACTTGAACAAAGACACAAACATAACAAGTCCTTACACATCTATGCACAACTTCTAGACTAAAGAACCACCTTACAGTAACTACTGAACTCCCAAGTCAAACGCAAACCCTTACTGTCTAAACACTGTAACGGATCACCTGGCACCCCGACTGGGTACCTCCATTGAAGGATTCTCCTAGCGCTTCTTGAGGACCCCAAGCACTCTAGCCGACACCACAACCACCAAAGGCCAAACCTCTCTTCCTTCAAAGCGAAGCAGGAACAAGCTCTTACAATAACTTAGGAGTGATTATAGCAAGGGAATATGCAGAGCATAGCAATCCCTTGTAGCAGATTCCCCCAATAAGAGACAGGACTCTAAATTGAGAGTGAAGTAGAACTGTCTAAAACTTTATTTTACTTGGGACTAGGCAAGTCATTACATTAACATTGCTGTGAAAACTCAATAAAATTACAAACAGTCAAATCATAGCAGGCAACATACAGTGACCTTTTATAAGACAATGGCATATTTTTAAAGGGGTGGGGGAGACAGTTAACAGAATATATCTCACGTGCCTGCAGAATTAGCAATATGCAAATCTATCGAATATGCAAATGAACTAGTCTTGCTATTCAGGTAGTGCATATTGCTGTTGCTACGAACAGAGGGCACTAGACAAGCTCCATAGCCAAATCCACCTAGTTGGTAGCAAACCTCAGCAGTACAGGAGAGCAGGCAATACATCCCAGGGGCCATATTCACATGGCAGGAGGCTGGCAATCAGTCTTCTCCAATGCCCAGTGGCAAGGCTGGTTCCGCCACAAACTACTCCAAGCATTCCACTTCTTCTATTCAGACCTCTACAATCTGAGACAATATCCACCCTCTCTTGAGGAAATAAACCAATTCCTGTCCACATGACTAAAACAAACGATTCCACCAAATGTAAGACGCATTTTTGACTCGCCGTTATCAGACAAGTTCCTCACCGCAGTCAGATATCTACCTCCTGGCAAGAGTCCAGGCTTAGATGACTTTATGGCCAGATACTATAAAACCTTCTTAACCATCCTCCATGAGTCGATTATGACAGCCTTCAACTCCATCACACCTTCCGGCACCCTCCCAAACGCTGCACTAGAAGCTCACATAACACTTTTATCTAACCCGGGGAAGGACCCCACAGAATGCGGGAATTACAGGCCACTAACCCTAATTAACATAGACTTAAACATTTTCACAAAAATCCTTGCCAACCGTCTGCGACCGCTCCTGCTGGGACTAGCCCCCCTGACCAGACGGGGTTCGTACCCGGGAGGGAGGCCAAAAACAATACCACCAGATTTCTTAACCTCATCCACCTCTTTGGGAGAGAGCCCTTGCAAAGCCTCATCCTCACCATTGATGCCGAAAAGGTGTTTGATAGGGTGGACTGGTCCATGCTAATGGAAACATTACGGGCGATGGGCTTCAGCCCAAATTGGTTTAAGTGGATCTCGGCCATCTACTCCAAGCCAGGGGCGAAAATTAGGGTCAACAGCCAGGAAGTTCAGTGCCAGGAAGCCGATTTGTTTTCCCGATTTGTGTCAATGAACTGACACTGCCCTCAGGGAGCGGCAGTGTCTTATACCTGTCTAATTAGACATCTGCTTCAGGTGGGCTGAGATTGATAGGAGCAGCCACAGGTAACGTCCAGCCCCCAGTGCTGGAGATAAGGCAAGAAATCAATTTAGACTGAAGCAAGAAAGGGAGAGTGGCTCTGAGGCAAGACCATAGGCGTGCGCACGGGGTGTGCCGGGTGTGCCTGGGCACACCCTAATCACACCTCCGTGCTGCACTGCCTCTGGGCAGACTGACATGTCGGGTCCTCGAACCGACACAGGAGGGGGTCCGGCGGCGTGCCCACAATGCCGCCGGGTGCGAGGCCCCTCCTGTCAGTCTGCCCTGACAGAGATCCGGCCTCAGTCTGCAGCTCCGCTGGGAGTGAGCTGCAGACTGAGGTGTCTCGCGATCTCCAGACTGTCAGAGCGTTGCCGCGGCAACGCCCTGACTGGAGATCGCAAGGCTCACCATGAGGTCTGCAGCTCACTCCCGGCGGAGCTGCAGACTGAAGAGAGAGGGCGCCCACTGGACCACCAGGGCAGGTATTTATAAACCCCCCCTTCCACCCCATTCACTCACCCCCTTCTACCCACTGCCCCCCACCCCATTCACTCACCCCCTTCTACCCACTGCCCCCCACCCCACCCCCTTCTACCCCCTGTCACTCACTGCCCCCATCCAACCCCCTGTCACTGCCCCTACCCCCTTCCCCTCTACCCCCTACCCCCTGCCACTGCCCCTCTACCCCCCAACCCCTGTCACTACCCCTCCACTCCCCCACACCCCCTGTTACTACCCCCCTAACCCCTGTCACTGCCCCTCTACCCCCTTACCCCTGTCACTACCTCCCTACCCCCTGCCACTGCCCCTCAACCCCCCCTAACCCATGTCACTACCCCCTACCCCCTGTCACTGCCCCTCCACTCCCCCACACCCCCTGTTACTGCCCCTCTACCCCCCTAACCTGTCACTACCCCTCCACTCCCCCACACCCCCTGTTACTACCCCCCTAACCCCTGTCAATGCCCCTCTACCCCCTTACCCCTGTCACTACCCCCCTACCCCCTGCCACTGCCCCTCAACCCCCCTAAAGCATGTCACTACCCCCTACCCCCTGTCACTGCCCCTCCACTCCCCCACACCCCCTGTTACTGCCCCTCTACCCCTAACCCCTGTCACTACCCCTCTACCCCCTAATCCCTGTCACTGCCCCTCTACCCCCTTAACCCCTGTCACTACCCCCTACCCCTTGCCACTGCCCTTCCATCCCCCACACCCCCTGTTACTGCCCTTCTACCCCCCTTACCCCTGTCAGTACTGCCCAACCCCTGTCACTGCCCCTCTACCCCCCCAACCCCTGTTACTACCCCCTTACCCCCTGTCACTACCCCTCCACTCACCCACACCCCCTGTTACTGCCCCTCTACCCCAACCCCTGTCACTAACCATCTACCCCTGCTACCTCCTGTCACTGCCCCTCTACCCCCTTACCCTCTACCACCTGTCCCTCTACCCCCTTACCTCCTGTCGCTGCCCCTCCACCCACTACCCCCTGTCACTGCCCCTCCAACCACCTAACCCCTGTCGCCCACACAGTGCACCCCTCACAATCATACACACTGTACCCCACACACATTGCATCCCTCACAATCACACACACTGTACCCCTCACAACTACACACACTGTACCCCTTACAATTACACACACTGTACCCTTCACAATCATCCACACTGCACCCTTCACAATTACAACACACTGTACCTTTCACAATTACACACACTGTACCCCTCGCAATCACACACACTGCACCCCTTACACGCTGCACTGCTCACAATCACACACACTGCACCTATGTATATTTGTATTTGTGTGTATGCATGTATGTATATATATGTATGTGTGTGTATGTGTATATAGAAATACATATACACGCGGCGTGTGTTTGTGCTTTATGGTGCACACCCTAATGCAACAGGCTGCGCACGCCTATGGGCAAGACAACAGCACTACAGCACAGAAAAACACAGTTCAAATCCCCTGTTGGGCACTTCTGGGGTGACCATGTCTGGCCTTTGATGAATCTCCTATAGTAATTTGCAAACCCAATAAACCTTTGAATGGCTTTTAACTAGGGATCGACCGATACTGATTTTTTAGAGCCGATACCGATACCGATATTCTGTGAACTTTCAGGCCGATAGCCGATATAATTTGCCGATATTCTGTACATTTACCATTTTGGAAAATAAAAACTATTTCTAAAGGTAAATGCACAAAATATACATGCCACGTGTAGTGGATGCAGTGTGTTTAGACAGGGGAGCTGTGTATGTTTGTGTAGTGTGTGTGTAGGGGATGCAGTGTTTGTTTAGTGTGTGTGTGTGTAGTGGATGCAGTGTGTGTTTGTGTTGTGGATGCAGTGTGTGTTTGTGTTGTGGATGCATTGTGTGTTTGTGTAGTGGATGCAGTGTGTATTTGTCTAGTGTGTTTGTGTAGTGTGTGGGTAGTGTGCGTAAAGTGAATGCAGTGTGTGTGTAAAGTGAATGCTGTATATACTAAATGCAAAGTGTGTGTGTTTGTGTAGTGTGTGTGTATTTGTGTAGTGTGTGTATAGTGAATGTAGTGTGTTTATATAATGCAGAGTGTGTGTGTGTTTGTATAGTGTATGTATATAATGCAGAGTGTGTGTGTAGTGTGCATTATATAAACACACTACACAAACACACACTGAATTATATAAACACACTACACAAACACACACTGAATTATATAAACACACTACACAAACACACTGTGTATATAATGCAGTGTTTATATAATGTAGTGTTTATATAATGCAGTGTGTTTGTATAGTGTGTGTATAATGCAGTGTGTTTGTATAGTGTGTGTGTATAATGCAGTGTGTTTGTATAGTGTGTGTGTGTATATATAATGCAGTGTGTTTGTATAGTGTGTGTGTATATATAATGCAGTGTGTGTTTGTATAGTGTGTGTATATAATGCAGTGTGTGTTTGTATAGTGTGTGTATATAATGCAGTGTGTGTTTGTATAGTGTGTGTCTATACAAACACACTGCATTATACACACACACACACAATACAAACACACTGCATTATATACACACACACTAAACAAACACACACTGCATTATAAACACACACACTGCATTATTATACACACACACTGCATTATATACACACACACTATACAAACACACACTGCATTATTATACACACACACACACACACACACACTGCATTATATACACACACACTATTCAAACACACTGAATTATATACACACACACTATTCAAACACACTGAATTATATACACACACACTATTCAAACACACTGCATTATATACACACACACTATTCAAACACACTGCATTATATACACACACACTATTCAAACACACTGAATTATATACACAGTGTGTTTGTGTAGTGTATGTGTATAATAATAGAGTGTATGTGTGTGAGGGGGCATTTTTTTTTATATTAAATTAATATTTTTTTATATGTTTAATTATTATAATTTTGTTGTTGTTGTCCCCCCTCCCTGTTTTTTGCCTTGCCAGGGAGGGGGGGCCAGTCAGTGGCATTGGCTTAGGCTGCTGGGGGGGGGGGGGGGGGTGAGCGGGCAGCAAGCGTTTACTCACCTCCCAGCAGCTCCTCCAGCTCCCCAGTGTAAATCTCGCGAGACCCGCGGCCGTCAGAGCTGGCCGCGGGTCTCGCGAGATTTACACTGGGGAGCTGGAGGAGTTGCTGGGAGGTGAGTAAATGCTTGCTGCCCGCCCCCCCCAGGACCGCCAGGCTTGTAATGAGCCTGGCGGTCCTGGGAGGTATTATCGGCAATATCGGTATCCCTATTGGCCGATACCGATATTGCCGAAAATACCGAATATCGGCCGATTATATCGGTAAAACCGATAATCGGTCGATCCCTACTTTTAACCCATCGGGTAATGGCCAATGTAGAACAGCTTCTAGTTTGCGTGGGTCCATCTGAAACCCAGAGGCAGAGATATTATAGCCCAAGAACTGAACTTCCGTTTGCAATATAGCTTGTTTTTTTTAGCAAAGTTTCCAACACTTGCTTAACATACCCACGATGAGTCTGGATATCGGGGGAATAAATAAGTATATCATCCAGATATACCAATTCAAAAGTATAAATGTAGTCTCTGAGAACATCATTGATGAGATCTTGAAATATGGCTTGAGCATTGCATAAGCCGAAGGGCATTATTATTATTATATTATTTATAGAGCGCCATCAAATTCCGCAGCGCTTTACAATGGGTGGACGAACAGACATGTAGTTGTAACCAGACAAGTTGGACACACAGGAACAGAGGGGTTGAGGGCCCTGCTCAATGAGCTTACATGCAAGAAGGAGTGGGGTAAAATGACACAAAAGGTAAGGATAGTATTAGACTAGTGACAGTTGCAGAATAGGAATCAGTTGGGCGCTATTTAGAGTTTAATTGATACGCTTTTATGAAGAAGTGGGTTTTTAATGATTTTTTGAAGGAGTGGAGACTGGGTGAGCATCTAACGGAGGAGGGAAGCGAGTTCCACAGGAACGGTGCAGCCCTCGAGAAGTCTTGAAGGCGAGCATCAGAGGTGGGAGTACGGACAGAAGATAGACGTAAGTCTTCAGCAGATCGTAAGGGCCTAGACGGGACATACTTGTGTATAAGGGAGGATAGATAGATGGGAGCAGCATTATGTAGACATTTGAAAGCAAGAACCAGAATTTTAAATTGAGCTCTATATTTTATAGGAAGCCAATGTAGGAACTGACAGAAGGGTGAGGCATGGGAGGTGTGGGCGGACAGGAAGATGAGTCTCGCCGCCACATTCATCATGGACTGTAACGGCGCAAGTTGGGAGCACGTAAGACCACTGATAAGCGGATTGCAGAAGTCAAGGCGAGAAAGTACAGTGGAATGGACCAACACCTTAGTCGCATCTGGCGTTAAGTAGGGGCGGATGCGCGCAATGTTTTTGAGATGGAAATTACAGGATTTGGCGATAGAGTGAACATGAGGCTTGAAGGAGAGGTTGGAGTCAAAGAGAACACCTAGGCAGTGAGCCTGCGTGGTGGAGCTGATGGTAGCACCATTGACTTGGAGGGAGACAGACACAGGAGTAACAACACTTGAGGGAGGAAAGACCAGAATTTCAGTTTTGGTCAAGTTTAGTTTAAGGAAGTGGGCAGCCATGCAGTTAGAAACAGCAGAGAGGCAGTCAGAGACTAGTGACAATTTCTCGTGTTAAATGCAGTTCTCCATTCATGTCCCTCCTTAATCCTTACCAAATTATAAGCACTCCTAAGGTCAAGTTTGGTAAACACCTTAGCGCCCTAGAGTCTTTCAAACAATTCTAAGATAAGGGGAATGGGATAAGTATTTTTGATGGTGATCTTGTTCAATGCCCTATAATCAGTACATGACCGTAACTCTCTTTTCTTGGTAACAAAAAAGAACCCTGCACCTGCAGGAGATGAAGATTTACGTATGTGGCCTTTTTGTAGAGACTTTTTAATGTATTCTTTCATAACTCTACTTTCCTGTTGCGATAAGGTATATATTCCCCCTCTAAGTGGTTTAGTGCCGGGTAAAAGAAATATTAAGCAATTTTAGGATCTGTGAGGGGGTAGCGTATCAGTGTGACTTTTATTAAACACTTCTTTAACTTCCCTATAATGCACTGGAATTTCTGTAGGTAGATTAACGATACCCACTCTTTTAGTAATAGGTAACATACATCTCTCTTCACATTTTTTACCCCATTCCAGTATCTCCCTTTTAGCCCAATCAACACGGGGGTTATGCTTCATAAGCCATGGGAATCCAAGTATAATGGGACAAGAAGGGGAAGCAATTATCTGGAATGTGATGAGTTCTTTGTGTAACATACCTATCGTGGTAGTCATAGGTAGTGTTTCGTGGGTAATTAAAGGCTGAGAGAGTGGTCTCCCATCAATGGCCTCAATGGCCAGGGGTGATGATCTCTCCTTGATGGGTAGGAGTTGTTTACTGGCAAATTGCCGATTGATAAAGTTTTCTGCAGCGCCAGTCAATCAGGGTGTTACACGTAAAACTTATCTTATCAATTTGAGCAGCAACTCTAAGGAGAAATCTACTTTGCGTAGTTAGTACCAGGGGACATATACATCACACCTAAAACCGGTCCCCTAATGGTTCTTAGGTGCGTACGTTTTCTGGACGTATGGGACAAGCATTTCTTATGTGTCCTTTCTTGCCACAGTATAGGCAGAGGCCCTCTTTTCTCCTAAACTGTTTCTCTGCCTCTGACAGTCTCATAACCCCTAACTGCATAGGTTTAGGTTCAGGTTGTACATAAGGGCCAGGGACAACATGATTGGAGAAGCGAGGTGCCAGTGACTGTGACAAAATGCCTTTTGTCACTGGATTTTTAGGTGACAAGCTGCCCTTTTCCCCTGGCTGTTGGAGGAGCCTGATTGCCAGCCTCCTGCCTCATGACTATGGCCCTTTACAAACATTATTTGGGCTAATGGATTTTTATTATGCTGCTGTTGGCCCTTTAAGAACCATCTGCAGACATACTGTGACTTTTGGGAACAATGTCCCTTTAAGACTATGGCCCCTGGAAGATATTGCCTGTTAAAGACTATTTTAGCAGATTGGATTTTAAAAGACTTGCTGCCCCTTTAAATGGTATTGGAGCAGGTCTGCAGCTTTAAATTGGCACTTCGGGGGGGGCGGGGCCTGGACTTCATGGCGGCTGGACGTGTCTTGCTTGAGCTCCGAGCTCGATAGTTCCTTCCAGACTGAGCAAATGCATACCAGCCAGCCGGGACCCCCACAAATGCCTGACCTGAGTCATACCTACTTCAGGAACCAGCCGAAGTGCCCCGGGTCTGCCGCCCGCGGGTACACAGAGCGCCTGTCGAGGGTGACGGGATTGAGGCCTAGCAGTATCGCCGGACAGGGGAGGCGGCCGATCCCCTGCTCTGTGCGACCTAGTGCCCTCCCAAGCTTGCAACACAGCCCTGCTCCCCCCCTGGACCGGCGGGGGTTATCCCGGTCCGTTTACTCACACAGAGCGCTCACCCTCAGGACCCTCCAGGGCGCGGCCCCAACCGACGGACGCCACGAGGCCCAAGGAAAATGGCCGACAGCAGTACACAGGACCCGGTCCTGCAGAGCCAACGGAATGCGACCCACTCACCTCGGGCGTCCGCGGATGCCGCTTTTGAGATCTTCTGGGCCAAATGGGAGGCCCGCTTGAGAATGGCTGCTCTGGCTGCTCTGGCTGCTCAGACGGTACGGGAGACTCGGAGACGGCATGCAGAGGACTTGCAGAGGCCCCGACCGGGCGAGACGACTCCAAGCATAGCGACATCCGACCACAGACATCCACCTGGGCAGATACCCACCAGGAGTAAGGCAGCAGCACAACACCCCCGCGGGCAGACAACCGCTAAACGCAGTCACTGGAGATTTCCCCCAAAAAGCAGTCGGAGAGCATTGAACAGCTCCCCACAAAAGAGGAAAGGGGACGCTCTGCACCTGCAGACAAGCAAGAAAAAGCATGGAGAATCGATCCGGTCTAACACCCATCACAAAAGACGGGTAAATGCATATAAATGCCTACCCAGAGACCCATCGCACAACAGCAAGTCACTGAAGCAACACCTACAAAACAGGTTGGCGTACCAGGCCTCTAGGGTGGGCATAGGCTGATGGACATGAATAACCACGGGGACTTCCACTACCCACCACTGTTTAGACGTTCAGCCTGAAAGCACAACCCTGGAAAATACCTCCAAGTTCCAACTTTTTTTTTTTATGATTACTTTTTTGCTGTTAAGGTTAAATGTTTTGGTACCCTCAGTCATAAATTTTAACGCTGTAGCCAGGCAGATACCCCAAAACACCAGCCTACTTAAGAGGTATACCCTACGTTGCTACGGATATATATCCACTAAGGATAGGCACGATAGATCACCCAGGGTCCTAAAACCAGTTATAATTACTTGTTGGTTTACAAGCTCTGACCCACGTTATTACAGTACTTGAAGCCGGGACCCTCTTGAATATCTAGCTAACCTGAATCTACTAATGCCTTAATGCGGAGTTCATCATTACACTGTTAGACTAGTCGTGCCTAGCAACTAGCATCTTTTTCTTTAAGTAACCTATGTCAGGAAAGTTCAGCCTAGCGCACTACGATTTTAACGAGTTAATTTTTACTTAGGCAACCAAGCACTAACTTAATCAACCAATAGGTCGAATCATATAAGCCTGCTTAATGTTTCAGCTACAATTTGTCACGTATTCTGACTTGCAAAAAAAAACAAAAAGGGCAATGTTTTTCAATGCCTCACCAATGTTACAAAATGTGTACATATTTGCTTGCACCAGCTATTGTGGCAGTGCAAACATGATTGTTCCCACTAGGCACAAATAAAATAAAGAATTAAAAAAAAAAAAAATTGGCACTTCGGATGCAGCCGAAGTGCTGAAGTACTTGAAGTGGCCACCATTCGACAAACCAACACGTGGCAGCGGCCATCTTTGTTCATTCGAACGAGGTCAGCGGTATGTGTAGCCAAATCCATGGAACTGAAATCGGCTACACATTTCAACAAACCCTTACCTTCTCCTACCCTTACCTTCTCCTACACTAAATTTTCAGCTGCAGAGACTAAGTCCCGTGAACTCACTGCTATACTAAGCTAAATGCACGAACGGCCCCATTCGTCGTTTTTCTGTGTAAAATAGACCGACCGCACAGCCCAAATCTATGGAACTGTTTTGGGCAGGAAAATGTGCTGGCGGTCGGTCATAAAGGACTTCCGCCTAACTTTTTATGTTCTGGAGGGATTTGTCTGATTTTTGGTTATGTCTATATTTAAAGTATGCTGATTCTGAATATGTATGTTTTATGTGAATATGATGCATATTATTAAAGTTACAGTATATGTATAAAAAGTGTATTTTTTACCAGCTCCCACCAAAGCCACATCCAAACCGGGGGAACCGGTGACAGCGGACTTGCTTCAACAAATGCTGAGCAAGCTACGCAAAAACATTGCAGCAGATATGGCATATTATAAAACTGCTATAGACACAGCAACCGCCAAAATCAACAGGCTAGAGGATATCTCCGGCACCCAAAACACACGGCTAACAGCAGTAGAACAACAAGTGGCCGACCTCCAGCGCCATCAAAAATCCTCCATAGACAGAATGGACGCTATGGAAGACCAACGCAGGAGATACAACCTAAAGGTCAGGGGCATACCTGACTCAGTGGGGGCAACAGAGGCGCCACACTATATCAGACGTCTCTTGAACACTGTCCTGCTGCCTAAGCAAGCGAAGGCAGTAAGGCTAGATGGAATGTTTAGGCTGCCAAAACCTACCAGAGCTCCTGCGACCGCATCCATGGATCTCATAATCCGATTCCAATTACTCCAACACAAGGCTCTGACCATGGCGGGGCTCCGGGGAAAGACCCCCTTACACTTTGAAGGATCAACACTATCCATCTTCTCGGACCTGACCAGGACCACCATGGCATGGAGAAAGGAGATGCAACCAAGCCTACAGCTCCTGAGAAATAGAGATATCCCCTACAAGTGGGGAACCCCAAGAGCAGTCATCGTATTAGCACACAGCGTCCAGGAGCCCGGATCATTGCTCACCACCCTGGCATCCAGACGCCACCGAACCAGAGAGATCTGATCCTATCACAACTAAATCCAGCCGATATACCGGAGTTCATGCCAGGCCAAGCTCAGAAAACGCAGGGACACGCCGCACCACCGTGAGAGACTTACCCAGAGGGTGAATTCCATCTCCCCCCCTGTCTGGGGACTGACTTTACATAGATGCACCCTACTATCAATAAATACCAATAAATAGTCACTCCTTACACAATACAAAACCGACCTAACCCTACACCCTAGCCACACATATAGCTCCTTCGCAGTTACAACTCATGCACCCAATCTCAATAAGCACTACACATAGCCCGAACATATAAGGCCAATCCAGAGAGAGCGGGCTAACTTAGGAGCATATAGCTCAATTGTGAAATCCCCCCACCCATCCCCACAACCAAACCGAGACACACCACTAAACAATTGCAGTAAAGGGGATGCCTCTCTCAGTGGAGTTTCTACTGTTACATACCGTCACTAGACAGCCGATCACTACTGCACCACTGAGGCAAATCGTGTCATGTTTATGTTTGTACTAAATTTTACTCAAAAAAATTTTCACACTGCATATTACTGCTCTAATGATGACCTGTAATACTTGCAAAGTTGATGTTGTTATACACCTTATGTTTGAATGCCATATATGTTATATGTGCAGTGTGACACAAAAAGAAAGATTTTTTTTTTTTTAAAGTGTATTTTTCCTGCCTGTGATAAATTACATTAACCCATTGTGTTCAGTAATTATATCACAGGCAGAGGGGAGGGATTGTATGTCTGTGCTGGGTGTTGTAACGGATCCTTACAAGTCCCTGGTAACTGTGAAGCAAACAAGGGAATTACAGTTTAAACCTCTATTCATTTCATTGTCTCCTGTTCGCATGATTTAAGTGAATCCACAGTGTAAAATATAAGAGGATTCGAAAGAATAAACCGTTCGCATGATTCAGTACGAATTCCGTGTGTAAAGTATAGGTGGCCGCCATTTCGGGACTCTTACACGTGTTCGCGGCCATCTTGTGCACGAACAGCGGTATTTGCCTGTAAATGCATGGAACTGAAAACGGATACCCAAACAGGCGAATACCGCTGAGTCCTCCAGACCTCCGTAAATTCGTACTAAAACTACCGAACGTCCCACCATTCGGTAGTTATGCTTAACCATCTATGGGGATTTCAGCGACCACCGAGATTCGTATGGATGACCAGGTTTTCGGATCTTTTTACCGTGCGAACGGAGACCGACCGCAAGGCCAAAACTCATGGAACTAATTTCGGCTAGTTAGTCTGTGCGGTCGGTCAAAACTTTGGAACTCTGTATCTCCCGAACAATACATCCGAATGGGCTGATTTTTGGACATATTGTTCCCCTGAAGGAGAGCTATCCAGCGCTACCGGATTTAAAGCTGTACCCCCTGTTTTTGGGGTACATCCAGAACTTGTGTAAAAATGTGGACATTTTAATTATGTTATGTGGTTATCTGAGGGGAGGAGACGTGGGGGTGTTACCATACGTATTATTGGTTGTTTTCATCCTCCCCCTGGGAGTGTCCTGTATGTATCTGTTCCTAATAAAAAGCAGGCTGGGTGTTCCAGTCCTCAGTTCATCTTGACCCTTCAAAACGTAGCCTCGTCCCGTTCTTGGAAGGGGATTATTTGGGAAGATTACTCTGCTCCTGTTTACAGCGGAACCTGACTCTCTCTGGATATCGTGGATGGGATTGTACCAGCTTTACTTCTCCACAGTAGCTTGCAGGGAAAAGGACGTCTCCAGCGGCAGATACCCTCTCAATACCTGGGTAGCCGTTACATTGGTTGGCAGCGGTGGGATGGTCCTTTCATCCAAGGAGCAAGCCCTGAATGGAGACACAGTTTGCCAAGCTAAAAAGGCCCACATTGAAAGATCTATTGGAGAGTCGTGGTAGGAGCGCCAGTAACAGACCACGGAGAGAGCTGATAGCAGACCTACTGGAGCTAGATGAGATGGATAGGTCCATGGAAGTCACTGAGCCCATGGCACCCGTCAGCGAGGACGATGAGATTACTGCAATTGTACGGCGGAGATTATCTTTATACCCAGCCACGTCCGTGGAGCTAATAAACCAACTGATCCGAGAAACAAGGGAAGAAATACAAACTAAGAAGGAGCAAGACACGGCACTGGTAAGGGCTAACCAGCCTATTACACATACAGTTCCTACTCCTACACACAATGCTGCAGTAAAGAAAATTCCATTTACTGCTTTTAAAACCTTTGTGGAAAGTGAAGAAGAAATTGACGGTTATTTGGCAGACTTTGAAAGGCAGTGCTCCCTACACCAAGTACCACCAGAGCAATGGGTCACTATTTTGGCTGGGAAGCTATCAGGAAAAGCAAATGAGGCTTTTCGAGCACTGACTACAGAGGAGATTGCACAGTACCAAAAAGTAAAAGAGGCACTACTCCGCCGGTACGCGGTAACCCCAGAGACATACCGTCGCCGCTTCCGGGAGTCCAAAAAGAAAGCTGTGGACTCCCACATGGAATGGGCTAATAGGTTACAGCGAGTGGCATCACACTGGATGCAAGGCTGCAACGCTAGCACGGGAGAAGAAGTATTACAACTGTTTTTATTGGAACACTTCTTCCAAGGTGTATCTGCTGACTTGCAGGATTGGGTAAGGGACAGACGCCCTAGCAATTTAAAGGAGGCAGCTCAGCTGGCAGATGAGTACGCCGAAAGTAGGAGAGTAAGCCAAAATACCCCAAGGCCAGCTATCAAAGTGGAGCAACGGCCCCCGGCTGCCTCGTCTCGACCAGAGTTCCGAGCTCCCATACCACCAGGGCCAGCTTGGCCTCAAGGACACAACAACTACCCCCGAGATTCGCATAGGATCACCTGTCACCGGTGCAACAACCCTGGACATATCGCAAGGTATTGCCCGCTAGGACCAGCCGCTAATAATAATTGGAGGCGTAACTCCACAGAGAACAACACCACACGTACCTCTGCTGCCCACTGTGTAGAGGCCGAAATGGGCCCCGAGGAATGCTTGGGCATTTTGTATGAGGCAGATCCGATACAAGCCGCCTCCCCAGATAATCGCCAGCACCATAGGCAAGAGGTACGCATTACTTTGGTGCAGCGACACTTGGTAAAGCCAGAGCATTTGGCCAAACACACCGTTGCTGTCCGTGTTGCAGGGGGGGCTGTATTTCGTTTACCCACAGCCCGGGTACACTTGGACTGGGGGGTTGGGTCAGGAAAGACCACGGTGGGCATCATGGATAATCTACCTGCTGAGGTCATCTTGGGCAACGATATTGGCCCTCTGACTTCAGCCTACTTGCCCACCACAGATGCAGCCTGCCCCGTAACCACCCGAGCTCAGAGCAGGCTTACCGATGACGCCACCACAGGCCAGGAGACCCAGGTAAGCAACACACAGACACGTAGGTCACACATAAGGGAGAAGCCATTAACTTGGGACACCCCAGAAGAGTTTGGGAGGGAGACTAGAAAGGACCCCACCCTGCAGACGTACCGGGAGATAGCTGCTAGTGGGGGGGATGAGCATGAACGTTTTGTATGGGAACATGACAGGTTATACCGACTGACTGTGAGTAGGAAGAAGGGCTGTGCCCCTTCACAGAAACGCCAACTAGTGGTACCCAGAAAGTACCGGTTGGAGCTTCTCCGAATTGGCCATGATATTCCCCTAGCAGGACATTTGGGGGGTAACCGCACAACCTATCGGATCGCCCAGACCTTCTTCTGGCCGGGGATTTCCAAGGATGTGCGGCGCTACTGCAGTACCTGCGACATATGCCAGAGGGTAGGGAAGAGAGGGGATCACCCTAAAGCTCGATTGTCACCTATGCCCATAATCGAGGAACCGTTTAGCCGGGTGGCAGTCGACCTGGTGGGGCCCCTACCTAACCCTAGCCCATCCGGTAAGAAATATATACTCACTGTGGTGGACTACGCTACCCGCTACCCGGAAGCCGTCGCCCTGACAAATAGTCAGGCCGACACTGTCGCCAGTGCCTTAGTGGGGATATTCACTAGAGTAGGTTTTCCCCGAGAAATACTATCTGACAGGGGGACTCAATTTACCGCAGATCTGACCCAACAGTTATGGAAGGTCTGCGGTATTCAAAACCTCCTCAGCTCACCCTACCACCCCCAGACGAACGGTCTCTGCGAGCGCTTTAATGGTACCTTGAAACAGTTGCTGAGGACCTTTACCGCGGAATACAGAGACTGGGAGCGATTCTTGCCACACCTCTTGTTTGCATATCGAGAGGTGCCGCAGGAATCCACTGGGTTCTCCCCGTTCGAACTGCTCTACGGAAGAAGGGTACGAGGTCCCCTCGACCTCATCCGGGAGCATTGGGAAGGGGAGATGGAATCTGAAGGGATCCCTATTGTACCGTATGTTCTGGAGATGCGGGACCGCATGGAGCAGTTGGCCCGGATGGCACGGGACCATCTCCATGCGGCCCAGGGTCGACAGAAGCGTTGGTATGATAGGGGCGCCCGACAGAGAACCTTCCAGGTGGGTCAGAAAGTGCTGGTACTTAGACCGGTAAAGGGAAATAAACTCCAGACATCCTGGCAGGGCCCTTACAAAGTAGTAGCGCAGATCTGCGACACTACTTATGTGATTGCCAGCAATAAAGATGAGAGAATCCAGAAAACCTTTCATGTAAATTTACTAAAAGAATACCAAGAGAGGCCAGAGGATATTGCCACTATATGCATTTCTGCTACCGAGGACCCCGACAGCCTACCTATCCCAGACCTGTTAGCACCCAGAAAATCCCCTAGCTTGGACACCATCCAACTAGGGGAGCGGCTAACCGCAGCCGAAAAGGGCCAACTTAGACAGTTGATAATGGAAAAGAAATTAACGTTCGCTCAGGAACCAGGGTACACCACGCTAGCGACCCACCATGTCGAGACCCCAGGACAAGTACCCCTTAGGCAGACCCCATATCGAATCCCTGAGGCAGTCAGGGGAGAAATGAAGAAGGAAGTACAAGAGATGCTAAGGTTAGGAGTCATAGAGCCATCTGACAGCCCCTGGGCTTCACCCGTAGTCCTAGTACCCAAAAAGGACGGAGCTACTAGATTTTGTGTAGACTATAGGCGACTCAATGACCGTACCGTGACAGATGCGTACCCCATGCCCCGAGTGGACGAACTATTAGACCGCATTGCCAGGGGGAGGTATCTGACCACCATTGATCTATGCAAGGGATACTGGCAGATCCCCCTGGCCAAGGAGGCTATCCCCAAGTCGGCGTTCGTCACCCCATTTGGCCTGTACCAATTTAAGGTCATGCCATTTGGGATGAAGAACGCCCCAGCTACCTTTCAGCGCTTGGTGGATAGACTTCTTGATGGCTTCCAGGACTTTGCCTGCGCATACCTGGATGACATAGCGATCTATAGTGAAACATGGGGGGAACACTTGCGACATGTAGAGGCTGTACTGGATCAGATTCGGGCCGCAGGCCTGACTCTGAAACCAGAAAAATGTAACTTCGGCATGGCCGAAGTCCAATACCTGGGACACAGGGTAGGATGTGGGAAACAACGCCCGGAACCCGCTAAGATTGAGGCGGTAGCTAACTGGCCCACACCCCACACCAAGACGCAGGTATTGGCATTCCTAGGGACAGCAGGATACTATAGGAAATTTGTCCCGGACTATAGTACTATCGCTAAACCCCTGACCGACTTAACGAAAAAGAACTTGCCTAGGGTAGTCCTGTGGTCTCCGGCCTGTGAGACAGCCTTTCAAGCCTTGAAAAATGCTCTGATCAATGCACCTGTTCTATCTGCCCCCGTTCCTAACAAAAGATTTGTCGTCCATACAGATGCATCCATGTATGGACTGGGGGCAGTTCTGAGCCAGATCGGAGAAGATGGGGGAGAACACCCTGTCGCGTATCTCAGCAGAAAACTATTGCCCAGAGAAGTGAGTTACGCGGCAGTGGAAAAAGAATGTTTAGCCCTAGTTTGGGCCCTAAAGAAACTTACACCCTACTTATATGGACAGGAGTTTACCCTGATCACCGATCATAACCCCCTGGTATGGCTGAACCGAGTAGCTGGAGACAATGGACGCTTACTAAGATGGAGCTTAGCACTACAGCCATATAATTTCTGCATTCAGTATCGCCCGGGCCGCTTCAATGGAAACGCTGATGGATTATCCAGGCAAACGGAACTTTTACCGTAGCAGCAGACCGGACAGCCCCAAGTTGACCCGAAAAGGATCAATCCGGGTCTGCCGGAGTGTTCCACAAAAGGGGAGCAGTGTAACGGATCCTTACAAGTCCCTGGTAACTGTGAAGCAAACAAGGGAATTACAGTTTAAACCTCTATTCATTTCATTGTCTCCTGTTCGCATGATTTAAGTGAATCCACAGTGTAAAATATAAGAGGATTCGAAAGAATAAACCGTTCGCATGATTCAGTACGAATTCCGTGTGTAAAGTATAGGTGGCCACCATTTCGGGCTCTTACACGTGTTCGCGGCCATCTTGTGCACGAACAGCGGTATTTGCCTGTAAACGCATGGAACTGAAAACGGATACCCAAACAGGCGAATACCGCTGAGTCCTCCAGACCTCCGTAAATTCGTACTAAAACTACCGAACGTCCCACCATTCGGTAGTTATGCTTAACCATCTATGGGGATTTCAGCGACCACCGAGATTCGTATGGATGACCAGGTTTTCGGATCTTTTTACCGTGCGAACGGAGACCGACCGCAAGGCCAAAACTCATGGAACTAATTTCGGCTAGTTAGTCTGTGCGGTCGGTCAAAACTTTGGAACTCTGTATCTCCCGAACAATACATCCGAATGGGCTGATTTTTGGACATATTGTTCCCCTGAAGGAGAGCTATCCAGCACTACCGGATTTAAAGCTGTACCCCCTGTTTTTGGGGTACATCCAGAACTTGTGTAAAAATGTGGACATTTTAATTATGTTATGTGGTTATCTGAGGGGAGGAGACGTGGGGGTGTTACCATACGTATTATTGGTTGTTTTCATCCTCCCCCTGGGAGTGTCCTGTATGTATCTGTTCCTAATAAAAAGCAGGCTGGGTGTTCCAGTCCTCAGTTCATCTTAACCCTTCAAAACGTAGCCTCGTCTCGTTCTTGGAAGGGGATTATTTGGGAAGATTACTCTGCTCCTGTTTACAGCTGAACCTGACTCTCTCTGGATATCGTGGATGGGATTGTACCAGCTTTACTTCTCCACAGCAGCTTGCAGGGAAAAGGACGTCTCCAGCGGCAGATACCCTCTCAATACCTGGGTAGCCGTTACAGGTGTGTTTTACGGTGTTCCTGTAAATGATTGGTTGTACTGTGTCCCACCCTGTGGGATGTCCCCTTGCATGGGGACTTGCATAAAAGCCAGTGTGTGGTCATTAAAAGTTCAGATCATCTTGGACCTTCATGAAGTTTCGGCTCATGTTTGGGGGATTGGAGAACTACACTCTGGGGATTGCTATAATCACTATACTCCCCAGGGTATAATCACTAAGCTCTGCTAAGAGCTTGTTCTTGTTCCTGCTGTCTGGAATTCGGAGAGGTCCACCTACTGGAAGCTGGACCCTGGTCTTGGGTCCAGAGTGGGTGGAGACGGCGAGACCCCAACCAAGCTGCGCCGGTTCGTGGGGTCTGCAGTGGTTATGGTGTCAGGCAGAGTGCTTGGAGTCCTCGGAAAGCACTAGGAGCATCCGTCAGTGGAAGGTACCCGGTCGGGGTGCCAGCGGTTCCGGTACAGTAACATATTCATAGGTCTGGTTTTATTTCTAGTTATCACTCTCTGTTCCTAAGTAGGTTATCGATATGCATCACATAAGTGATTTATTCATTAAACTTTCCTGCTAGTTTTTTGGCTGCAATTTTGTCAAGGATAGCTTCGGATAATCCCTCTGCAAATGCAGTGATTAATCCGTTATTAGTCCAGTCTACCTCTGAAGCTAGGGTGCGGAATTCTATGGTGTAATCTGAGACAGACCGGTTCCCTTGTTTAATATGCATTAGGGCAGTGGAAGCGTTGTTCTCCCTTGTCAATGGTTCAAACGTTAATTAGAATTCTGCATGGAATTCTTGATAATTATGGGCAATAGTCCTATCACTTTCCCATAATGGATTGGCCCAAGCTAAGGCTTTACCTTTCAATTGGTTCATTAAGTACCCAATTTTAGCTCTATCCGTGGGGAAGGACCCAGGTGGGGCTTCAACCTGGTACTCAATCTGGTTAAGGAATCCCCGACATTCTTGAGTATTACCTTCAAAATGCGGAGGTGGAGATGAGGAGATAGCAGGTGCCTTATACACTATAGGTATAGGTACAGTAGGCGGGGTTGTAGCTACCAGAGGAACTTCATTCTGCAAATGAGACGTACATATTAGGAGCGTATTGAAAGCCTGGGCACATTGATCTATAGGATGATCATTTTCCTCTAGCTTTCTCTCGCAAGCTGTTATGTGCTGATACAAATCTGCAGGATCTATGGCCGTGTCATAATGTCAGGATTATTGTTGATCCAGCACACAGAATAGTAGCACACCTAGGACTAGGGATAACGTTTAACCAGACCTTAGAATGGCCGGACTTAACGTACCTGAGAATAGTCAAAATACTTGCCAAGGTCAGGGATACAGAATGAGACACAATGATGAGGGAAAGCCAAAAGTCAAGGATACCAGAAATCAGGGAAGTCAAAATGACTTTGATGTAAGCGAAGGTAAGTTTCTTATAAAAGCCCAAACCGCAGCAGCTGGCGTTCCGAAGAACGTCGCACCTGCTGGGACCGGAACAGAGGGAGACCGGGCAGTTGCCCGCCGGGGCCAAGGTAAGTCTGAAACATCTCTTTCGGTGTGGCTCAATGTACCTATAACCAGACACTATGTTAGACCAGACTCTCCCGCTCAAAGGGGAAAAACACAAACTAATACAGTGGGACCTCGGTTTACGAATTTAATGCGTTCTCCGGGACGTTTCTTATTTTGACGTAGGTTTGACATAGGAATGCATTGAAAACCAATTACTCTGTTCTGGAGATCAAAAAGAAGTCAACATGAGCTGGCATTGAAACCAACCCACAATGCAGAACACACAATAAAAGACTATAACATACCAATATACACATTACATATGCCATTTTGTCACATTTCTCCCCCCCAAAAAAGAGTCCTTCTGCCAGGCTGGGATCCTACTACTTGGGTCACATGCTGCAGGAGGACAAGGCTATCCCTCTGTCCCCCTGGACAATCCATCAGTGTTGCCATGTTACTGATCTTTTTGATATTGTATGTTAAAATTATACTGCTGGAGAGTCAGGCTCCATCTCAGCAGTCTGTTATTATCACCTGCCACCCGGTTTAGCCAGCAAAGGTCACTTACCACTGTAAACTCCTGACCATACGACTCTTCCCAGACCACAGCAAGGCACTCCTTCTCTATGGTCACGCAACTGACTTCCCAATCCAGTAGTTTATGGTTGAGAAAAGCAACTGAATGCTCATCCCCCTTGTCATCCGCATGACTAAAGAAGGGCCCCGATAAATATTTCAGTTACCTTGAATTCCGGATACTCTAAGCATGCAGACTTCCATGCAAAGAATCCTAGGTGGGGATCATACAACCTAAACTGAACATATAGAGCGGTTGGAACTAGGGATCGACCGATATTGATGTTTTAGAGCTGATACCGATAATCTGTGAACTTTCAGGCCGATAGCCAACAGCTTACCAATATTCTGCACATTTACCGTTTTGAGAAAAACATTTTTTTTTTTGCAAATCTTTTTTTTTTTTTATTAAATGGTAAATGCACAAAATATACATGCCAGACAGATTTTTTTATGGTTTCAAGAATATTTATATGTGTGTGTAGTGAGAGTATTTGATTAGTAAATGCAGTGTGTGTGTTTGTGTAGTGGATGCAGTTTGTTTGTGTAGTGGGTGCAGTTTGTGTGTAAATATGTTGCATTAGGAACTCCCCCCATTCCCCTTAATGTTCCTCTCCCTTATCTTTTAGTGCAACACCCCCACCCCAGTGTTCCTTTTCCCTTCCCTGTACCTTAGTGCCCTCCCTTAATGTTTCTCTCTCTCCCCCTAGTGTTCTCCCCCCTTCACTGTCAAATAGTGTTCTTCCCCCTCCCCCATAGTGCTCTTTCCCCCCTCCCCATAGTGTTCTTTCCCTCCCTATACCATATTGTGCTTCCCTGTCCCATGTGTTCTTTCCTCCCCCTCCCCTGTCCCATAGTATTCTTTCTTCCCCCCCTCCCCTGTCCCATAGCATTCTTTCCTCCCCCTCCCCTGTCCCATAGTGTTCATTCCTCCCCCCCTGTCCAATAGTGTTCTTTCCTTCCCCCTCCCTCCCCTGTCCTATAGTGTTCTTTCCTCCCTCCCCTCTCCCAAAGTGTAACTTCCCCCTATCTTGTCTCCCGTGGTATGGGAGATTCAGTCCCCTGTACCTGGCCAGACTGACAGGAAATGCTCTCTCAGTGAGCATTTCCTTTCAGTCCGGCCGGGTAAACTAAACATTAGTTCCTGTACTGCAGTACGCACTGCTCCGCTCGGCCACACTACACATAGTGCCTGGCAGGAGGGAGTGCTGTGCCCAACTGTGGTGGAATCTCGGTAAAAATAAATTTAGTAGGCCGAGATTACCACGTGGCATGTGTACGTGCATATGCTGACGTATCGATCAGTTGGTTGCACGAGGCAAGATACGATCAGTAGTGTACGGAGCATGTGCAAGAATACAGGATATAGTATTCCCCCTCCTCCATTGTGCTGGACAAGCCATGCGGTCAAACAGGAAGTTAATTCTTATTTGTATTGATTGGTTAAGAGAATGTGCGGGTGGAGCTTAATATGGGAGGAGTTATATGCCTATATAAGGAGCCTGCACTATTGTCCGGGGCTCAGAATTTGCTGTATTTTGGTGACGCTAGTCCCTCTGAGTCCCGATCGGTGATCCAATAAAGAATCTCTTCCTTCCTGAAGAAACCTGTGTCCATCTCTCTGTGCTTGGCTTCCGTCAGTTTCTCCGGTATCATTTGGTGCATTGGCCGGGAAGCTCATCGTTCAACGGTAGCTGAGAGGCAGAGGCGTGAGACGGTCTATCTTTGCCCACGTTCTCTACGGCTGCACCCCTGAACTTCTGCGTGGACCTCCCTTCGTCTCGGCGCCACTGGTCTGTTGTCCAGGAGATCATCGGCCTCTACGTGAGAAGTGCTGGGGTGTCCCCGTCGATGAGTGTGAACTCAGGTTCAGGAACGAGGAGGTAAGACAACTGCTGTTTTAGACGGCAGGACCCGCTAGGGGTATACCGATTGTGCGGTAGGCCCAAAGGGGTTTTTGAATCTGTATCTGCCCCCTCTGTCGGAGGGAAGGAGCGAAGGCGCACCGCTCGATCGAACGCTCTTTAGTCAGACCGTTTGATTCTGTTAGTCAGGCAGGGCGCTCTGGTGTAAAATAAGCCCTAGCCGGACACCGGTGTCTTGTCTAGACTAGCGTTCTAGGGTGTATATTTTGTTCGCTAGGTCGGAGGGACCGGGAGACTAAGCGGCGTCTGTGTAAATTCGGTTCGCTAGTTCTCATCCTATCTGGGCTAAGTGGGAAGGCGTGTAAATTTGGAACCCACTAGACTTTTGATAGTACGACTAAGAGGCGTCTGTGTAAATTCGGTCCTCTAGCTCGTTGTATAGTGCGACTAAGAGGCGTCTGTGTAAATTCGGTCCTCTAGCTCGCTATATATGTGGTGATTGGGCAGTGTGGCTAACCAAAACGTATGTAGATTGTTTTTAGGTAGTCCATTCAAGGTACTGGCCAATAGTTTAGTTGGGAATTGTAAATGTGTTAACGATTGTTTTAGTAAAGTGTATATCTTGTTAGATAGCGCGAGCTCAGCCGTCTAGCGAGAGTGTTAATAGTGTGTTGCTGTATCATAGTGCACGGTACCATAACCCTGTATATTTACTGACATTGCATAATAAGTACTAATCATTGTCGTCCATTGCATGTTTAACACCATAACCACTAATAATTGTATTGTGACCTTAACTTGTGCTTTGACCTATGCTAACCGTACTGTAACCGCTATTTGTAAAAGACGATGTTACTGGGGTGTGTTATAGACGGGTAATTCGTATATAGAGAATTATAGCGTGGGTGACTGTATAGTTACGCCAAAGGGCATAATATTGATTATATAGTGACTGGTGTAGCAGCTGTGTGTGTACGGGAATTCCCTGAGTGTTTATTGTGTTATTGTGTACGTTTCACTTGGTAACCGTACCACGTGGTGCTGTTGCCAAAGGAAACGGGTGTGACTGTTGAATAGTACGCGTGTATAGTAATCGTTGTCGACGACGTTCCATTGTTAAAAATGGGTGCGTCGCAGTCAACGATTCCGGATCCCTTAGGATGTATGGTTAAGAATTTTAAAAAGGGATTCAAAACCTGTGATTTTGGGGTTAAGATGTCTTCTGTGCGTTTAGTTACTTTGTGCACTAGGGAGTGGCCTACTTTGGTTGCGGCATGGCCGCCACGTGGCAGTTTGGATCTAACTCTGGTACAGCGCTTACACGTGGCTGTATCAGGTAGGCCTGAACTTTACGGCCAGTTTCCTTATATTGACTGTTGGAGACAGGCCGTAAATGACTCGCCAAAATGGCTCCAGACATGCCACGAGGAGCAGTGTCGCCTCATGGTAGCTAGGACTTGTTCGTCCACTAGGACTGGTGTTAGGCCCATTTTGGACACGCCCCCTGAGTCCGAGATCCCTTTGCCGCCCCCTTACTTTCCGTTAAGAGGAAGTGACGCAAACGCAGGAAGTCCTGCACCCCTCCCCTCATTACCCTCATCCACTTCCGCTTCCTCCTCCAGTACAGGATCCACCCCCCCTCGTACTAAATCTCCCCTTCCGGAACCAGAACCCACCCCCATTAGAAACGAATATCCTGATTTGGCGCCACTTCAGACTTCCGGTCAAGCTTCATCTAGCTCGGCTCGAAGTGTTCTATTTACGACCTTTTCCCAAAACCAACCTCCCACATCCCCATACCCTATCTCTCCCCGACCGGAAACCATGACTGACGCTTCCCTACGTAGCCCCATCCAAACCCGACAGTTGACTGGTGCCCAACAATTAAAGCATTATCAGATGCCTCTTCGCCTAAATCCCGGGTCAGCTTATATCGATGCCGCAGGTCAAATGGCACACGCTGACCCAGTCTTCGTATATGTCCCATTTACCACTACCGACCTTTTAAACTGGAAGACCCATAATTCCTCGTATACTGAGAAACCACAAGCCATGACTGATCTGTTCACCTCAATAGTACAGACGCATAATCCGACATGGGCTGATTGCCAGCAGTTACTAATGACTTTATTTAACAATGAGGAAAGGACAAGAATAAATCAAGCAGCCATTAAAGCATTAGAAGATAGAGCCCGTGCTTTGAACCAAGCTAATCCAGCAGCATGGGCCGCAACACACTATCCCAATACCGATCCCGATTGGAACGTAAATGGTGCTGATATGGTTCAACTCAGAGCCTATAGAGACGCTATAATTGCTGGCATGAAAGCAGGAGGAAAGAAAGCCATTAACATGTCGAAGACAGTTGAGGTGATTCAGAAAAGCGATGAAGCACCCAGTGTCTTTTATGACCGATTATTGGAGGCATACCGCTTGTATACCCCCTTTAATCCGGAAGACGCAGACAATTCCCGAATGGTTAACTCCGCCTTTGTCAGCCAAGCATACGGAGATATTAAGCGCAAGCTACAAAAGTTAGAAGGGTTTGCAGGTATGTCCATCACCCAACTAATGGAGGTAGCAAATAAGGTCTATATGAACAGGGATACAGAAAGTAAGAAAGAGGAGGAGCGCAAGATGCGTAAAAAGGCTGATATGCTAGCGGTAGCGATCGCAGGCGTAGATAGACGGGGCCCAGATAGAGGCGATAGTAAGTGGAATGAGGAACCTCTAAGTAGAAATCAGTGCGCTTACTGTAGGGAAGAAGGGCATTGGAGAAATGAGTGTCCGCGAAGAGAACAGTCTGAGAAAGACAGACCTAGGACAGGTTATGGAAATTTTAGAGGCAGAGCGAGAGGTAGAGGAGGCCCCGGAGGGAGTAATGGTTATAGAGGGAGTAATGGGAACAGAGGAAGTGTTAGGGAAGATAGATATATTCCAGCAGCGCAAAGGTCCCGCGATAGAGAAGGTAGGGACTTCGTAGGATTGGCTGACACGGTCATGGAGGACTATTGATACCGACCGGGCTCCATCCCCCTTGGTCGAGCGGAGCCTATGGTCGATGTATCAATAGGGGGGAAAAGGAGTGCGTTCATGATCGACACTGGTGCCGAACATTCAGTGGTGACTAATCTAGTTGCTCCTCCATCTGGAAGGACTATTACTGTGATAGGAGCAACTGGAAGAAGTGCTGAAAAACCGGTTCTTAAAAGTCGACTCTGTACATTGGGAGGCCACGTAGTAAAACACCAATTCCTTTATATGCCTGAATGTCCAGTCCAATTGCTGGGACGTGATATGCTATCAAAATTACAAGCGCAGATTACGTTCCTACCTAATGGAACAACATCTTTAAAGTTTAATGGACCTTCAGGTATTATGACTTTATCCGTACCAAAGGAAGAAGAGTGGCGACTTTATACAGTGTTGACTAGCCAAAACCCTAGGAGTGATGAGACATTGTTTAACATACCAGGAGTTTGGGCAGAGAACAACCCACCAGGACTGGCCCGCAATATTCCACCTATAAAAATTGAACTGAAACTTGGGGTTTATCCAGTAAGCCTAAGACAATACCACATCCCACAGAAGGCTAAGAAGAACATCCAATCCTATCTGGATAAGTTCATACGGTATGGTATCCTAAAATTCTGTACTTCCCCCCTGGAACACCCCATTGCTGCCTGTTCAAAAGCCCGGTACAGATGAGTATCGACCTGTACAGGACTTAAGAGCAGTCAATGATGCGGTTGTTAGTATACATCCAGTTGTACCCAATCCATATAACCTGCTTGCTTTAATTCCGGGCGGGGCTACTTACTTCACAGTCTTAGATCTCAAAGATGCCTTCTTTTGCCTCCGAATTGCCGCAGAAAGTCAATGTATTTTCGCTTTCCAATGGGAGAACGCTGTAACGGGCTCAAAACGCCAAATGACTTGGACAAGACTGCCCCAAGGGTTTAAAAATTCACCTACCCTATTTGGTTCAGCCCTAAGTCAAGATTTATTGGATTTCGAGTCTATCCCAGGAGAATGTGTATTGTTACAATATGTAGATGACTTGTTGATAGCAGCAGTTACAAAAGAAAAATGTCAGCAAGCAACGCACGATCTACTACATATTCTCTGGAAGGCAGGATACAAGGTGTCTAGAAAGAAGGCTCAGTTGTGTTTGCCAACTGTCAAGTATCTGGGATTCCATATCTCTGAAGGTCAAAGGATTATGGGGCCAGAGAGAAAAGAAGCTGTCTGCCAAATACCAATACCCAAGAATAGAAGACAAGTGCGAGAATTCTTGGGGGCAGCGGGCTTCTGTAGGATATGGATTCCCAGCTATGCGATACTAGCAAAACCTCTGTACGCAGCCATCAAAGGTACAGAGCACGACCCCTTCTTATGGACCCAAGAACAGCAAACGGCATTTGAAGATGTGAAGAAGGCTTTGATGAGTGCCCCAGCATTAGGTCTACCTGATCACACACGACCATTCTACTTATATGTACACGAGCAAAGAAGAATGGCTGTGGGAGTATTGACACAGTACTTGGGATCATGGCAAAGACCTGTTGCCTACATGTCTAAGCAATTGGATGCAGTGGCCAGCGGACTTCCACCTTGTCTAAGAGCCGTAGCTGCAGCCGCCCTGCTAGTAGCTGAAGCCGATAAACTCACTCTGGGTCAAGAACTTTATGTACGAGTTCCACATGCAGTACAGACGTTGTTGGATTACAAAGGAAATCATTGGTTTAGTAACAGCCGTATGACCAAGTATCAAGCAATGTTGTGTGAAAACCCAAGAGTGCATTTAGAGACTGTAAACACCTTAAATCCAGCTACCCTTTTGCCACAACCTACTGAAAGTCAACATGATTGTTTGGAAGTAATGGATGAAGTATTCTCAAGTAGACCAGATCTTCGTGATTTTCCCATCCAGAACCCCGATGTTCAATATTATACCGACGGCAGTAGTTATGTGAAAGAAGGGATCCGCTATGCAGGATATGCAGTAACAACAATAGACAAGGTGATAGAAGCCCGGCCACTGGCGAAAGGAACATCAGCACAAAAGGCAGAATTAATAGCACTAACACGAGCGTTACAATTGGCGGAAGGTTTAAGAGTAAATATCTATACGGACTCTAAGTATGCGTTTTTAACCACTCATGCCCACGGAGCTCTGTATAAAGAAAGAGGACTACTGAATTCAGAAGGCAAAGAAATCAAGTACGCAGCTGAAATCCTACAACTATTGGAAGCAGTGTGGGAGCCGAAAGAAGTCGGTATTATACATTGTCGAGCGCATCTGAGAGGAGATGGTGATGTAACTAAGGGAAATCGGATGGCAGATAGTGCAGCTAAGCGTGCTGCTGAATCAGGAAGACAGGAGTATGTGGGGCATATAGCTGCTCTAATACCAACCCCACTGTCTCAATGGACTCCAGTTTATACAACTCAAGAAGAGGAGTGGTTAAAGACTGAACCGGGAAAGTATTTGGAGAACAAGTGGTATCAGCTAGAAGATGGGAGAATAGTTATACCAGCATCGCTAGCGGTAGAAATTGTCCAAAATTATCATAACGGGACACATTCTGGGAGAGACAGTACTGAAGAATCTCTCCGGAAACATTTCTACATACCAAGATTGTCCAACTTGACTCAGGCCATTGTACGCAGATGTGTAACGTGTGCTAAGAATAATGCAAGACAAGGACCAGTAAAGCCACCAGGAGTCCAGTTTATGGGGGGACTCCCCATGTCCAATCTACAAATAGACTTTACAGTGATGCCTAAATCGGGTGGACATCGTTACCTGCTGGTAATTGTGTGCACCTATTCAGGCTGGGTAGAAGCATGTCCTACTCGTACAGAGAAAGCAGGAGAAGTTGTGAGATTCCTGCTACGAGAAATAATACCCCGATATGGACTACCCTGTTCTATAGGATCGGACAATGGTCCAGCTTTTGTTCACCAGTGCCTACAACAACTGACTCATATGCTTGGTATAAAGTGGAGGCTTCATACTGCATATAGACCCCAGAGTTCTGGTAAGGTAGAGAGAATGAATAGAACTATTAAGAACCAGTTGGCTAAAATGTGTCAGGAAACCCAACTTAAGTGGAACGTTCTCTTACCTATAGCTCTATTGCGAATCCGCAGTACCCCTACCAGAAGGATGGGCCTCTCTCCTTTTGAAATTATGTATGGGCGACCACCTCCCGTACTTGGTAACTTAAGGGGGGATTTGAGTCAGTTGGGAGAAGGAATTACCCGGCAGCAGGTTGTAGAGTTGGGTAAGACTATGGAGGAGGTACAGAAATGGGTACAAGATAGATTACCTGTGAATATTTATCCCCCTGTTCATAATTATCATCCAGGAGACCAAGTGTGGATTAAAGAGTGGAATAATGTACCGTTAGGGCCCAAGTGGAGAGGTCCTTATGTTGTTCTTTTGTCTACCCCTACAGCGATAAAAGTAGCAGAAGTGACTCCGTGGATACATCACTCCAGGGTTAAACCAGCAGCAGTCGATTCTTGGCAAGTTACAGCAGATCCAGAGAATCCCTGCAAGATCCGGTTGAAACGCACTACTCAGTCGGAGTAACGAGGAATTATTGTGGATTACAAATTTTATTGTTACAGGTGTAAGTGAGAAGGCCATAATAAAGCCTGTCCTCTTACCATCACATAGTGTATAAGCCAGGAAAGTCCCGAAGGGACACCTGTGAAGACGAGCAGAACTCCATTCCCTGCAGCCCTCACATCCTGGAAGCTGAGGTTCCATCGCACGGACGAAGACTGAGGATGACGGCGAAAGATGTGCTTTTGATTGTGTTTATTTACATGTGTTTTTATATTCAGGAAGGTAGAGGTACCGACACTCCTAGCTGTGAGGTATGCATTAAGACTACGAGAACAGGTAACCATATTTCCCAAACCCTAATTTGGCATTCACAATACGAATGTAAAGGAGATGTATCAAGATGTAGATACTTAAATATAGACTATAGTGTATGCCATTTAGGAGTAGGAGAACCTAAGTGCTTCAGTCCGGAGTATCAGCCTCGTACAATTTGGTTGACTCTCAGGAATGGAGATCCTCAGGGGACCCTAATTAATAAGACGGTGTTAGAATCCGTATATTCTTCGGGTGTTCTGCTATTTGATGCATGTAAGGCGATATCAAGTGGTAGAAAGCCGTGGAATGTATGTGGGGATCTTAGATGGGAGAGGACGTATGGATCTAACGATAAATATATTTGTCCCAGTAGTAAAAATAAATATGTGAGTCCTAGATGCCCAAATAAAGACTATAACTTTTGCCCATATTGGTCTTGTGTGGGGTGGGCGACTTGGGGACAGACAGTAGATAAAGACATGATAGTGACTAAGTTGCCGACTAGCCCATATTGTAAGTCTATGGAATGCAACCCAGTCCATATACTTATTAATAACCCCGACAAGTTCCTAGATAAGTATGGCAATTTATTTGGGTTTCAGATATACGGGACGGGTTTAGATCCTGGGACATTATTGTTTATAGGGATAGAGACTGATACGGTATCCTCCCAGACTCATCAAGTATACCACTCCTTTTATGAAGAGATGAGTATAGATAATAAGATCCCCCATAGCGCTAAGAACCTGTTCATTGACCTAGCTGAAAGTATTGCCGGTAGTCTTAATGTTACCAACTGCTATGTGTGTGGAGGTACTAACATGGGAGACCAATGGCCTTGGGAAGCAAAGGAGGTAATGTCCGGTTCTGAGGCAGTTGACCAACTAATATCTGCACCAGCCGATTATCATTTGAGTGTTAGAGGTAAATCTGAGTGGAGATTAAAGACCTCCATCATAGGTTATGTTTGCATAGCAAGGAAAGGAATAATGTATAATACTTCTGTAGGAGAATTAACTTGTCTAGGGCAAAAAGCTTATGATGATGATACAAAGAATACAACTTGGTGGTCGGCTTCAAATGTCTCAGAACCATCTAACCCGTTTGCTAGATACGCCAATTTAAAGGATGTGTGGTTTGATTTATCCATCACATCTACCTGGAGAGCCCCAGCAAATTTGTACTGGATCTGTGGTAAGAAAGTTGGGTATGCTCAAACCATCCTTCTTCTTGTTACCGATTGAAACAGGTGAGACTTTAGGTGTTAAAGTGTATGATGTGAATCATAGGAAGAAAAGGGGGCCCTTAGAGATAGGTACCTGGGAAGATAATGAATGGCCTCCCCAGCGTATCATAGATTATTATGGGCCAGCCACGTGGGCTGAGGATGGTACCTTTGGTTATAGAACCCCTATTTATATGCTCAACCGTATTATAAGATTACAGGCGGTGGTTGAGATTATCACAAATGAGACATCACAAGCGCTCAATCTTCTAGTGAAACATAATACCAGGATGAGGACAGCAGTATACCAGAATAGATTAGCCTTGGATTACCTTTTGGCAGTAGAGGGAGGTGTATGTGGGAAGTTTAACCTAAGCAATTGCTGTCTTCAAATAGATGATGAAGGGCAAGCAATAGCTGAGCTTACTAGCCATATGGTTAAACTAGCGCATGTGCCTACTCAGGTATGGAAAGGGTACAATCCAAGTAGTTGGTTTGGTAGCTGGTATGAGTGGTTTGGAGGGCTTAAGGCAGTGGTAGGTGGAGTCCTACTGATTTTACTGTTGTGTCTACTCCTGCCGTGTCTTATACCCTTAGTAGTTAGGTCTGTGCAAAGCCTGATAGGAAGTATAGCAGAGAGGAAGGCTGCTGCACAGATAATGGCGATATATAAATATAAGGCTCTAGATCAGGGAGAACCAATGCAAGAAGATGAATGTTGAAGATTCACATCATAAGATAAGTCTGGTCTGGTTCAAGGTAACTTGCGGTGTAAGCAAACTAAGGTTATGTGATGCCTCAAGTAATTGTAAAATATCAAGAGGCATCAAAGGGGGGAATGTGGTGGAATCTCGGTAAAAATAAATTTAGTAGGCCGAGATTACCACGTGGCATGTGTACGTGCATATGCTGACGTATCGATCAGTTGGTTGCACGAGGCAAGATACGATCAGTAGTGTACGGAGCATGTGCAAGAATACAGGATATAGTATTCCCCCTCCTCCATTGTGCTGGACAAGCCATGCGGTCAAACAGGAAGTTAATTCTTATTTGTATTGATTGGTTAAGAGAATGTGCGGGTGGAGCTTAATATGGGAGGAGTTATATGCCTATATAAGGAGCCTGCACTATTGTCCGGGGCTCAGAATTTGCTGTATTTTGGTGACGCTAGTCCCTCTGAGTCCCGATCGGTGATCCAATAAAGAATCTCTTCCTTCCTGAAGAAACCTGTGTCCATCTCTCTGTGCTTGGCTTCCGTCAGTTTCTCCGGTATCACAACCTCCTGCCGGTCACTCCAATCTAGCGCCCTAAGTCGGCCGCTTGTGCCGCCTTATGGACGTGCCGGCCCATCTCAGTATCGGTGTTACCGGTGATTATTGGCCAATACCGATACTTAAAAAAAAATCTGAATATCGGCCGAGAATATCGGCAAAACCGATAATCGATCAATCCCTAGTTGGAACTGACCTATAATTGAGGATGACAGCTGATAGATCTGTATATCCAGAAGTGCAGATCTATACCACTGCATGCTGTTTTAACTGAAGCTGGCTGTAGCTGCATTCCATCAACAATAAGAAGTTCTATTCAAGTCTACCCTCTAATGAAAAGAACATCTTCACTATAAGAACTATTTTTATTTTAAGTATATATTCTTCTATTTGTTTTTAAAATTTGCTATTTTTAGCTATATTTTAATGCTTTTACATATTGGTCTCATTTAATTTTTTTAATTTTATTTCTACTATTCCTTTCTATTTTATAGTACATAGTTTTTATTTGCATCATTGGCTCACTTGGTGCTAACTGGTCCTCGACCTGGTCCAGTAGCCCTGAGCAATATCTATTGTGGTCAAGTACTTGGCTAACCTATCTAGAAGAAGCAGTCTTCTCATTGAGCCTCCAGTATTCTACACAATATCAAATGCTCCCGTCCTTTTTATGTACCAGTATTCGAGGATGCCCACGGACTCTGGGAAAGCACAATCACACCTAGAGCCAGCATTTCATCTAGCTCCTGGTGGACTAGGCCCCACAGTGAGTCAGCACTTGGTGCACAGCGAATGGTGTGCTCAGACTTATCAGAGAATAGGTGGCAGCAGCTCTACTTGGAGTTGATCGGCCAGTTCCCCTGTCAAGTCCTCACTAACCACTACAGGAGGAATCTGGGGGTCAATGTCCGCTTTGGGCATTAGGTCGGGCACCACATCCTCTTCACCTGGACTGACTTCTGGCAGACAAATGGCCAAAATGGCAGTGACTTGCTCCTGGTACCCCGTCAAAATATTGACATGAATCATGCTACTCGTGTTCTATGACAGCCATGTAATCTGTGTTGTTAACCCTCTGGACAATAGTGCATGCGGTCCACACCATGCAGCTTGCAGCTTAGTGGCATGGAACGATACCAGGGTCAAGACCTTTTGCCACAGGATAAACTGAGTGAGCACGGACACCAAGGCACCTGTCACTGTGTCCGCAGTAATTTAGGAAAGAACCACAGCCTCAGGGAACCGGGTGGCATAATCCACCACTATGAGGATTAACTTTTCCCTTATTTTTCCCTTATTTGATTATATGCCCTTATATCCCACAATATCAATCACATCCCTTTGGAAAGGGGGTACCCACTACGGGTATAGATTAAAGTGGTGCCTTCTCCTGTACCTTCCCTTTGCCAATCCACTGGCATGAGTTGCAGGAGTTACAAAACTACATAATGTCCTGTTGGCCAATAGAAGGCTAATCCCCATGTAGCCCACCAGGGGGACTTCATGGGCCAGGGTTATCAACTGGGTTCAGCAGTAGGAGGGTACAATCAGCTGAAGCGTCGCCTTCCAATCCTGTCCTGGTATCCCGGTATAACTATCCCTTCTCTCCATAAATCTTCTTCCTCCTGTGTCCTGGTTCCTCAGTGCACTCTCCCTAAGCCTAGCCAGTCAAGGTCCACTAGGGTCTCCTATCTCAGGGTTTTTGGGTCAAGTCAGGGGGGTCAGGTTTTACCTGGTCGTGTGAGTGCTGCAGGTGCAAGGCATCTTTGTCAGCAGGTGCCGGCACTTCCCCTGCCTTAGAAGAACAGAGCTTGGTGCCACCCTGTTATGGCCCCGGCCGAACGTTAGACACCGAGTATTTCCTGGTTCTTACGCAGACCCACCACTTGTGGGAACTTGACTCTGGGGTGTTGGTGCTTTGTCTTGCCCCTTAGGCTCCGGGTAGCAACCTGGACAAAGTAACTCTTCATCAGTCCCAGGTCATTCCCCAATAAAGCATAAACAGGGATGGAGTCCAGCACTCTCACCTCCCTGTATCCACAACCCATCCCCCAATCAAGCCACACCCAGGCCATAGGGATGGAGAGGTAGCTTCTTCCTGCCACAGCAATAACCTACCTCTTTGGCAGTGGCCAAACACCCTTAAGCAAATGGCAAATCTTGCAATGATCAGAATGGACCACACCTCGGTGATGGTGCCATTAACCAGCACATCTTGCTAGTGACAGTGACTTTGGTCCTCACTGCGCCGTCAATATAGGCATAAAGCCCAGGGACCAGGCAGGCCAAACCAAACAGGTATTGTTCTGCCTGTGCGTCACCAATTTCTGCCTCTTCATCACCTCCTTCCTACTCCCCAACACACTGGAGTAGCCGGATCAAAGCATTGGGGACTTAAGCCCGTGAGGGACAATCCCTCACAAAGTGGCCCAGACACTGACACCCATGGCAAACAACAGGGTGCCAATTTCCAAGTTACTGTGTGGACCTGATGGCCCTGGTGCTCCTTTTCTGGGACAGAGAGTCTGGAGCCTGTCTGCTGCCAGGGGTTGCTGCTCAGGTACATATGTTTGGCTGATAGTGTTGCACGGTTTGGCGCAGCTTACCGACTGGGGTATGTTGCGGACACTGTTCATGCTTGTGGTGCTACAGCTGTAGGGTTCTTGGAGAGGTATGTGGTGCTGAGAGCCCTTTCCCAGGTCTCCCCGTAGTGCACTGCAAGCTCAATGGCAGCACTGGCAGTGGTGGGCTTCCTGTTCTGGACTGCAAAACTGTAAAACTGTTCCAGGTGAACTGCTTTGATGGCCTTCTCGACAGTGTCCACCTCATTTCCCATCCACCACCCCCACAAAACATGGTTGCTCCTCCATTTGGCCCTGCCTCTACCCCCCTTCCGCCAGCATGCAATCACACCCTCCCTCTAAAGTAGAGAGGGCCCTGGTGCAAGAATTTATTTGGGCCCCGCTATCACAAGGGTGATTAAAAGATAAATCCCCATCTGTCAAGCATATCCAACAATGCCCCACCCTTGCAGGACTATATTTAGCACTGAGTATGTTTGTAAATGTAGGGTTGTGTCTATATGTGGTGTTGGTGTGTGAATGCAAGCATGCACTTATGATTAGTGTTTGTTTTTGAATACACAAGTGTATTTGTGTCTAGTGTTGGCATTGGAATTCTAAGATGTATGCACATATATAGATACACTGCCACACACAGGCCTGGACTGGCCATCGGGCACACCGGGCAAATGCCTGGTGGGCCGCGGTGGCCATGGGCCGAGGCCGGCAGGGGAGATCACAGGACATCCCCTGCCGGTCTATGCAGGGCCGGCACTATCCGAGCGCCGGCCCTGCTGTATTCCATGTAGGGCCGGTGGGGAGATCAAAGAGGCTGGGGAGGGAGAGGACCCGGCGTAGCTCTATCTTGCAGCTCCGCCGGGTTCCTCTCGCGAGATCCGGAGCATTGCCATGGCAATGACTGGATCTCGCGAGAGTGAACTCTAACCCGCAGGCTAGAGTTCACTCACCGCTGGACCACCAGGGATGGTGTGAGAGTGCCGCCCCCCTCCCACTCTCTTTTCCGGCTACCACAGTGCTGGTCCCCCCCTCCCAGGCTAAAGGTAAGAAGGGAGGGGGGATATTATCACTGCTTAGTGTTTTTATTTGTTTATTTATACCCAGTGGTGTATCCTGGTTTTGTGCTGCCCTAGGCAGGACAAAACTCAGGCGCCCCCCCCTTCCCCCCGCGCCACCCCCAGCCAACCTTTCCCCCCGCCCCGCATTCTAAATACACACACACACACTCGCTAACAGAAACACACACACACTAACAGACACACTCACACTCACTGACAAACACACTCACTGACATACACACACTCACTCACTAGCAGACACAAACTAGCAGACACACACACTCACTGACATACACACACACTCACAGGCAAACACACACTAACAGACACACACAGTCACACACTAACAGACAGACACACACACACTAACAGACACACACACACACACACACTAACAGACACACACACACACACTAACAGACACACACACTGACACACACACACACACACTAACAGACACACACACACACACTAACAGACACACACACACACTAACAGACACAAACACTGACACACACACACACACACTAACAGACACAAACACTGACACACACACACTAACAGACACACACTCACCCACCCACATTAACACATTTTTTAAAATTTATTTTTAACACATTTGTTTTAATTTTTTTTAATTTTTTTTTAACACATTTTTTATTTTATTTATTTTTTAACACGTTTTTTTTAAATTTATTTGTAACACTTTTTTTTTAAATTTATTTTTAACACATTTTTTTTTTTTATTTAACACCCCCCCCAGCCTCCTTACCTTTGGGAATGCTGGGGAGGGGGGTGTCTCTTCCTCCCTGGTGGTCCAGTGGCTGCTGGGCGATCGGGCGGCACTGCCTGGCGGGCGGGTGGCCGGCGAGGGAGCACTTCCCCTGAGCTGTCTGCTCAGCTCCCTCGCGCGCCTCAGAGTGAGGCTGGGAGCCGGAATATGACGTCATATTCCGGCTCCGCCTCCCAGCCTCACTCTGCGGCTGGCGAGGGAGCTGAGCAGACAGCTCAGGGGAAGTGCTCCCTCGCCGGCCACCCGCCCGCCAGGCAGTGCCGCCCGATCGCCCAGCAGCCCGCCGGCATGTCTGTTAGCCGCAAGGCTAACAAGACATTTGCCTTGGGCATTTGGGGGCGGCTTTTTTTGCCGCCCCCTGGAAAATGCCGCCCAAGGCAAATGCCTTGTTTGCCTCGCGGCTAATACGCCCCTGTTTATACCCCCCAACACACAATCCCTTCTAACATTCACCCACAGCACCCTCACACACAGCACCCTCACACACATCACACACAGCACTCTCACACCCATCACACACAGCACCCTTGCACACATCACACACAGCACTCTCACACACAATCCACAATTATACCCACAATTGGACTACAGGGTACACTTTTTATGGTCCCCAGATCAGGTTATCATAGCTACCTCTGAGCCAACTTTTGCTGTATATATTGTACATATTCAATAGCCCTTTCCTATTGCACAGATTTTGAGCATTCCCTTTAATATAATTGCTGTCAGTGAATGAGCAATTGTTTACCCAGGTTTCACTAGAAGAAGCCATGGTTGATTTGGATAGGTTAGCCCCTATTATTATTTTTTCACAGTCTAAATGCTCACAGCATTTGACTTAGGCACCTATCCATTTGTAGCTTTAGTTCATCTACTAACAATTGCTAGATGTCATTGTTTCTATCACACACAATAGATGACACGTTATTGTCTCCCTATAAGTTTTTAGGATCGGAATTCTAATAAAAGTACATTTTTAATCACACTACAGAATTGTAAATTATAACACAGATCCCATAGGGACCTTTTCTGTGACCCCTGGCGGTTGTTCTTTCCCTCCAGGGATCATTCGCTCTATAGTTTATCACACATTTATGAGGGTTACCCCCTGCTGTGTTCCCTACACACACCCACTGGTTCCCTTAGGGGCACCAGTATACTCTTCACTTTGAGAGGGGGCGTGTTTGTCATTAATGATGACAAAACACACCCTCTCTGCCCCGCCCCCTTCTTAGTGGGCCGCTGTAATAAAAAAATGCCCGGGCCGAATATTTTTCCCAGTCCGGCCCTGGCCACACACACGCTGTGATACACACACTGACACACACACAGATATACATATAAGCGCACTGACCCACATACAGACACAGATACACACACTGACACATGTAGAGACACACAGATACACAACCTGACACACATGCAGATACACAGATACACACGCTGACTGCATACAGATACACAGACACACACACACAGATATACACACTGAAAAAACAGCACAGATACACATACTGACAACAAACAGATACACACACTGACAACATACAAATTCACAGAAACACACATTGACCAGATACAGATACACATAATGACAACATACAGATACACAGACATACTGACACACACACATAAACTAAGATACATACTGACACACAGACTGACAGACATACTGAAACGCATATTCAGACACACACATACACTGACAGATATACTGACACACATACATACTGACAGACACGTTTACAGGAGGATGGTCTCCCTAAGATCCAGTGGGGTGGTTGGGAATTAGGCTCCTGCACTCCTGACTCAGTCCCCTTCCTTCTCCTTCCTGCTCAGCTCCAGTCTCTCTGGGAGAATGTGACAAGCTGTCACTTCCCCCTATGCTGTCGATGTGGGGCCTGGTCGCACTGTTAAACGGCCACAGCACCCAAATGGGCCCCTGGTGTCAAATTCTATCTCATTGCCAATTATCTTTGATTTTAACAATAAAAGTAACATTGTGAGAAAAACTGTGAATAAGCATTGGCACATATTAATACAAGACGAGATTTAAAAAACTATCATTTCAGATAAACCCAATTTTGATTTTAGGGGGGCACCGAATTTTAAATCCATACTTACAAAAAAATTTACAAAAATCTGTACCACTCAGCCGCCCACTTCCTTTTTAACGAAACCTATGGGTTTTTATAAATGTAATAAGTGTATAGTATTTTACAAGCACAAATTGTAAAGTCAAATAAAAAACTAAACACTTACGTAATTAGAGACTTTATAAATTGTAACACGAAGAACGTTATATATCTATTAGAATGATTACTCGATGTCTAAAAATAAGGTTGGCAGAGCAACATAATCAAAGGATACGAGAACCATTCAGTATCTAAACACTTTATTTCACATGAAAAAAATCCTAAACTTTTAAAATGTGTTGGAATAAAAAAGTGCAATATCCCATGGAGAGGTGGCGACATCAAAAGATCTTAGGAAGTACAGAGATGGAATGGGTTTTTAATTTAAAAACTCTCGCCCCACAAGGTCTAAATGTGGAGTTTGACCTTCATGACTTTTTATAAAATAATATTTTTTATATCCCCTTTTTATATTTTTAAATATTTATTTCTCTTAAATATGACTTTTACTATCAGTGCCCCTCTCCATATATATATCTATCCACTCAGGTTTATTTTATTTATTTTTTAATAACCAATCCTAAGGTTTTATTTTATTTTGTTCTGATATTTGTGGAGAGTGCCCCTTCCCATATGTGTCTACTTGGGTTCATTTTTATTAATTTTATTTTTACTTTCATTCTCATTTTTATCTGTTGGTTTGGGTCTGCCTTATCCATACTGGTTTTAAGGTTTTACCTTTATAAATTACTCATCTGTATATATACTGTTATGCTTTTGATTAATACTGTTACATACAGTCACTGTAATAGTTATGTGGAGATGTAAATGCCCCCATGTATGGTTTCTGTTACAGCTCTAAGCTGCATTCGCAAGAATGGAGAAATTATAGTACATCTCTCTTTTCTTCCGAGGTCTGCTCACGAGATGCAGAAAGCAAAGTATCACTCACTCAAGTGACGTGGGTCACCACGGGTTATTGAGGGCACGGCGATATCCGCATTCCCCTCCCATATGCCCCAAGACATGCGCAGTCAATAGAGGGCTTCACACATGCGCACATAGTTTATCATGTGACGCGGAAGTAACATTGCGTACCACATGATGCGGAAATTTTAATTTTTTATTAAATACTCTTTATACCTGGCATCCTGAATTTACCATTCCAAGAGAGGACCAAAGAATCCTAGGTGGGGACTACACAACCAGCGCCCTAAGCCTGCTATAAGAAATGTGAGTACATCTCCTCTACAGATATTTACTTTTATTGCTATTTGATACAGTGAGCACTATATTTGCAACTCTCTTTTTTTCCCGGTCTGGAATTGCTAACACTGGAAATATTTGGAAATACTATCTACCACACATATCCTAGAGGTGGGGATCATTCCACTTCACGCTATACACACCAGAGCTGGACATAGCTCTGGTAAATGTGAGTAGAATACTACCCATCCAGTACTATACATATATCTCATTTTATACTGTACCATTTTTTTTATTTATTTTTTGTCTTGCATGTACCTCTGGAACTACAAGTACAAAACTATCAAGAACGTCTGATCCTATCAAGCTTGGTTGTTCTTCTTAAGACTTAAATTATATTTTTTACTATCCACCTTTTTAATTGTATTTTAATTGTTTTATTGGATATCTTATCTTTGCTATCACTTTGGAATATTCCAATTTTTACTAGGCGCAACCTTATCCCTTGCATTATGTTTGCCTAGGTGAGGTGTTTTTAAAAAGCTATTACATTCTGTGAGCTTTGAAATTGCGGTTTAGTGAAAGAGTGTGTACACTGGATCTTGTATGTTGTATGAATTTACCCCAGCAGCACCCTTATAATGTAATCATGTCAGTGGTGTATCCTGGTTTTGTGCTGCCCTAGGCAGGACAAAACTCAGGCGCCTCCCCCTCCCCCCGCGCCACCCCCACCCAACCTTTCCCCCCGCCCCGCATTCTAAATACACACACACACACTCGCTAACAGAAACACACACACACTAACAGACACACTCACACTCACTAACAGACAAACACACTCACTAACAGACACACACTCACTCACTAGCAGACATAAACTAGCAGACACACACACTCACTGACATACACACACACTCACAGGCAAACACACACTAACAGACACACACAGTCACACACTAACAGACACACACACACTAACAGACACAGACACACACACACACACTAACAGACACAGACACACACACTAACAGACACAGACACAAACACTAACAGACACACACACTGACACACACTAACAGACACACACACACTAACAGACACACACACACACACACTAACAGACACAGACACAAACACTAACAGACACACAGACTGACACACACACACTAACAGACACACACACACAGACACACACTAACAGACACAAACACTGCCACACACTAACAGACACAGACACACACTAACAGACACAGACACACACTAACAGACACAGACACACACTCACCCACCCACATTAACACATTTTTTTTAAATTCATTTTTAACACATTTTTTTTAACACGTTTTTTTAAAATTTATTTTTCACACATTTTTTTGTAATTTATTTTTCACACATTTTTTTTTAAATTTATTTTTCACACATTTTTTTTAAATTTATTTTTCACACATTTTTTTTATTTAACACCCCCCCCCCCCCCCCCCCCAGCCTCCTTACCTTTGGGAATGCTGGGGAGGGGGGTGTCTCTTCCTCCCTGGTGGTCCAGTGGCTGCTGGGCGATCGGGCGGGCGGCTGGCGAGGGAGCACTTCCCCTGAGCTGTCTGCTCAGCTCCCTCGCGCGCCTCAGAGTGAGGCTGGGAGCCGGAATATGACGTCATATTCCGGCTCCGCCTCCCAGCCTCACTCTGCAGCTGGCGAGGGAGCTGAGCAGACAGCTCAGGGGAAGTGCTCCCTCGCCAGCCGCCCGCCAGGCAGTGCTGCCCGATCGCCCAGCAGCCCGCCGGCATGTCTGTTAGCCGCAAGGCTAACAAGACACTTGCCCTGGGCATTTGGGGGCGGCTTTTTTTGCCGCCCCCTGGAAAATGCCGCCCAAGGCAAATGCCTTGTTTGCCTCGCGGCTAATATGCCCCTGAATCATGTTCAGGTGAGTGCAGCATTCTTGGATAGATAGATAGATAGATAGATAGATAGATACTGATCATGGTAGCATCTACTTATAGGTTATCTCCTCCCGACAAAGCAGAAAGAACAGGAGTGAACTTTGAAATTGGTATAAATAGATCAACACAGGCTTGGAATGGCATCAAGCAAACTAGGCAAATGCTGGTGGGCTGCGATGGCAGTAGGCCAAGGCCAACAGAAGTCACCTGGCCAGCCCCTGCATAGCCATTGTTGCCTGACAGCAGGCTCAGAAAGGCTGCTCTGTAGCTCGTTAGGAGATCACAGCACTTAGTATCAGAGCCTTGGGTGGGTTATTTATCATTAATTTATGTTTTTTTGCACCCTCTTATGACTGCTGCTCCATGTCCCGCTCCTACACCCTGCTGCCCCACATTCCCCTTTTAAGTTATACTGCCCCTTATCCCCTCCTAAACCCTGCTGCCCCACATCCCCCTCCCACACCCTGATTTGGCTGATGGTGTTACACACCCTGATGCCCCATGTCCCCCTTTTATACCTTGAAGCTCCATGTCCCCCTCCCACTCTGTTATCCCATGTCCCCTTCCCGCACACCACAGCCCTATGTCTCCCTCTCAAACTTTGCTGCCACATGTCCACCTCTCACATCCTGCTGCCCCATATCTACCCTCACACCCTGCTGCCCTAAGTTCCCCTCACACACACTGCTGCCCCATGTCCTCCACTTACACCCTGCTGCCCCATGTGCCCCTCTCACATTCTCTGCCCCGTGTGCCCCTCTCACTAAGCATTCTCCCATGTTTGTATCCACACAAGCAGCTTCCTCATGCACTCACAACACCACAGGTAGCATACCCCACATACGCACCTCACAAAGAGCCTCCAAATACATACAACACCCTCTCTCGACCTGCTCTCACTTTTCTCCTCTGGGGCTCTAATGTAATTCTTTTCCTGAGGGGATGAATGTGGTCCACTGGATACATGAGGCCAAACCAGGGCTCAGCCTCTTTACCCAAAGATGCAGTAAACAGCACTTATATAAAGTGACTGCCTGGGTTTGCGTCTTGTATGTATACCACTATGTCCAGGGTCTGTTATAAACCTTCCCTAGTGGTATGGGTGAATGGCATATTGGTCCATGAGAAAGCCTCCACTTTTTCTGTTGTTCAAATCCCAATTTGCCACTAAAATACAGCAGTACATCTGTTTCCATGGCTGTCTAGTTCGTTTTCTCAGCTCAAGTAATGATATAAGTTATTTAGATTACTGACTAGTATAACAACCTGGTTTCTATTTATACAGTTCCTCACATTTGGGCTTTTATATAACAAATAGGTCACATTTAGTTGGTGTTTGGTGAGTTTTGGCATCTAATTTTGGATTTTACAAAAGGGTATACTAGCTGTATTAAGACTGCCTGAATACTGCAGTCCTAAAGACAGAGAAGAGGCCAATACCTAGGGTGACAAATTGAAGTACACACTTGTATATAACATATACACACTGATCAGTTACAACAGTAAAACTACCCGCCTAATATTGTCTAGGTCCCCCTCGTGCTGCCAAAACAACTCTGATCTATCGATGCATGGACTCCACCCTAAATGTGCGTTTGCAGCAAATCCTTTAAGTCCTGCAAGTTGCTGGATTTATTGATCCAGCACATCCCAAAGATTCTAAATCGGATTGAAATCTGGGGAATTTGGAGGCCAAGGCAAAACTTTGAAACTTTGTAATTTTCCTCAAACCATTCTTAAACAATTGTTGCAGTGTGGTAGGGTGCATTATCCTGGTGCAATAGGCCACTGCCATTAGGGAACACAATGAAGCTCTCAAAATGACCCTGTCGTAATTCACCTGTGTATAAATATAATAGCAGGAAAAAGTTGGAACTCTGACATCTGTCTTGCTTAATTTTATCACATGACAGGAGGCTTCATATTTTGCTTTACTCTCATTACTAAAACTCCATAGCAGTAAAGAAAGTGAATAAACGTTTTAACCAATCAAAATGCAAATAGGGAGTATATTATTTCAGTCAACAGGCTCCTCCCCCTCTTTCTTTACTGCTCCATCGCAGACAGGTCAGAGTTTTTGGCTCTTCCCTATTTTACCTCATGTGAATGTTTTATTTACCTTTTTTCCTCATATATACTATTTTATTATCTAACTTTTTCATTATCTATATAGTTCTGCTATTTTCTGTAGTCTCTAAACCGTTTTTATCCTACTATCTATCCTATGTTTAGTACCACCGGGGTTACTTCACCCTAGTGGTAGTTTACCTCTCTCCTTTCTGCTTGGGTTTTTCCCTGCATCCTTCTTTTTTCCCCACCTTGCCGCCGCTCAGAGGCTCTTTTCCGCCGCGTTTTCCGCGGCCCTATTTCAGCCGCGGCTTCCTTCTCGCGGCGGCCATTTTTAATCCCGCGTCTCGCGAGATTACGGCCGCCATTTTAGGACCGCAGCAAATTGCCGCGAAACCTCAGAACGGCAAGTTCAACGGACACTGCAAGCCTTCTACAGTCTGCTACAAGAGGTCAGTCACACAAGCTGTTTAAAGGCACATCAGGTATTAACCTGTGCCTGACTGGGGTGCTGCCCTATATATTGTGCTGCTAAGGAGGTCGCTTTGTGGCCACCTCTGTCATACTGGGTGAGGCCCAGAATACATTTAAAATCCCAACAAGTGGTCTATTTGCCCTGCTGGGGCCTAGTGGTTACACACCTGTTACTAACCCATTGGACATTATACACCCTGCTGGGTGATTATATAAATCGGATTACTATCCTGCTGGAGCTTAATCTCTAACATACCACTACTCATACCCTGCTGGGGTATCATTTTATTACAACCCTGCTGGGGTTATCTGGCTTACATCTGACCAGTTACTATACCGTCTAGACCCTGCTGGGGTACTCGGTTTTATTATTATTATTATTTATTCTAATAACCCTGCTGGGGTCCCGATTGTACTACTATACAAAAATTTACGTTATTGCACCCTGCTGGGGTATTGCATAGCGATATTACTACAGTCTATATCGACTAAAATACAGCAGACTGACCTCTACCACGCCCTGTGCCAATCATATACCCAGACACCATGGAGACCTCTCAAACCACAGATCTCCAAAATATGGTGAACGAGGCCGTTTCTGCCTCAATGGAGAAAGTCCTCTCCAAGATGATGGCCTCTGGCTCCGACAAGAGGAAACCATCTAAAGCCCACCCATCCCGCCATGACTCCGATTCTGATGCACAAGAATCTCACAAAAGCCCTGAAACTCTCACGGGCAAACGCCAGTGGAAAGGCGAAAAAGACCACTCACATAAAAGTAAAAGCCCCGCTAAACGCGCTAAACCCATTTCTGCCACCATCACGAATCCTCAACACGACTACTCTTCGGATGAAGAACAGTCCCAAACTAAACCCATGGCCATTTTAGATGAATGGCAAGCGGACGACTCAGACTCCAATGAAGGTGGTTGGGGTTCAGACTCCGGATCCCAATCATTTTTTCCGCAACACACATTCATGGGAGAACCCCAAGACCAAGATAATGCGGAAAACCCGCAAGAGGATGAAGACACCATCCTTGACCCACTGGGACAAAAACTTTTTGACCCAAGAAAAATTAGACACCCTCGCTCAAGCGATTGGACACCACCTGACCACCTAGCGAGGTTTATGCACCTCTGGCTACGAAAGCCCATGGACAAAACGGTCCGCAACCGTTTGAGGTCAGAATGCCCAAGGCCTTTTCTACCCGACCACGTGGCGGACACGCCAGAATTTGACCAAGTGATGACAACTTTTATGTCACGAGGTGGCCGTGACCCACGAAAAGGTGTGGAAAAAGGGTTTAGAGGGGTTCAAGATAAACTTCTGGACTCGATGGGACCACTATCCAGAATTATGTACTTGGCTGATGATGCTCTAGCCAAAGCCGATCAATTTGACCCTACTATGGTGCGCGAATGGGCGCATGACGTGCGGGAATGGGCACAAGGGTGCTTTTGTTTTGTGGGTAATGCTAATGTCGCCTTATCATCTGAGCGACGCAAAGCTGCACTTCTCCGCATTGATTGGAAATTGGTGGAGTTGGGCACCAAGGAGTTAGGTCCTATGGCACAGGGCAAGCTTTTCGGAGAACAATTTCTCAAAGAATTAAGCAGACATGTTAACGTCTACACATCCCTGAACAAGGCTCAATCATCAATGAGAAGAGTCTTTAGACAAAACCCCTCTAGGGGTGTTTTTGGACGGGCTGGCCGCCAAAGGGGCCGTGCTGCCAGCCGCTTCTGGCCCTCAGGCCCCAGAGCTACAAGACCACAGCCTTTTTACCCAGAGATGGGATACCGACCATCTTCCTACACATGAGGCGCAGACAGAGGTCGCGGACCACGCACTCGAGGCAGAGCACGTTTTTCCTCAGGTAAGCAACCAATTCACTCATGTTTCCCTTCCAATGCATACAGCAGGTCGCATATCTCTTTTCTTCCAGGAATGGACCTCAATATCCGCGGACGCATGGATCCTACAGACAGTACGAGGCTACGTCATAGACTTCGTAGACCAACCCCGACAGACGGAAATACCACGTCCCATCAACTGCTCAAGAACAGACAAATCTCTCATCAACGAAGAACTACAAACCCTATACTCAAAAGGCGCGATAGAACCCGCGTCCGAACCTCGAGGTTTCTTCAGCAACATCTTCTTAGTCAAGAAGAAAACGGGCGATCTACGACCAGTCATAAACCTACGACAACTCAACCAATACGTCACCTACAACCATTTCAAGATGGAAGGCATACATCTTTTAAGAGACCTCCTACAAGACAAGGATTGGTTCACAAGACTGGATCTCAAGGACGCGTATCTATCAGTACCCGTCCATCAATCCTGCAGACAATACCTTCGTTTCCATTGGCAAGGCCGTCCCTGGCAATTCACGTGCCTCCCCTTCGGCCTCAGTTCGGCCCCATGGTGTTTCACCAAACTGCTGAAACCCGTGGTCGCACATCTTCGAGCTCAAGGCATTCGTTGCATTATATACCTGGACGACCTCCTTCTGTTCTGCTCAGACAGACTCAGACTGATACAACACACACGCTACACCACGGATCTCCTATCATCCCTGGGCTTCACAGTGAACTTTCAGAAATCAGCTATCTCCCCATCACAAACAGTTCAATTTTTGGGATTCGAGATAGATTCCACCTCCAGCACTCTACGGCTACCGACGGCAAAAATCTCAGCCATTCGCAAGGAATTACGCAGGGCCATCCGCTCCCACACCATTCCACTCCGCACCCTCGCACGCATCGTAGGGCTTCTCTCGGCCTCCATTCAAGCTATATTTCCAGGTCCACTTCACTACAGGGCAATGCAACGCCTCAAAGCTTCCTTTCTCAGGGAAAACCCCTCATACGATCAGCCGGTCCCGATGACAGAGGAAGTCAGAGACGAACTCAGATGGTGGCTGGACAGCATGGAAGCATGGAACGGCCGAGCCATCTTCGGGAAAGCTCCCGACATGATATTAGAATCAGACGCCAGCCTCTGGGGATGGGGAGCGACGAGCGAAAATGTATCGACAGGAGGTGCTTGGACATCCCAAGACCTCAACTTACATATAAACTGCCTAGAACTCCTAGCCGGGTCTTTCGCGATCCGAAGCCTAGCAAAGGACAAGTCGGACTGTTGCATCCTACTCCGGATGGACAACATTTCCGCAGTCCGTTACATCAACCGCCTAGGAGGAGCCCGCTCACGTCTCCTATCAGAAATAACAAAAGAAATTTTCGACTTTTGCCTACCCCGCAACATCTCCCTCACGGCGGAATACCTCCCAGGAGAGACAAACCTCACAGCGGATTGGTTCTCACGCCACTGGCGGGACACCAGCGACTGGAAACTAGATCCACAAATCTTCAACTGCATTGCGGAACGCCTAGGTCCACTCCACTTGGACCTGTTTGCGTCCCGCAACAACAGACAAACAAAATTATACTTCAGCTGGCTCCCGGACCCAGAGAGCACAGCAGTGGATGCATTCCTACAACCTTGGCCGATCACAGGAGCCTACGCCTTCCCTCCCTTCGCCATGATAGCGAGGACCATACACTATCTGAAGAATCAGCAAACCTCACTAGTACTCATCACTCCACTATGGAGGGGACAACCATGGTTCCCAGATCTCCTAGCTCTATCATGCCACGATCCCCTTCTACTACCTCATCATCAATACATTCTAACAGATCCAAAAGGCAACCCTCATCCACTAATCCTAGACAACCATCTCCATCTGGTGGTTTGGACGCTTTCAGGGGCTCCTGGCAAGTCGGCGAACTATCGCAGGCTGCTAAAGAACTGCTATGGGACTCATGGGCCCCCGGAACCAGAAGATGCTATCTATCCGCCTGGAATTCCTGGTCCACTTGGTGTCTGGAACGGAACTTCGATCCATTTATGGCCCCTGTTTCAGCCATTTTGAACTTCCTATCTCACCTTTTCTCATTAGGACGTTCTTACAGATCACTTAATGTAATTCGCTCAGCTATTTCAGCGGCCCACGTCCCCATACAAGGGATTCCAGTTGGCAAAGAACCACTTGTATGCCGACTCCTGAGGCATTCGATTACAACGTCCCCCACGGCCCAAATACTCTCAATTCTGGGACGTCTACGTAATCCTCCGATTCCTGAAAGACTGGCCAACTAACGACAGACTCTCCCTCCGTCAATTATCAGCAAAACTCACAGTCTTGCTCTGCCTGGTCTCCTTCCGCAGAGTGTCAGACATTCGAGCACTGGACATAGACGCTTTCTCAATCTCTCCAGAAGGAGTTACATTCCGGATATCTCGCCGCACTAAGACGGACTCCACATCTGTGTTTTATCCTTTCTTCCCCACAGAACCGCAACTCTGCGTTGTCTCCACACTACAACAGTACGTGGAAACCACCCTACCTCTTCGGTCTACACCATCAGGTCAACTCCTAGTATCATACGTCAGACCACATGTCCCCATCACTTCCACCACCCTAGCAAGATGGGTTCGATGGTTACTATCGCTAGCCGGTGTGGACACTACATTCGGAGCCCACTCAGTACGCGGAGCAGCAGCATCCTCAGCCTTCATGGCGGGTGCCTCCTTAACGGATATCCTACGCTCCGCTGATTGGTCTAGGGAATCTACATTCCGCAGCTTCTATTTCCGTCCGAATTCCAGTGCTGCCATGTCTCTGATTCTACAGCGTTAAAAATGCAAAATATGAAGCCTCCTGTCATGTGATAAAATTGAAGATTATGCTAGCGCTAGTGTACTTATAATCTTAATTTTAATAATGACAGGAGGCGAGTATTTTCCCACCCTTCCCACCCGGGAGGAGGGGAACTACTCTATTCATACTCTAATCATACTTCTCTACATTTCTTCATTCTTCTGTTTTTCTTCATAACTCCTTGAATCTTATGTTCATAAGGTAGTAACTGTTGTCATTAGCCTATTTAACTACTAGTAGTCTATACACTGAATATACAAATTAAATTATTGCAATGTAATCCGATGGATCACTGTCATGACTACAAACAGTTTCAAGACCGGTGCCTAACCTTTCTCATATTCTCTTTTCAGTTTAAGTGTGAAAGAATTTGGAACATCTACGGCATGACCATAACGATATTTCTCATCATATAAAGACCAAGCATCGGAAGTTCTCCGGTTGGTGCCTGTTTTTTCTTCCTACTCAACCCAAGAAGTTCATCATTCCCGTTGGATTCCATTACGGATGTTCGTTACAGACTTTATCACTATTTTCTTCCCTGTTCCGATGTTCGCTTCCGAAAGAGGGGGAGGAGCCTGTTGACTGAAATAATATACTCCCTATTTGCATTTTGATTGGTTAAAACGTTTATTCACTTTCTTTACTGCTATGGAGTTTTAGTAAAGAGAGTAAAGCAAAATACTCGCCTCCTGTCATTATTAAAATTAAGATTATAAGTACACTAGCGCTAGCATAATCTTCAATTTTATAGCAACCAGAAATAGCATTTAACATGTTAACAATGTCAGATTCAGTTAATCCAATGGAGCAAGAGGATTTCACATTAACCAAGCAATAAATTGGAGAATAGTGTACCTAACACTGGGAGAAAACAGCGTATGCCTGTACTACATAATAGCCAGAAGGTATATGAAGATAAGAGGCACGAGTAAAAATACCAAAAAGGTCAAAAAACAAAAAAGAATGTATTGTATACTAAATAGTATCATAAAAATAACAATAACCCAAAAGTGCTAAATCAAAAAAATCACTAAAAACAAAAAAGATACAATGTTAATTAACTTGAATATGCTCTAATGTCTTGAATGGTATAGGAGTAATAAGCGACAGCAGACGTCTGTGCTGTTTGGGAAAGACGTTTAGCTGGTAATAGCCAAAACTGTGGGAGAGTGATGGAATGTGAAAGAGTGGTTCAGAAAGTACATTAACCACATTCAGAACTAGTGGAAGGTTCCATGGAGACGTATAATTCCTTTTGGGAGGTCTGATATGTAAATCAGCCTTGATAAATCTTGTTATGAGAGGTCTGATGCCCATTAAACAATGCACAAGCTGGATAAAGCCAGAGTCTGTCCCTTTAAAGTAGTTGGTTTCCTGAAGAGAGTGGTCGTCATTTCACCATGATCCAGGACCTTGATTTTTAAATCCAAGAAGACTAATTCCTTCTCATTAACCCCTTAATGACACAACTTCTGGAATAAAAGGGAATCATGACGGAATATATCCGTCGTCTGTCCTTAAGGGGTTAATGATGTGGGTGAGTTTTAGATTTATAGTATTCTTATTTAGTATTTCAACCATCTCTTCAAAGAGGGCACCTGTCACGTCTAAACATTTGTTATGAAGGAACACAACTGCAGATTTCTTATAGTTGAATATTTATTATAAAAAGTAAAAGGTATTGACTTTAATTCCAATTTACAGGTACTGTAGCTTTAAGTAACAAACGATAACTGAAGTCCACAATTATATGCACTGTAGCTTTAAGTAGTAAACGATAACTGAAGTCCACAATTATAGACACTGTAGCTTTAAGTAGTAAACGATAACTGAAGTCCACAATTATAGGCACTGTAGCTTTAAGTAGTAAACGATAACTGAAGTCCACAATTATAGGCACTGTAGCTTTAAGTAGTAAACGATAACTGAAGTCCACAATTATAGGCACTGTAGCTTTAAGTAGTAAACGATAGTAAAGTGCAGACACTGAATCAATAAAGAGTCTCTTAGTAGAATTAACGGTTTAGGTGATAAGTAGTTACAATAGCTGTTCCATAGTTTTAACTGAAGCAAGACAGATGCAGCTAACTTATATAAAGTATGAGTTGAAGTTAGCTGTAACGGGTTTGTTTTATCGAAGGACTTTGGAGACAGGAAATAACAGCTTTGAGATGCAACGCTTATCACAGAGGTTTTACTTAGCTTCCGGCACATAGAACACTGGTTCCCGAGATCTCCTCATAGGCGGATGAAGAGTGTTCAGCATTAGTCGTGGATGAGGAGAGGTGAAGGGAACTTGCAGAGTCTTTCAGTCCGGTCTGGTAACAGAGGCTTTCACAACGATGTTGCAGCCGGTTCGTGAGTACGGAACGTAGTTCATTAATCCAGCGTCGATCAGCTGGTGCGGTCCGATTAAATAGGGAGACCGTGTCATCAAGAGGTGTGGCTAAGCTCCGTGGAACCAGGAAGTAAGAGGATACCATAATTAAGGCATGACAGTATCCCCTCCTTAATGAGCAACCTCTGGGTGCTATTGACTTGGCTTAGAAGGGTAACGCTTGTGAAATTTGGAAATTAATTTGTCAGCATGAACGACAGAGGAGTTTTCCCATGTATCTTCATCAATTCCATATCCTTTCCATCTGATGAGGTATTGTAAGGAGCCACGATGGATCCTTGAATCCAGTATACTTTGAATTTCGTATTCTTCTTCACCCTGGACCAATATGGGATCAGGAGAAGTAGTGACATTTCTTTGGAAAGGGTCAGGATGATGAGGCTTCAACAAGGACACATGAAAAACAGGATGTAGCTTTAAAGTTGGTGGAAGTTTCAATTTAACAACATTACGGTTGATAACCGATATTATTGGAAAAGGACCAAGAAAAAGAGAACTTAACTTCTTTGATGGACGATTTGTAGAGATGTTCTTTGAGGAAAGCCAGACAAGATCACCTATTTTATAAGAAGGTGAAGGTTGTCTTTTTGTATCAAAAAACTTCTTTTGATTGGAGGAGGCCAATTCTAGATTCTCATGCAATTTCTTGAGTAAAGAGGACATATGAGAGATTTGATTCGAATCGGAGAGATTAGATGAAGAAACTGTCTGAGCAGGAAATGAGGAAGGATGAAATCCATAATTGGATAGAAATGGAGTCATTTTACTGCTGGTATGAAAAGAGTTATTGTATGCGAATTCTGCCATAGGTAACCAAGTTATCCAATCGTCTTGTAAGTGAGAGCAATAACATCGTAGATATTGTTCTAAGCATTGGTTGACTCTTTCAGTTTGTCCATCTGTTTGAGGATGATATGCAGATGATAGTTTACGTTGGATATGAAGAGTGGCACATAATGCATTCCAAAATTTGGAGGTAAATTGAGTTCCTCGGTCTGAAATGATTTCGTCTGGCAGTCCATGAAGTTTAACTATGTTGTCAAGAAATATTTTCGAAAGTTCAGAGGATGAAGGTAACTTCTTTAAAGGAATTAAATGAGACATTTTCGTGAAGCGGTCTACTACCACTAAAATGGTGGTATGATGATGAGAAGGAGGTAATTCTACCAAAAAATCCATAGAAATGGATTGCCAAGGTCGTTCAGGAATTGGTAAATTCAATAATTGACCAAATGGTTGATGATGGACATGTTTTGATCTTTGGCATACAGAACAAGATTTGACATAAGATTCAATAGTTTGGTCTTGACGAGGCCACCAATAGTATCTTTTAGACAATTCAAGGGTCTTTTTTATACCTGGATGACCTGCCAGAGGAGAATCATGAATAAATTCGAGTACTTTAATTCTGAAAGAGGGAGGTACGTAAATCCGGTCTTTGAAATAGTAGAGACCGTTTTTCTTGGATAATTTAATTGATTTAGGAAGTTCGAGAGCATCTTCACTGAGATCTTTAATGTCATCAATAAGAGAAGATAAGATTCCAATGACTTTAGGCGAAGGAGGTTCAATTTTAGTGTCTTTATGGATCCTGGAAAGGGCATCAGCCTTTTTGTTTCTAGACCCAGGTCTAAAGACGATTTGGAAGTTGAACCGGGAAAAAAAGAGATTCCATCTTACTTGTCGAGCAGACAGTGTTTTATTGGAGTGAAGATATTCGAGATTTTTATGGTCAGTATATATGATTAAAGAGTTCTGAGCACCTTCAAGAAGGTGTCTCCAGGTTTCTAAAGCCACTTTGATACTTAATAATTCTTTTTCTCCTGTAGGATAATTCTTTTCGGCAGGAGATAATGATCGTGAGAAGAAGGCGACAGGATGAAGAGGTTCTTGAGGAGTTTTGTGTTGAGAAAGGACAGCTCCAATTGCAATATCCGAAGCATCCGTTTCAAGGACATAAAGATATGAAGGATTTGGAAGTTGAAGAATAGGAGCTGTTGTAAACTTTCTCTTTAATTCAGTGAAGGCAGTTTGAGCCTTCTCGTTCCAATTGAAGGGATGTTTTTTACTGTTAAGTTGATTGAGTGGGTGAGCTATCTCAGAGTAGTTTTTAATAAATTTTCTGTAGAAGTTGGCGAACCCTAGAAATCGCTGTAATTCTTTTACTGTAGAGGGAACAGGCCAGTTGATGATACAATCGACTTTTGAATTATCCATACCTATTGAATGAGGGGAGATAACATAACCTAAGAAGGTTATTTCTTTGACGTGAAAAATACATTTTTCGGGTTTAGCGAATAATTTGTGGGTTCTGAGTCTGGATAACACCCATCTGACATGTTTTCTATGTTCCTCAGGAGTGTTGGAGTATATGAGAATATCATCTAAATAAATGATGACACAGACGTCCAATAGGTCTCTAAAGATATCATTTATGAAATGTTGAAAAGTTGCAGGGGCGTTGCAGAGGCCAAAAGGCATCACCAGATATTCGAAGAGGCCATATCTTGTTCGGAAAGCAGTTTTCCATTCATCATTAGCCTTTATCCTGATGAGATTATATGCCCCGCGAAGGTCAAGCTTAGTGTAGATGGTAGCAGTTTTCAATCGTTCAACCAGTTCATTGATGAGGGGAAGAGGATAACGATTTTTAACTGTTATTTTGTTTAAGGCTCTGTAATCAATGATAGGACGTATAGTCTGGTCTTTGTTTCTTACAAAAAACATACTTGAGGCAGCAGGTGAACTAGAGGGTCTAATGAACCCTTTCCGTAGGTTTTCATCTAGATATTCCTTGAGAATTTGTAATTCAGCCTCAGAGAGAGGGTAGATGTGCCCAAAAGGTACTGGGGCACCAGGTATGAGGTCTATAGGACAATCGTAGGAACGATGAGGCGGGAGCGTTTCAGCTTCTTTTTTACTGAAGACATCTGAAAAGTCTGAATAACAAGAAGGTATGGTTGGTTCTTTGGAGATCTGAAGAATAGGAATTTGCTGTAAACATGTTTCTTTACAATAATGTGAGTTAAAGGTGAGAGAGAAAGGAGACCAAGAAATTTGAGGGTTGTGGTTCCTTAACCAGTTGATCCCTATTATAACGGGATAGAGAGATGATGGAATAACATCAAATACTAGAAATTCAGTATGAATATGATTGGTGGTTACCTTTAGAGGGATGGTTTCATGAAGAATCGGTCCCGAGGAGATAAAGGAGCCGTCAATCACTTTAATAGGAACAGAAATGGTTTTTCGAACACAAGGAATTTTATTCTTTGCTACAAAGGTTGAATCGATGAATACCCCATTTGCACCTGAATCGATGATAGCTTCAGTAACAATTCTCACCTTATCCCACTGTATTACAAGGGATATAGGTGTGAACGGAGTGGTCGGTGTTGAGGGGAGTGCACTGAAGATCGCAGAGGTATAGGCTTGTCTACCGGCCTTTGTCCGTTTTAATAAGGGACAATCAGAAACCAGATGATCTTGAGAGGCACAATACATGCATAGGTTTAATTGACGTCTTCGGTTCTTCTCTGCAGGAGTGAGAGGACTTCTTATTACCCCTATTTCCATAGGTTCACTTGGTAAGGAAGTCTTTTCTGGAGCTTTTGAGGGAGTAAAAGGTTTACGGTCTTTAGAATGAAAAAGGGCTTTTTCGGCCTTTCTTTCTCTTAATCTTCTGTCAATGCTGATTGATAAGTGAATTAGAGCGTTCAAAGTAGTAGGGAGTTCTGTTCTAGACAGTTCATCTTTTACAGCTTCAGATAAACCAATTCGAAATTGGTTGCGCAATGTGATGTCATTCCATTGCGTTTCTACAGCCCATCTTTTAAATTCAGCAATGTAATCTTCAACGGGTCTATTTCTTTGCTGTAGTGTTCTGATTGTTAAATCAGCCGTAGCTTGTTTGTTAGGATCTTCATAGAGAAGAGACATGGCTTCAAAAAATTCATCCAGTGAGTCTAAGATGGGGTCATCGTTTTCCAGAAAGGAATGGGCCCATGACATAGGTTCACCTCTTAGAAAGGAAATAACCGAACAAACTTTAGTTCTTTCTGTAGGATAAGATCGAGGTTTCAAAGCAATTAATAATTTGCAGGTGTTGAGGAACTCCCTGTATTTTGAACGATCTCCAGAGAACTTTTCAGGGTTACATACAGCAGGATCACTAGCCGAGTGCAGAATAGTATGAGGAGTATGAGTTTGTAGATCTCTGACATAAGTGAGAATTCTTTCGTTAGTAACTTGCAGGTCTTGCACACCTTGGGCTAGTGTATCAACTCTTTGATTCAGCGTAGTTATAGTAGAATCGAAATCTGCTGGATCCATTACAAAGGCTGGATTAATCTGTCACGTCTAAACATTTGTTATGAAGGAACACAACTGCAGATTTCTTATAGTTGAATATTTATTATAAAAAGTAAAAGGTATTGACTTTAATTCCAATTTACAGGTACTGTAGCTTTAAGTAACAAACGATAACTGAAGTCCACAATTATATGCACTGTAGCTTTAAGTAGTAAACGATAACTGAAGTCCACAATTATAGACACTGTAGCTTTAAGTAGTAAACGATAACTGAAGTCCACAATTATAGGCACTGTAGCTTTAAGTAGTAAACGATAACTGAAGTCCACAATTATAGGCACTGTAGCTTTAAGTAGTAAACGATAACTGAAGTCCACAATTATAGGCACTGTAGCTTTAAGTAGTAAACGATAGTAAAGTGCAGACACTGAATCAATAAAGAGTCTCTTAGTAGAATTAACGGTTTAGGTGATAAGTAGTTACAATAGCTGTTCCATAGTTTTAACTGAAGCAAGACAGATGCAGCTAACTTATATAAAGTATGAGTTGAAGTTAGCTGTAACGGGTTTGTTTTATCGAAGGACTTTGGAGACAGGAAATAACAGCTTTGAGATGCAACGCTTATCACAGAGGTTTTACTTAGCTTCCGGCACATAGAACACTGGTTCCCGAGATCTCCTCAGAGGCGGATGAAGAGTGTTCAGCTTTAGTCGTGGATGAGGAGAGGTGAAGGGAACTTGCAGAGTCTTTCAGTCCGGTCTGGTAACAGAGGCTTTCACAACGATGTTGCAGCCGGTTCGTGAGTACGGAACGTAGTTCATTAATCCAGCGTCGATCAGCTGGTGCGGTCCGAATAAATAGGGAGACAGTGTCATAAAGAGGTGTGGCTAAGCTCCGTGGAACCAGGAAGTAAGAGGATACCATAATTAAGGCATGACAGCACCAGTCACCAGTCACCAGTCAGAAGATCAACATGTCATCTATATATCCTTACCATTTGTATATAGATGCGGTGAATCTGCTGTTCATTGCTGTATACACAAAAGGTCCCCCCACTCAGGGGTGGGGGTCAGGGGGGAGGACAATAGATCCTCCCCCCTTATTGGTATTTAGAGCCCCCAACCGTCACTCAGGGGTGGAGGCTGGGGTGGGGGACAATAGGTCCCCCCCCATTATTTTACTTTAAGGCCCCCACCCACCGCTCAGGGGTGGGGGCCGGGGGGAGGACAATAGGTCCCCCCCATTATTTTACTTTAGGGCCCCCACCCGCCGCTCATTTTGTTTTTTTTCAATGAAGCATGCCTTTATATTAGAGTTCTCCACACACACTTATTGTTCAGGTTAAGTAACTCTTTATAAGGATCGCAGATGCTCCTGGGCCTGTCTAAATGCCCCTCCACAGGTGTTCTTCATATTGCATTTTCCTGTTCTATTGATCAATAGAATTGCATTTGCCTTCATTAAAGGACCACTCCACACCCCAAAAGCACTTTAGCTTGCTTACCCACAGTTTATAAAAGTGCTGATTTCTCTGACCAGCTCTTCTGTTGCAGGCGAGCACGTGCACATGAGCTGATGCACGTGCACGCAACAGTGCAGTTCTTAAGCCTTACATTCCATCCAAGGATGGATTTGATTTGAACTTGCAGCATTTCAGCTAGATCCTTGGACATTTTCTGGATTTCTACTGCACCAACGGAGTGGTAATACTTCCAGCACACTGCTTATCTGCTACATATTCTGGACTCTGTTTGGATCCTTGGATGGAATGTAAGATTTAAACACCATCTTTTTTACTGTGTATGAGTTTTTTAAAGGATTTGGAGTTTTGTTTTTACATGATATTAATAAACTGTGTTGCACTTTCTTTGCTTGGTTTGTATCTTTGAAGATACGTTACTGTGATCACTGCTGTTGGATACAAAGTTTACACAGAATACTACTAATTTCCTAAACCACCGCTGTGGAGGTGGAAATCATACACATTTATCTCAATACCCAGCTTCCCCACTAACATTTATTTGGGGCTATTGCACAGCGCTGACATTTATCTACTTTTGGACATTCTATAACATAGGTTTGCGGAATAACCTTTTATGTCTGGCAGCTAAAAAATTTTTATCTTTGGACTTTTAATATTTGGTGTCATACAGAGGATTTAATTTTATATTGCGCTTTTGTGTTCTATTTTTTTGCATAATAGTAAGATAATAACAAAAAAAGTGAGTACCAGTCAGTTGTGGTGTGCCGGAACTGAAATATGGGGTAGGCCTGTAAGAAAAGAGAGCAAAAAATTGGATGTAATCAAATACCTTTATTGTACACATGTTACACATCTAGACCTTTAAACGCTAATATCAATTCCTGTTCTGGTTCTGGAATATAAGTGGTATATGCTGCTGATTTCCACCACTGCAGTCTTTTAATTATATGAGCCGGGACGTTCGGACTTTAAGCTGCGGAAGCGGCTCCAATTCTAAATGAGTGGCCAGAAAAACCAGAGGGGTCGAGACTGAGTTCTGATGTAGTATATGAACTTCGTAGTGGTTAGAGGGTTACCATGTAATGAAAGCAGTGGCGTATTAGGATTAATACCAGCTAGTGCAGAACAATATGTGTCAAAAAATGTAACGGGACACCATGGGTTACTGATGGGATAATAGCAGACTTTAATAGGTGGGCCTAGCTGATTTTTTTGTTGTGATGGATGGTAAGTACGTAATGGTCAGTATATTTTTGAAGGTTCGTAATTTTAAGGTGCAGGTGGTTAGACATGATATTATTGGTAGTGAATTTATTTGGTTGTAAGAATCCATAGAAGGCTAGATAAGTTGCCATTTTGAAAACAAAATTAGTGTTGGTTTTGAATGGATTGGTGTCCAGAATGTCTGAAAGTGCACAAAATTTGGGTCCGTCAATAGGAAGCCTGGTAGTGGTAGTGGGTTTGTCTAATCGTTGTGTGCCTTTCAAAATGTTCTTAATGGGATAGGTAGATATGTAGAGGTTTGTGCTAGGGTAGGCACTTAGAATGTGATGTTGAATTCCTGTGAGATAGAGATTTATAGTGTTTAGTGATAATTTTAAGTTAAGGTGGCAAAAGGAGATAACTGCTACTATAGAGTTTAGAGAATGAGTGTCGCTTATCTGATAATCTACCCTAAATTTGGTGTAGAGGGTGAAGGCTCTATTGTATGCCCATGATGTGTTGGCAGAGAGGGCTGAGCTGGCCAGATATCTGCTGTGTGATAAGAGTCTTTCTAGTCCAGGATGAGGTCTTGGTATGAGGGGGTGCTGACCAGTCTGATGTTGGCTGCGGGTTGGGCTCTGAAGAAAACCTGTACATTAAATCGAGACAATGCGCCAGCAGCTGTATTGGTGCATCCTGGGATGTGTATGCATGTCATATGGAATTGCAGCATAGCTGCTAACCATGTTAATTATCAAATAAGTCTCATAATGGTAAGTGATGAAGATCTGCCCTTATTTATGATGTTGCATGCTGCTTTATTATTGGAGAAGCATTTTACTGCTTTCCCTTGCCACAGGTGCCCCCTTGCTTTGGAGGCTGCCACTATCAGGTATATTTCAAATAGGGCAGATGTAGTATGGAATGAGGGTAGACCATGGGTCTAAACTGGCCAGAAATCTCTAAACCAGGCAAACCCTGTATGAGCTGTGGCATCGGTCCATATGACTGGGGAACTGTTTGATAAGGGGGGAAGGAACATTGCTTTCCCATTCCAAAGTGTAAGAAACCTAAGCCGCATATGTAGGTCTGCCTTAGTATGTGCATCTAGGGTTATGAAGCTAGTGTCGGTATTAAGAAGAGGAAGAAGACGCAACAATCTAGAAATAAAAGCCCGGCCTTGTGGAATAATTTTCATGGCGAAGTTCAACGTGCCCAGTAAGGATTGTAGGTCTGTTCTGGTACACGTGTCCTAAGCCAGAAAGTATTCCACCAATTCTATGATCTGCTGTACCTTCTCTATCGGTAAACTAGCTAGTAAAAAGACAGTGTCTAGGTGGATACCCAGGAAGGTCAGATTGGTCGTAGGGACTATTGTTTTCTCCTGTGACAGTGGAACCCCTAATGCTGACAATAGAGCCAGTGTTTTATGAATACTGACGGGAGAGGACTGACGTGATTCTATGGTAAGAAAGTCATCCAAATAATGTAGGACTGAGGGGAAATCGGCAATGTTGAGTAGCAGCCAAAATAACGTGTCGGCAAAAATATCAAAAATTTTGGACTGCTTTTAGCCCCAAAGGTTAAACTAGTTGCAAAGAAGAACTTATTTCCCCAACAAATGCCATGCACATGCCACAGGGATGAATGGGTACGAGCTTGAATGCGTTGGAAACATTGGTTTTCCCTAACCAAACTCCCACGCCAGCCCTTGGAATGGCATGGCATCATCCACTGTGGCGTATTGCAGGGAGAACTCTTCGGAGGGAATTAGCAAATTAATGCTGGGGGTAGATAAAGAATATGGAGCCAACATATCGTAGATTACCCTTTTTGTTATTGTTGAACTTCCCAGTGGCTATACCTATTGGGTATAGCCACTGGGTATAGCCACGAAAAGGGGGGTTTAGAGAAAGGGCCTAATATGAACCCATTGTTCAACTCTTTCATAAGCAGTAATTCTGTGCTGACGGGGTCAAGAAGGGCAGACTGTAGGTTGGGACATTCGTGAATACCACTTGGGAGTGTGACAAGGCCAGTGTGGAAACAGTCGATGAACCCTTTGACCAAGAAGTCGACCAGGTGATGGGAAGGGTGTGTCTGTTGTTGTCAATGCTAACTTCGGTTAGTCATTGTTTTGATTAAGACACGTAATTTTTGTGTGTGCCCTGAAACAAATTGAGCAGACATGCAACAATCTGCACGAGCTAAATTCTCAACTGCCAGAAATAAAGTTGTTGCAGATTTGAGCTTTCTCCAGGTATACTATGGGTCTACCCAATTTGACTTTCAGCCCTCTGTGTTCTGCAGTGTAAGAACCGAAGGAAGCACGACTAGTGGTAGGAAGACTAGGATCGACTGGGTACAAGTTGGTGGAGTGTGAGATGGAGGCACACAAGGCACAAGACGGTGGTTTTTGACCAGCAAAATGGCAACAGAAAAGTTCTGTGTCAAGCTTACTCCAGTTGGTGTGGGTATTAAATTGGGTGAGGGAAGGCCGCTGCTTTAGCCGACAAAGATTTCTGATAGGCATAAAAAGACAACGCACCATACTTGTGCCCTAGGTCCACCAACTTGTGCATGTACAATTCCAACTCCTCCCTACGGTGAGGGGAAGTGGAACAGATTATGTCATCACGAAAAAGGCCAAAAGCAAGGACAAATTCGGGTATGGTAAGCTTTCGGTTGAGTCTGGGGTCTCTGGCTTTCAAAACTACCGAAAGATCACCATAGCAGTATGCCCTGTTTTCAACCACGTCCTGAGAAGCAATCAACAACGAGACTAGGTTTATGTCCTTGCCTTCCAGGATGTCTTTACGAATGGTCGGGGGTACGAAGTGGGCGGGCGTGATGATGTGAGTGGAAGTGCTTGGTATTGGGTTTATGGTGGTGACATTACCGTGGGAGGGAGCTGGAGTGGGGGTCAATATGAGTGGGACAACTGTTGATGTCTGAGGAGATTCCAATTTGTCCAGCCTAACGGTTAACATATTGATAGAGGCAATGAGAGATTACATTAAACCCTTGATCTCGGTATAGTTGTCGGGTTGCAGGACAACTCCAGGCTGGGGAGTACAGGCATTGAAAATAAATATTTTATAGAGTTCGGCCTTGCGAGCTGTAGCTGGGAAAGGGACCCCCATGTGATGTAATTCAGCCGCAAGCTTAGGGATAGTCCATGACCGCAGGGAATACAGGCTGGATGGTTCCAGATTCTCGGTAGTGGTGCTTTGACCGGCCGGGGTGGAAGGCCTGGCTGGGGTTTCGGGTATAGCCAGTTTCTTGTCTTGTTCAGGTATTTGAGACATACTAAGAATGAAAACATGGGTAAGAATAAGGCCTTTAGTTATGAGTAAAATGCCTGTGTCATCTGGCTCTAGCTAAGCCTCAGGCAAAACATTATTTGACCTGCAAGGAAGATGGAGCCCTGCTAGTGCCAAGTGGGACCACTGAATGATGTGGAGGGAATGTTGGTCTCTCGGTGACTGTAACAAGGCATAATATAATTGGGTGTGACTTGGTGAGGCCCTAACTAGTAACCGACAGTAGTTATTATGAGGCTCAAGGTATGCGTTGGGCCGAGGGGCGTATACCTCCGATGAGGATGGGTGTTGGCCTCACGGGAGTAGATTAATTACAGTAAGCTAGGGACGAATGCTATTAATAACAGCCAGTTGACCAACCCTACTCTGTTGGGGTATTGGAAGTAGGATGTAAAAATGGAGAAGTACCTAGCTTATGAAATCGTTAGGGTTCTCCATAGAGAACAATAAATTCTTGAGAACCTGAAAAGAAATGTGGAAGGTTAAGTCTGGGTTGGGCCTACAACTTTTTTTTTTATTGTAAGTAAAACTCACCTGTGGAAATGATAACATTGGTTCTGTCAGGAATTGCTAGTACTGGTTATCTGAGGATAAAACTAGAGTTATCCTCTACACAATATGGTGAGGTATAAGGACAAGAGATGAGGTGATATTCAGTATACCTGTAACATGCTGGGGGTAAGAATCCAATGATTCCCCAAAGTTCTGGGGGAGAGTAGTGATGGTAACAAAGGCCTGAAAAATAGAGCATGGATGAGAATGTGAGGGAACATGTGGTCACTCTCATGCGTGCCATGTAAATACGAAGGAGGGAATTGGATGTTACGGTGAGGGATAAGCTTGAGTGTGCTAGAGTTGTTTAGCGGTTTTCTTCAAAATTGCTAAAATTAGGGGAAGGGGTAAGGGAGCTTGCAATTTACTTAGGAGTGTGCCAATGAAATGGATGTTGGTGACCATTAGTGACCATGTGTTGAACTGGAAATGAAAAACCGTATGTAGGGAATATTATGGGACAGTTGCGACATGTGGTATGCATAAAAAAAAATCTGATAATATTTGCACATAAATATACGAACCGTATGAAGGGAAACAGAAATACGTCTTTAATGGGTATATTGGTGAACTGAAGCAGTCAAATGCGACCGTGAGGAGTAATATGGTTTTGGTAAATACCTGGCGTAGAGGACAGGCAATTAGAGAGTTTAGTAACTGCCAAAATACGAGACGTAAACTTCATATTGTATAAAGTAACAGAGCAGATGGATAGTTTTTATCTAACCATGGTGCAATTACTCTATTTGTCATACATACTTTTACCATATTGTGATGCTAACAGAGTCCTGATTGCAAACATAATATGAGTGACATACGTTTTAATGAGAACAAGAGAATTGGTTCAATACAATGTACATGAAGAGTAGTATTATTTGAACTGCTGTCATAATGTAATTTGGCCGCTAGAGGTCGTAGTTGAGCAACTACGTGTATAGAGAGTGTTTGTTTGGAATGACTTGTTTGTATGACGAACGACCGTCATGCCGAACAGCATAAGAAGGTTAGCCCCAGAACGGTGAGTACACATGCGTGGTGTGTGGTCCCGAACGGACAATTTCGTATGGGTGAATGCTGTGTGTTTGGCATCAATGCTGTGTGAATGGGCACCCTAACGGGCAAACTCACAGTTTGTGTAAACGAACGGACCCAGAGCTGTACCCCAGAAGTCGTGGGGAGGTGAGAGTTCAGTGGTTTGGATCTGTTGTCGGGTTACCGGAGCTGGAGGTCAGGCATAGTCGGAGTAAGGTAAGGCGGGTAACTGGACCTGCGTGGAGCAAGGTTGAGGTGAGTGGACCGGAGCTGGAAATCAGAGGTTCTGAATGAACCCAGCAGTGACGGTTCTGATATGGAGGGGGCCTGAGCTTATATAGCCGGGTATCCCCTCCCACAATTACAGGCTACGCATTTTATATATATATATATATATATATATATATATATATATATATATATATTATGAACTATAAATAATAGTTTTTAGGGTTATTTCGTTGTGAGACTCAACGTATATGCAAAAAACTAAAATGGGGAGGGGGGAGAAAGAATGATCCAATGGTGGAGTATATTAGGTTAAGTATCTAGTTGATAAGAATAGTGTTGTTATCAACTCACAAGTGTAGAGCCAAGGATGGACTGGCTAAAATCTCTTTCACTTTGGTGTCCCCATGTCTCCCGGGGACACTGGGAGACATGGGGACACTGGGAGACATGTAGACACTGAGACACTAGGAGACATGGGGACACTGAGACACCAGGGACACTGGCTGGGAGACAGGGGGGGCACTGAGACACATGGGGACATTGTGTCCCTAATGTCTGTGTCCCCATGTCTCCCAATGCCCCCAAGTGTCTCAGTGCCCCCATGTCTGTGTCCCCATGTGTGTATGTTTCCCTATGTCTCAGTGTCCCCATGTGTGCCCCCATGTCTCCCAGCATCCCCTAGTGTCTCAGTGTCCCCTAGTGTCTCAGTGTCCCCATGTGTCCCCATGTGTGTGTGTGTCCATGTCTTAGTGTCCCCATGTGTGTCTGTGTCCCCGTGTCTCCAAGTGTCCCCAAGTGTCTCAGCATCCTTAGAGGTCTCCATGTCTCATAGTGTCCCCTAGTGTCTCAGTGTCCCCATGTCTCCCTGCAGCCTTTACCCCATCCCTCACTTACCTGTGCTGTAGACTGTCTCTGCAGACTGGGAGCTTCTGTCTGAACTCTCAGAAAGTAAAGAGATGCAGATATGTACTGTAACTTCCTATCCCTGCCTCTCTCTTCACACACACAGCGACCCCTACTGGCCGGTATAATGGTATTGCAGAGTAAACTCTGTTTATACGGAGAAAAATACCGGCATTTGTATTACCGGTATTACTGCAATAACGGCACCGGACAGGCAGCCTCAAATAAATACCGGCCAGGTGAACAACCCTAAGAGTAGTGTGCTAAAAAAAAATATATATATATATATATATATATATATATATATATATATTTATTTAAATCAGTGGGCCTATTCTATGGGCCTGGGCCTGGGCTTGGAGCTCCATCAGCCCCTATGTTAATCTGGCCCTGGATGCAGAGCGTGTGTTTGTGTAGTGGATGAATTGTGTATAGTGAATGCAAAGTGTGTTTGTGTAGTGTATGTAGTGTAGTGTATAGTAAATACCAGGGACGGACTGACAGTGCCTCAGGTCCCCGGGCAAAATTAGGACTTGGGCCCCTTGCAGACCAATATACATGATGGTGTAGATGTACACCATATTTGATTATGTGTGCATGTAAAGGGATTGTATGCTTCTGTGTGTATATTCAATGTGAGCCCTGATGTAAGTTAATATATGTCTATTTGTATGTGTAGTATCAGGATCCGTGGATTCGGAGTATGTTTAAATGCATGTGTGTTTGTGTAGCATGGCAGTATGTATAAGGAAGTATTTGTGAAACATGGTAATGTGTTTGAATGAGGCATACAGGCATTCAAATTGTGGGTCTTGACTTACTAACCATGTGCTAAAGGTTACAAGAAAAGGCAGTGCTAAGAGCCTATGTCCTTCCTAAATGGATATACTTGTTTAGGATGTTGCCATTAACAATTCCTATCCCATGGATAAAAATGATTAAATCTGCATTTGCTAATTTTGTATGGAGAGGCAAAAAAACAGGAATAGATACGCTAAGTAAACATATAAGTAAGGGTGGGCTAAGTTATCCAAATATAGAAAAATACTACAAGGCGGGGATAATTTCACATATAGCAATATTGCAGAAAGAAGCTACATATAAAGAGGGCTGGTTCAGGTTAGAATCTGAAATATGTCAAACTAAGAAGTTAGCTAATATAGTATGGAATAGCAAAATATGTGAATATTCTACCTCTTATGTGCTAAATCATCTAGTTCCCATTTGGGAAAAGATAAAAAAGAAATTAGAAATTAAAAACAAAATTTTCGGTTTCCGAAATATAGAACATATTGAAAGAGAAATACCTAATATTTCTCTAAAAAATGGAAAGAAGGAAATATTATAAAGGTAGAGGATATATATTTGGATAAGGTAAAACCCATTAAGAAACAAAGCGTCTCTTTCATCTCAAGAAGCCTTTTCATATTTAAGAGTGAATAGCTATTTAAAAAATATATAATTTTATGAATCAAGGAAATATGTATAATGCAATCAAAACTATATTTGATAATAATGAAACAAAATAACTATTCTCAAAGAGTATTAAATTATTAGATACTAGGGTAACAGAAAATTATCCAACAGCAATAAAAAGCTGTGAGAAACTCCTACATATTAACATAGATATAGAAACATGGTATGAGACATTAATTAAGGTAAATAAATATGTGCACGGTATACACTTAATGGAAATCCATTATAAGGTGATAAATAAATGGTACTTAGTACCTTCTAGAATGTCTAGAATATCAGCAGATAATGATAACCTATGTTGGATATGTGGAGAATCAAGAGGGGATTATCTTCACATATGGTGGAATTGTAAAAAAGTGACCCCCTTGTGGAGTTGGGTGAGAACTTTGTTACTCAAACTAGATAACATTAAAATAGAGACTAGCCCAGATATGATGCTGTTACATTTAAGATGGCCTACCTTAAACAAAAGAAAACAAATATGGGTAATACACTGCTTGATAGCGTTGAAAATAATTATAGCCAGAAACTGGAAAAAGACACAGGAATTTTCTAAAGTGATGTTCATCCAACAAGTAAAATTTCAGATATGAATGGAAATAGGCGTAAATAGAATTAGAAGTAATTATAGAGATAATGATATTTTGATTAACTGGTTAATATTGCTGGAACAAGAGGAGAAGGATTTAACACAAAAAATAATATAAGCTAGCCATATACCTCCCGACTGTAAAATTAGAGATAAGACTAATGAGACACCACTACTGTACCAAGAAAATGTATGAGTGACTGATGAATGAATGTGGATTGAAATGGTTTATTTATTTTTCCTATAAATTGAGGTGTTAACTCCCTCCTATTATTAATTTTATTGGCTGAGATACAGTCTCTCACAGGATTGAATTAAAGAAAGTTAAGAAACAGGTGATAATTTAAGGAAAAAGGAAAGGGAAAAAAAAAAAGGTTAAATTAGGATTAAGTCAAAAGAGAGACAGGAGGAGGGAATACACTATTGATGATGACTCTTTACCAATGCCTTAAACAATGATGTATTTGAAATATCTTTTGGCTGGTATTGTCTGAAATGAAAAAAAAAAAAAAAGAAAAGGCAGTGCTTACATTGCTGACTAGGGACATCTCCAGTGGTTGTCACTCAGAAGGCTACTAGAGGTGCTTCCAGGGTCAGTGATAGGCAATGAGCAGCACTGATGTTCAGTGTTTCTATGCTCTGCAAGAAGGCGCTGAACTTTGCCAACAGAGATGCATCGATTCAACACATCTCTATGAGTAGATGCTAATTGGCATAAGCAGCATTTTGTCTTGCGTGCGCATTAGCTTCCCAATGCTTTTCTATGAGAAAGCATTGGAAAGGCTGAGACCGTCAATTCTGATTATCTCAGCCAAGGGGGCAGATCATGGGCTGAGCCAGTGCGGGCTGAACTGGAATAAAGGTACCGTATATACTCGAGTATAAGCCGACCCGAATATAAGCCGAGGCCCCTAATTTTATCCCAAAAAACTGGGAAAACTTATTGACTCGAGTATAAGACTAGGGTGGGAAATGCAGCAGCTACTGGTAAATTTCTAAATAAAATTAGATCCTAAAAAAATATATATTAATTGAATATTTATTTACAGTGTGTGTATAATGAATGCAGTGTGTGCGTATGTGTGTGTGTATGAGTGCAGCGTGTGTGTGCATGAATGCAGTGTGTGTGTGCATGAATGCAGTGTGTGTGTGCATGAATGCAGTGTGTGTGTGCATGAATGCAGTGTGTGAATGCAGTGTGTGCAGGGCCGGTGCAAGGATATTTGCCGCCGTAGGCAAAACATTTTTTGCCGCCCCCTCCCCCCCCCATATGTCCTGACTTCCCCTCCTCCTCCCTCAGTGGTCCTTACCTCCCCACCCCCGTGTTCCTTCACTCCCCCCCCCAGTGGTCCTGACTCACCCCTCCCCTAGTGGTCCTTACCCTCCCCTCCCCTAGTGGCCCTTACTTCCCCCTCCCCTCCCATAGTGGTCCTTATCCCACCCCCTCCCTCTCATAGTGGTCCTTATCCCACCCCCTCCCTCTCATAGTGGTCCTTATCCCCCTTCTCCCTCCCATAGTGTTCCTTATCCCCCCCCATCCCTCCCATAGTGGTCCATATACCCACCCCCTCCCTCCCATAGTGGTCCTTATCCCACCCCCTCCCATAGTGGTCCTTATACCCCCCCTCCCTCCCATAGTGGTCCTTATACCCCCCTCCCTCCAATAGTGGTCCTAATCCCCCCCCCCTCCCTCCCATAGTGGTCCTAATCCCCCCCCCCTCCCTCCCATAGTGGTCCTTATCCCCCCCCTCCCTCCCATAGCGGTCCTTATACCCCCCTCCCTCCCATAGTGGTCCTTATACCCCCCCCCCCTCCCATAGTGGTCCTTATACCCCTTTTTTTTTATTATTATTAATTTTTTTTTTATATATTTTTTTTTTCGTCCCCCCTCCCTGCTTGATATATGGCAGGGAGGGGGGCTCTCCTTCCCTGGTGGTCCAGTGGCAGTTCAGTGGGGGGGAGAGGGGGGCTGGCAGAGCTGTACTTACCTTTCCTGCAGCTCCTGTCAGCTCTCTCCTCCTCCGCGCGGTCTGTGCAGCTCACTCTGTCAGCTCACAGTGTAAGTCTCGCGAGAGCCGCGGCTCTCGCGAGATTTACACTGGGAGCTGACCGAGGTGCTGAACGGACGGCGCAGAGGAGGAGAGAGCTGACAGGAGCTGCAGGAAAGGTAAGTACAGCTCTGCCAGCACCCCTCTCCCCCCAGTCTGTATTATGGCAATGCAAATTGCCATAATACAGACTCTGACTCGAGTATAAGCCGAGTTGGGGTTTTTCAGCCCAAAAAATGGGCTGAAAAACTCGGCTTATACTCGAGTATATACGGTAAGTTTATTAGATTTTTTTTTTTTCTTTTTTTAAATTCTTTATTTTTGCAGTGCAGTTATTAGGTACAAACAGGCTTGAGGTACCCCAACGGCATTCCTCGAGCTTTGTGACATATTTCACAAGTGGGGTTAAGATAGGCAGTGCACATTTTTTATATAACAGGTACATGTGAAAACATTAAGCTTTTGTTTTAGGATATGGTTGACATCAATTTTTGAGTACCTCCTGCTAGGCTAAACGTGTATAAAACTTCACTAGTTGGGCCTGGGTGTAGGTAGGGCTAGCTAGTACAATAGTGCGGTTTCAGTATACATGTCAGGCTATCTAGGAGCGCAACCAGTTAAAAGAATGGAACATGTCGCCATCTCGCAGGTAAGAGGGGTACGTGCTAGGCATGAGCCCTCTCACTTTGTCACAACGGTGGCATTGAGTCAAAGTTTAACCCTAGACTCTATAGTAGAGGCGTGTACGCCAAACTGCGCTCATTATCTTATGTGGGAATCGTGAGTGGTATGGACGTAAGATTTAAGTGCATTACAAGTAGAGACCATAACAAAATAGATGCCACTTTAAACGGGGGCGCATATGGCGATCGCCATAAGGGCATGGTCAGTGGCGGATCCAGAGCCTGATCTCGGGAGGGGCACTTGTAGATTATTTAAAAAAAATAATCCTGGCACAATAACCACTACAGCTCAGTGTAGTAGTTATGGTGCCAGTAGTGCCAGGATCCCACCCCAGAGTAAGTAGTCATACCGTTTAAGAACAGTTTGACAGCTTACCTGGGGTCTGCTGGGATATAGGGCATAGGAGAAGTGGTGTGTGTTAGGGGTGAAGTGTGTGTGAAAGGTGCAGTGTGTGTGTGTGAGCGGTGAAGTGAGTGTGAGTGCGTAAGGGTGACAGTGTGTGTATGGGGGCACTGTATGTATGTGTGGGGCAGTGTGTGTATGGGGGGCACTGTGTGTATGGGGGGGTCGTGTGTGTGTGTTTGGGGCAATGTGTGTATGGGGGCAGCAGTTTGTGTAGGGCACTGTGTGTGTATGGGTGTGCAGTGTGCAGGGCAGTATGTGTATGGGGCAGTGTTTGTGGGGCAGTGTGTGCATGGGGACAGTGTTTGTGGGACAGTGTTGTATGGGGACAGTGTTTGTGGGACAGTGTTTGTGGGACAGTGTTGTATGGGGACAGTGCTGTATGGGGACAGTGGTTGTGGGGCAGTGTGTGTATGGGGGCAGTGTATGTGGGGGCAGTGTGTGTATGGGGGCAGTGTTTGTATGTGGACAGTGTGTGTATGGGGTCAGTGTGTGTAGTGTTTGTATGTGGGGCAGTGTTTGTGGGGCAGTGTGTGTATGGGGTCAGTGTGTAAGGGGGAAGTGTGTGTAGTGTGTATGGGGCAGTGTTTGTGGGGCAGTGTGTGTATGGGGACAGTGTGTATATGGGGACAGTGTGTGTATGGGGACAGTGTGTGTATGGGGTCAGTGTGTGTATGGGGTCAGTGTGTGTATGGGGTCAGTGTGTGTAGTGTCTGTATGGGGTCAGTGTGTGTATGTGGGGCAGTGTGTGTAGTGTTTGTAGTGTGTGTATGGGGGCAGTGTGTGTATGGGGGCCGTGTGTGTATGGGGGCAGTGTGTGTATGGGGGCAGTATGTGTATGGGGGCAGTGTGTGTATGGGGTCAGTGTGTGTATGGGGTCAGTGTGTGTATGGGGGCAGTGTGTGTATGGGGTCAGTGTGTGTATGTGGGGCAGTGTGTGTAGTGTTTGTAGTGTGTGTATGGGGGCCGTGTGTGTATGGGGGCAGTGTGTGTATGGGGTCAGTGTGTGTATGGGGTCAGTGTGTGTATGTGGGGCAGTGTGTGTAGTGTTTGTAGTGTGTGTATGGGGGCCGTGTGTGTATGGGGGCAGTGTGTGTATGGGGTCAGTGTGTGTATGGGGGCAGTGTGTGTAGTGTGTGTATAGTGTGTGTATGGGGCAGTGTATGTGGGGCAGTGTGTATGGGGGGGAGGGGAGGAGGGAAGGGGGGCTTTTTTAATTTAAAAAAAAAAATGTATTTAATAAAATATATATTATGCCCCCCTCATGGGGGGGAGGGGAGGAGGGAAGGGAGGCTTTTTAATGAAAAAAAAAAAATGTATTTAATGAAATATATGTATGCCCCCCCTCCCTTCTTACCTTTATTGAGGAGGAGGGGGGACATTTCTGGATCCCTGGTGGTCCCAGTGGAGAATCCCTGGTGGTCCAGTGGTTCCAGTGAACTCTAGCCCGCGCTCCAGGGCTAGAGTTCACTCTCGCGAGATTTGGAGCGTTGCCGTGGTAAATCTCGCGAGAGGAGGACCCGGAGGAGCTGCTGGTAACAGCTCCCGGGTCCTCTCTCCCTCCCCTGCCGGCTGTCAGCACAGTGCCTGCGGACCGGGGAGGGAGATCACTGATCACTCTCCCCGATCCGCAGGCACATTGCAGGGCTGGCGCTTGGGAATGCCAGCCCTGCACTAGCCGGCAGGGGGGAATCTCGGGGGGGGCAATTGCCCCGTTGCCCCCCCCCTGGATCCGCCAATGGGCATGGTGTGTCACCGACGGCCTCCAGCATGTCTTCAGAGCAAAAAGTAATAATTTGTATATTAAAGATTATTATACGTCGCCCTTACATAAGATATACTCTGTTGCGTTAAAATGGAGAAAACACATTAAGTATGAGCAGGGTGATGTCTATAGCTATGGTACTCTTGTGGTTAGCCGGCTTTAGATATGTAGCGACTAATGCTACTGAGCGGCATGACCTCAATATACATGTAATAAAGGCGTTATCACCCAAAGTGGGTACAAACTGTAAACTGGCTTGGACAGGTATTTCTAGTACATCAATTCTAACCTGGAGCTTGTAACAGGCATAGTTGATTATGTAGCTATATAGTAGGCAATATAACTTGAGCTAAGACATGTATTAACAGTTCAAAAGGCTATCTATTACTTATGGTAAAAACTAGTCTACAATTTGAAATTTCAACAGAACGAACTCGCTTTCACACTGTCATGTCAAGACAGTCGGCTGTCTTGATTTAGAGGTCCTGTTCAGCGGTTTGTTGCGGCCTACAGCCACATCCCCGAGTGAGAAAGTTAGAGAAAGTTAATGAAAGTTAACCGGTGCCCTGGCTAGGCTTCTGTTTAACATATTTGTGTTGTCCTTTTCGGTGGTCCTGTCGCTTGTCGGAAGAGGTTCTCCCCCCTCCCCAGGCTTGTTCCATAGCCTGTGTCTGGTTGTCGGTCGTGGTATTGCGGAGCTTGGAGGGTGCACTCTTCGGCTCCATCTATGTGGTAACTGAGGCATATGTAACCGGTGTGGTGCTCCGTGGTCTGAAAGGAGCGATGTTTGCTGGATCCCAATTGTGGCTCGGGGTGGTAGGGGCACCGGGTCCTGTTTGGGGGGGTAAGTCTTGTGGTAGACCCAGGGTTCGTAGAAGGGCCGCTGCCTCATGCATGCTGTGGATTTGGTGCAACGTTTCACCCTGTTGTATCAGGAGCGTGTGTGAGGATCGCCAGCGATAAGGTACGTTGTTGCGCTGGAGTGTGGAGGTGAGAGGCCGAAGAGACCTGCGCCACGCCAGAGTTCCACTGGACAGGTCGGCAAAAAAGGTTAGTTTGGTATTTTCAAATTGTATGGGGGCCTTGCCTCGGACGGCCGTGAGGACCTTCGATTTGTCAGTCCCGTTTTTAAAGGATAGTATGGTGTCCCTTGTGGCCATTTCTGGAGCCCCAGCCGGTTTTGGAATTCGAAAGAGCTCTGTGGGTGTTATGGCGTTAGCTTGGTCTGTGGGTAAAATGGTGGTAAGCAGGCGCTTGACCATGTGTGGTAGGTCCGACTCCGGCAACCGCTCTGGGAGTCCTCTGACCTTGATATTAAGTCTCCGTCTTGCGTCTTCCTGGGTTGCGAAGCGCCTTTCATATAGCATATTTTGTTCGTGTAGGTCCTGTATGTCGCTTCGCAGTGAGGCGATGGTACTCTGCTGTTCTTGGGAAGAGGCCTCCAGTGCTGTAATGCGACCTGTCAGGCCCTGCAGCTCTCCCCTTAACGCAGTGACATCGGCGAGGATGTTTTTTTGGAGGTCTGCGAGCAGGGATTTTAACACCCCAGTGGTCACCAGTTCGGCGTCTGGGTCCTTCCTTGGTCCGCTGGGTTTTGCCTTCGGCTTTGGGTCTGGGGTTGGGAGGTATTCATCTTCAGCTCCCTCGGAGTAATCATCTGAAAAGTCTGAGCAGCCTCCGTGGAGCGCCGCCATATTGGATCCGCTCGGGCCGCACGCCTGCCGCCACATTTCCCCTATCGTGAGCCCTGGGGCCGGTTTATCCGGCATCTGCTTCTTGTGCTTTCGTCCCATCTGGGCTGGAGGGTGTTCCGCTGTCGGTTAACGGGTGTTGGGGGTATTTTCTGTCGGCTTTATGTTAATTTTGTTTCGTTTGGTTCAGAGCTCCTAAGATGTGCGTCTGCTTCTCTCCGCTGTTAGGCTCCGCCTCCAAGTTTATTACATTTTTAAGAGGGGAAAGGGAGTACCGGTGACCTAAACTGTGTTTGTAACTCTGTAGGGTCAGAAATACAAGTTACATCAGTGTGTGTATGCGAGGGCATATTTATTGAGGGTCTGAATGTGTGTAAATGCAAGACAAATTAGCATGTAGTTAGTGTGTGAACCCAGGTTTGCATGTGTGGAAGGTCAGTGTTCGTGAAAACAGGGGCATGTAATGGTTATAGGGGCTATAGTGTGGAAAAGAGATAATGGGGACAATAGTGGGGGCAGGGGGTAATAAAAGCCATTAAGTGTTCAGGGGAGGGATAGGGGCTGTAATGGGTGCAGAGAACAATGGCGGCTACAGGGGGTAATAGTAGCTTTAGTATATGCAAGGGTTAATAGGGGAGTGCAGGGGGTAATAGGGTCTGTAGAGGGTAACAGGGGCTGTAGTCTGTGCAGGCGGTATAGGGGTTGTACTTAGTGCAGTTGCTGTAGTGGGTGCAAGGGATAATAAGGCTTGTAGTGGGTGTAGAGGTTGTAGTGGGTGCAGAGGGTTATAGGGGTTCTGGTTGATATAGGGGGTGATAGGGGTTGTAGTATGTGTAGAGAGTAATAGGGGTTGTAGTATGAGTAGAGAATAATAGGGGTTGTAGTATGTGTATGAAGTTATAGGTGTTGTAATGTTCTGGCAGTAATATGGGTTGTAGTATCTGTAGGGGTGGTAAGGGCTGTACTCTGTGTAGGGAGTAATAGGGGTTATAGTATGTGTAGGGAGTAATAGGGGTTGCAGTATGTGTAGGGGGTGATAGGGGTTGTACTATGTGTAGGGAGTAATAGGGGTTGTTGTATGTGTACGGAGTAATAGGGGTTATAGTAGGTGTAGGAAGTAATAAGCGTTGTAGTATGTGTAGGGAGTAATAGGGGCTGTAGTATGTGTAGGGAGTAATAGGGGTTCTAGTATGTGTAGGGTGTAAAAAGGTTTGTAGTATGTATAGGGAGTGATGGGTTTGATAAGGCCCCTGGGCTGTCTAACAGTGTGCTACAAAGCTCTCTGCTGCGGCCGACCAAGGTTAGAACTTATTTAATAACAGGGGTCCGCAGAAGGTTGTGCGGGCCCCTCACTGAGTGCAGGCTGTCTGGGAAGCTTGTTGAGCTCCTCAGCTGAGCCATTACAATACTGCAGGCAGATGGGGCCGCCTCTGGCCCTCGGCCAGTGTTTGTGACCAAGTGTCTACTAAAAAAGACTGGACATGCCCTATTTGCAATCTCAAAGGCAACGTAACCAATCTGGCGAATATCAATGTTAAAAAAAATAATGTAACATGCTATATTTGACCCTGTAACTTCTTAAAACCCCATAAAACCTGTACATAGTGGGGTGCTATTTTACACGTGAATTATCGCTAAATACAAATAAGTGTATTTTATTGCAGTAAAAGTAAACGGTATTATGACATTCACAGTAAAAATGTCACGTAGAACTAAAAATCTTTTTAAAATTCTTCTTTTCTCCCATTTTTTTATATTTTATTCATATTAAATTATGTTTCATACCTAAATATTTGATGTTAAATGGAAGCCCTGTTTCCCCTGAATAAAATGATATATAATAAGTGTTGGTGCACATAATATGAAAGAGGTGAATTATGCCTGAACAGACACATAGCGCAAATTCCAGGTTTTGTTTACATTTTGTTTTAATCACAATGTGTACATTTGGTTCAGTCCTTAAGGGGTTAAGCTAATGTTGTTTTGGTGACCCTTTAAAGATAAAGTAACACCTAGTCATTCTCAACAGACCCTAAAAAGGACCTGGCTTTGAAATCCCATATTGAAGTCCCCAAACGTGCTACCTGCAAATATATGCAACCTAAGGTCAAAAGTACTAATTAATAGTAAAAATAGGGAAAAGTTTTAATTTTAATTGTTAGGCCACGAGAGTCGTTTACTTTGTGACATGCTTTTGTGACCTTAAATATGTGGTTAAGATCTTTCGGCCTTGGAAAATTAAATAATTTAAAACATGTTAATTCTGGGAAGAACTTAAGAGAAAAATCAGCGTCGAGAGACATTTGTCTATGTTCCATCAGGGGTCCCATAAAATGTAATTAGATTTTATGATGACCCTGACCTTATGTTGTCTAAATGAGGGCTTCCCCTCTACCCCATTTATTGATTTAAAGAATGCATCTATCCCTGGGTATTTATGTAATGGGTTAATATATGTATATTAAAAGCATTTGTATTTAATGGAGGTTTCCCTACCTTTAAATGGCTGCTTAATGGAATTGCTCTCCCATGTCAACTAATGACAATTAAACAGAGACTATATAGTTTATGGTGGAGCTTGGAGGCCAGCATCCCTCCTAGAAACTATGGACCCTCTGTTATGGCTAACATTGAGCTATGACTAATCGGTTTAACTAGTTTGGACTTTATATATTGTGTGGTTATATTTAATTTTTGTAGTCAGTATAGTATATTGCATCTAGTGATCAAAGTAATAGGCATGTTCATGTGATTGGTATGATTGGTAGGCCTTTTCCTATTAAAGCTTGACTTCTAATAAATTCTTTAAAAATTAGATTTAAAGTGACTGGGTAGAGGATATAAGGATATAGGAGTGCTCTTAACTTTCTAATAAGATAGAATGCAAATATATGGCTTAAGGTCTCTTGAGAAGGTGCTTTCCCATTTGTTTGGGAGATACCAATTAGCAGTGTAAAACTGACTTAAATCCTCTATAAAAAAAAAACTGCGTATTTACCTCATACTGTAAATAGTTACGGGTAATGGTTTTGAAGCATAAACTAGAGAAGAAACACTTTGTTTCTGACTGCCATGTATAAAAGAAAAATTTTGTTTATTCCCAGCTAACAACTACTCATGATACTATGACAGAGGTAAACAATTGGACTCGTTGGAAAAAGCTAATTTATTTGCAAAACCAACGTGAGCTCTAGATGCAAGGTTGGGGCTCCCTCTACTGCAATAAATTTTGTTAGCATCACATGAGGAGCCTTTCCTTTCCCATTTTACTTCTCCTTTTGGTGAAGTTTTGTCTTGTGAACAGTCGCAGTTTTGTCTTTCTTTTTTAGGAAATTATGTCTGTGGTGGCCACCCGGGTAGGAAAACGGGTTTCGTCACCAAGGACGTCTTTTCCCCTCTCTCTGGAGCTCTGCTATAGAGTCTCATTTGGTAAATTCCCCTTTTATTATAAAGTGCTGCAGAATAAGCTGGCGCTTTATAAATACCAATAATAATAATAATATTAGTAAGGAAGAATAGAATTCCCCAAGTAGTATAATCCAGAGCAGGTATAGCTTTCCCCCACAGACACTAGGCGCATGCCCAAAATAGTTCCAGGGGAAAGGTGGTGGCAGTTGTTCTTTTTCGGGAGTATGAAAAATACTGAATGTATGCTTGAGCCTTATGCAGATAGTGTTTCCCACATTCATGGGAATGATTCCACCGAACAGTGTCCTTCCAGGGTGTATCGAACCAAACATAGGCAGGGATGGAAGTTCAGCGGTGCTCGCGAGTGTTGTGGCTGTAACTTAACCCCTTAAGGACCAAACCTCTGGAATAAAAGGGAATCATGACATGTCACACACGTCATGTGTCTTTAAGGGGTTAAATAGGAATATTAATATTTTAATTAATATATTATAATTAAGCAATAAGTAACAAAATTAATATTTGTTATAGTTTGTGGTATTATGGTCAAATATGTGGATAGAAAATGCACATAAAATAATGTTAAATGTATATTTAATATAATTATAATAACAAGTAAACAATGCTAGCAGAATGTAAATTTACTACAATAATTATACAATATAATATAATTATAATAACAAATAAACAATGCTAGCAGAATGTAAATGTACTACAATAATTATACAATACAATAACTACACATATATATATTCCTTTCAAAAGGCTATAACAGTTGCTAAATGTTACAATGGATTCATATTACTTGGCTGGGGTTAAGTCAGATCTGGTACTACATCTTAGGTTCAGTCAGGTAAGACAAAGAGACTGAATTCCTTCTACATCTGTTTTTTACTCAGTGTTTTCCTAAATAGGCTGGCCTGTGATGCCAATGCCAGAAGCACATGGCTTAAGGATTCCAATACACTGCCCCTAGTGGTGCCTCTAAAGCATTAACCTCATATATGCTTTAGTTTATTACATAAATCATTATAATAATACCATTACAGCGAGGTCGAGTGTCCGATGTAAGTTCCATGCACTCGACGAGGAAACACAACTGCCTGCGTTCGCGCGAACAAGATGACCGCCACGACATGTTTGTACACACAAACGGCAGCCACCCAGCCGACCGTTTAGAACACTGAGGTGTGAATCATTATTAAAGTGTTAACAGGGGTGAATGAGATCAATAAACATATGGGTGGTCTGGGTATTTCGTGGTTTTGTTCGGTTACCAAAAAAAATAATTATTATTACCGAAGAAAACAGTGAATAAAAAGAGAATACAGTATTCCAGTGACAGGGTGGCCTGTCACACTGTCTGTATAGGTTATATTATGATTATTATTGGAATTTATATAGCGCCAACAAATTCCGTAGCACTTTACAATATTATTGGAGGGGGAGATTTAACAAAAAATGAGACAATTACAAAATCTTACAGAAACAATATGATAAAGAGGGCCCTGCTCAAACGAGCTAACAGTAGAGGCTAGAGGAGGAGTGGTATAAAACACAGTAGGACAGGAGATAGCAATCAAGCAAGGTGGGAGTGAGGCAGAAGGTTAGAGTAGAGTGCTGCCATTTAGGAAAGAGCAAGGGACAGGTATGTGTGGTAGAGGTTACTCTGGGAGGCCATATGCTTCCCTGAAGAGATGGGTTTTAAGGCACTTTTTAAATGCTTGAAGACTAGGGGAGAGTCTGATGGTGGTAGGCAGGCTATTCCAAAGGAAGGGAGCCGCCTGCGAGAAGTCCTGCAAGCGTGAGTAGCTGGACGTATGGGTGCGAGCAGCAGACAGGAGAAGGTCATGGATAGAGCAGGGAGACTGAGAAGGGGCATACTTATGGATCAGTGAAGAGATATATGAGGGGCTAGAATGGTTCAGTGCTTAATAGGTGTGGATTAGTATTTTGAATTGACTCCTATAGGATACAGGAAACCAATGTAAGGACGTTCTGTATAGGATCTAAGATACATTTTTAATTTTTCAGTCATCCTTTTATTAAAACCTTTTTTTAGCTGCTGTCTCCTGTTTTTTGGATTAAGTAATAATACTAGTAATGAGTAATTAGCTACTGGAGGATCCATTTTCATTCCAGTTATAAGGTTTGATATCCCACAACTGTCATCATTGAAGAAGAGATTTACTCAATCAATGCACGAACATAAACATCTTTGAAATGCTTTGTTGGTTGTGAATTGTTAGAGACTTGGCAAAATCATGATGCAGAGTAAATTCATCATCTTCATCAAAGCCACAAAATGTTCTTTAAATGTGTAAGACTTTATTTTTCATGAGATCATGGCTCATGAGATCATGACATGCTTTGTCATGGCTTTCTTTCTTATCATAACGCTGATCATGCCACCAGATTGTTTTGCTGGCTTACTGTAGTGTTACTCTAGTACTTAAGCCAAGGCAACATCCCTGAATCTATTGCTAGTGTGTTGAACTGTGAAATTACCATTCTTGAAGTCAATATGGATCGTACAGTGCTCTTCCAGCTTCAGGCAATAATTGCAGAATACAGTGCACCATCCTGTACAATTTGTTCTGTCAATGGGGCAAACTCTCTTATGCAGCATACATACAATTCTTAGATATTTTCTCTGTTATTTTGGATTAGGTCTCAAAAAGAAGTGCCCATTAGTGATGTCACGAACATAAAATTTTTGGTTTGCGAACGGCAAACGCGAACTTCTGCAAACGTTCGCGAACCGACGAACCGGGCGAGCCGCCATAGACTTCAATGAGCAGGCGAATTTTAAAACCCACAGGGACTCTTTCTGGCCACAATAGTGATGGAAAAGTTGTTTCAAGGGGACTAACACCTGGACTGTGGCATGCCGGAGGGGGATCCATGGCAAAACTCCCATGGAAAATTACACAGTTGATGCAGAGTCTGGTTTTAATCCATAAAGGGCATAAATCACCTAACATTCCTAAATCACAATGGATATGGATTGACACCTGACATATGACATATTGACACCTTGACATATGGATTGACACCTGTCCTCAGAGACCCTGATACACACTGACACAGAGCAGACAATGGACTGTTCCCCCTACCTTTCCTCAGGGACCCTGATACACACTGAATCAGAGCAGAATAGGGACTGTTCCCCCTACATAGGGTCACTTGGCAGATATGGATTGACACCTATCCTAAGGATCCCTGATACACACGGACACAGAGCAGAATAGGGACTGTTCCCCCTACATAGGGTCACTTGGCAGATATGAATTGACACCTGTCCTCAGGGACCCTGATACACACTGGGGGGAGGACCTACTGTTGGATTCCAAGCCCACCAATCAGAGTGCTCTTTGTCATTTTACACAGCGTGGGAAAATTCCAAAGAACTTTCCCACGCTGTGTAAAATGACACAGCACTGTGATTGGTGGGCTTGGAATCTAACCAATCAGAGTGCTCTGTGTCATTTTACACAGCGTGGGAAAGTTCTTTGGAATTTTCCCACGCTGTGTAAAATGACAAAGAGCACTCTGATTGGTGGGCTTGGAATCTAACCAATCAGAGTGCTTTGTGTCATTTTACACAGCGTGGGAAAGTTCTTTAGAATTTTCCCACGCTGTGTAAAATGACAAAGAGCACTCTGATTGGCTTAAACCAGCCAATCAGAGTGTTCTTAGCCTAATTGCAGGGTGTGGCAAGGCTTTATAAGCCGTCCCTATTCTGCTCTGTGTCAGTGTGTATCAGGGTCTCTGAGGACAGGTGTCAATCCATATCTGCCAAGTGACCCTATGTAGAGGGAACAGTCCCTATTCTGCTCTGTGTCAGTGTGTATCAGGGATCCTTAGGATAGGTGTCAATCCATATCTGCCAAGTGACCCCATGTAGGGGGAACAATCCCTATTCTGCTCTGATTCAGTGTGTATCAGGGTCCCTGAGGAAAGGTGTCAATCCATATCTGCCAAGTGACCCTATGTAGGGGGAACAGTCCCTACCTCCACACACAGCACCCCTCTCACACACACAGCACCCCTCATACACACACACATACAGCACCCCTCACACACACACACACACACAGCACCCCTCACACATACAGCACCCCTAACACACACAGCACCCCTCACACACACACAGTACCCTTACCCCCACACACAGCAGCCCTGCCCCCCACACAGCACCCCCACAACACACACAGCACCACTACCCCCCACAGCACAGCACCCTTACCCCCGCCCAGCACCCCCACACAGCACATCACCCCTACCTCCCCACACAGCACAGCACCCCTCATACACACACACACACCCATAGCACCCCTCATACACACACACAACACCCCTCACACACACCACCCCTAACACACACACCACCCCTCATACACACACACAGCACCCCACACACACACACACACAGCACCCCCCCCACACACACACACAGCACACACAGCACCCCTCACACACACCACCCCACACACACAACACCCCACACACACACACAACACCCCACACACAAAACACACACAACACCTGACACAAACACATACACTAAACCCCTCAATGCAGTATGTGTGTGTGTGTGTATTCAGCAGTCTGTGTGTGTGCGTGTATTCAGCAGTCTGTGTGTGTGCGTGTATTCAGAAGTCTGTGTGTGTATGCATTCAGCAGTCTGTGTGTGTGTGTGTGTGTATTCAGCAGTCTCTGTGTGTGTACTCAGCAGTCTGTCTGTGTGTGTACTCAGCAGACTGTCTGTGTGTGTATTCAGCAGACTGTCTGTATGTGTATTCATCAGTCTCCATATTCAGCAGTCTTGTGTGTGTGTGTGTATTCAGCAGACCGTGTGTATGTATTCAGCAGTCTGTGTGTTTATGTATTGCATTTGTTGGAGATACTAATAAATATAAGCTTAATTTTATCTATTTATATCATTATTTTAAATTTGTATCATTGAACTCTCTGTTGTTGTGTTCTTTTAAAACAAAAGTTGTTAATTAGTTCGGACAACAGTACGAGTTGTTTTTTCTAAACTTAAACCTCAATATTCAGGTTTAATTGCCGTGTTGGCACTTTAGTTGAATATATTAGCTGAACTGAAACTCTGTTGCTAGTTAGGTCATTCATCTCGCTATTTAATTTCTGTTGAGGTATAACTAATATATTGAATTTATTGGGTTTGACATGTGTGGTTTTGAGTATTCCCACTTCCCATTAATACTCTATGAGTGGTGTTAGCTTGCACTGGGAGATACATATATATATATATATATATATATATATATATATACATCTCCTGTATGTTTTCCACGTATTCAGCCCTCTTAATCTCTTTGTGTAGGTACACTACACATAATAGATGCAGGGCCGCCATCAGAAATTTTGGGGCCCCTGACAAAGCACAAGGTCTGGGCCCCCCTCCCCTTTTCTCCCCCCTGGGCCCGCCCACGCCCTACCTAGTCCGCGGACAATGATGCAGGACTGAATGTGGTGTGTATAGTGGAAGTGAATTAGAATGTGTGTAATGGATGTAGTGTTTGTGTGTATTAGATACTGTTTGTGCAGTGAGTGCAGAGTGTGTGTTTGTGTAGCAGATGCAGTGTGTATAGTGAACGCAGAGTGTGTTTGAGTAGTGGATGTAATGTGTGCACAGTGATGTAGTGTGTGTTTGTGTAGTGGATGTAGTGTTTGTGTGTACTAGATGAAATGTGTTTAGTGGATGCAGTGTCTGTAGTGGATGTAGTGTGTGTATTAGACGCAGTGTCTGTGTATAGTGAATGCTGAGTGTTTAAATTTGGGGTGGATGTAGTGTGTGTGCTGTGAATACAGGATGTTTGTGTAGTAGATGCTGTGTGTACAGCTAATGCAGAGTGTGTGTTTCAATTTGTGGTGGATGTAGTGTGTGTACTGTGAATACAGGATGTTTGTGTAGTAGATGCTGTGTGTACAGTTAATGCAGAGTGTGTGTTGATGTGTAGTGAATGCAGAGTGTGTGTTAGTGTATAGTGAATGCAGAGTGTGTGTTAGTGTGTAGTGAATGCAGAGTGTGTGTTGTACTAGTGGATGCAGAGTGTGTGTTGTATTGGTGTATACAGTGTGTGTGTTGTATTAGTGTATGCAGTGTGTGTTGTATTGGTGTATGCAGTGTGTGTGTTGTATTAGTGTATGCAGTGTGTGTTGTATTGGTGTATGCAGAGTGTGTGTTGTATTAGTGTATGCAGTGTGTGTGTTGTGTTAGTGTATGCAGTGTGTGTGTGTGTGTTGTATTGGTGTATGCAGTGTGTGTGTTGTATTAGTGTATGCAGAGTGTGTGTTGTATTAGTGTATGCAGTATGTGTGTTGTGTTAGTGTATGCAGTGTGTGTTGTGTTAGTGTATGCAGTGCATGTTGTATTAGTGTAGGCAGTGTGTGTGTTGTATTGGTGTATGCAGTGTGTGTATTGTATTGGTGTATGCAGTGTGTGTGTGTTGTATTAGTGTATCCAGAGTGTTTGTTGTATTAGTGTATGCAGTTTGTGTGTTGTATTAGTGTATGCAGAGTGTGTGTTGTGTTAGTGTATGCAGTGTGTGTGTCAGGGTAGTGTATGCAGTGTGTGTTGTGTTAGTGTATGCAGTGTGTGTTGTATTAGTGTATGCAGTGTGTGTGTGTTGTGTTACTGTATGCAGTGTGTGTATTGTATTAGTGTATGCAGTGTGTGTGTTGTAATAGTGTTTGCAGAGTGTGTTGTGTTAGTGCATGCAGTGTGTGTGTCAGGGTAGTGTATGCAGTGTGTGTTGTGTTAGTGTATGCAGTGTGTGTGTTGTGTTAGTGTATGCAGTGTGTGTTTTGTTAGTGTATGCAGTGTGTGTGTGTGTTGTGTTAGTGTATGCAGTGTATGTGTAAATGTGCAATCTGGGGCTGGGGGGGAGGAAGGGGCATTTTCACATACATTTTTTTATTTTATATTAAATGAATTAAATGTTTCTCCCCCCTCCCTGCTTCTTACGTGTGTCCAGGGAGGGGGGAGATTCCATCCCTGGTGGCATGGTGGAGCCCCTGGCTCCCTGTTACCGCAGAGGGGGCCCAGCACACTGCCTCTACTCTTCTCTTCTCCTCTCTTCTAATAACTCTTGCGAGACCCGTTTTTCAGTTTTTGATCCGTTTTTTCCGTTTTTGATCCGTTTTTGTCTTTTTCCACCCTTAGCACTCTGTGGCTTTCCACCCATAGCTATTATTCCATACCTGCATATATACACAGTGAATGCATTAGAACATGTCTGATTATTATTTTTACATCCGTTTTGGATATTTTAATTAGAATCGATTAAAAGTGACGTTTTAAATTTTTTCACTAAGGGTTGCTCTCCTTGTTCTTAGAGGGAAGACTTGAGGAGTGTGGACAATTTACCATCTCCCTATCTCCCTTATAATTATCTTATCAATTTTGGATTTACGTATAGGGGTTATTCCCCAGTCCTACGAGCAACCTGACACGTTTTTCCTGCTTAGTTCTTTCTCTTTAATTTTTTCCCAACCACTTCTTATGGTCCACCAATAATTTAGGATTTATGCGTTTCCCTTTTTTATTGCAATGGAGATACTGACAAAACCTGGAATGTTTGTGGGTTTTGAGGCCTGGTTTGGGAACCAAGACATAGGTAGATTAATTCACATGTAAGTATAAATAGTTTTTAGGGTTGTATGCATTATTTTTAGTTTTTTAATCTTTATTTTGGAAATATTTAATTGCCTTTAAATGTAATATATTTTATATTTATAGATTGAATTGATGTTATAGGTCTTTAAATTATGCCTAGTCTTTTGGTGTTCTTTTTTGGAGTCCCCTTTTCTGTAATTTTATTCCAATGTCATTTTGTTGTAGTCCTCTGTTTTTGCAGGGGTATTTGTCTTATAACTTCTGTTTTATGGTAACGGTTTGCCCTCTGGATGACCTATATTCACTTTCTATTACCTATTCCTATAATCCTTTTCTATTTCCTATTCCTTTTACAGTAAAAGTATGTTACTTAATTTACATATATTGAGGCCAATTGCGAGATTCTGCACAATGCCATTTTATCTGTGTCTTTCACTCCCGGACACCACGGCTTTTAGCAAGAGCCATTGTTTATTACTACAGAAGCCTCTACTCTTCCCTATCGTTGGAAGGCTGCAATGTGCCCTGACTCATTAGAGAAACAGAAATTAATGTAAAGCATCTGTTGTCTGCAAGCGGTGATAGTATAGCACTCACAGCGTGCCCCCTAACACAGTCTTCCCTTTTGCTGACCTGATGATGTCTGATGAGGATGACTATGATGTTGCTTAACAGTAATTTCAAAAATTGGTTTAAAGAGAGAGATAATATATATTTTTATAGCGCCAACAAATTCCACAGCTCCTATTCTTTTGGTTTATTTTGAACTAGGTGGCATACATATATATGTATGTATAGAACTGTGAAGTTACTAGCACCACCTACCCTTTCAAGCATATATGCATACACACACGTACACCTATATATAGGTGTATACAGAGGGACTCACTGCACAGAAAAGTGCCTGTCACTCTGTATAAAAGGGAACTCACTGCACAGAGCAGTGTGTTTTGTTCTGTGCAGGGTGTGATCCTGTATAGCAATTAGCACGGTCCTCTAGGGTACAAAAGTCTTTTGTTTTAATATAAGTTCCGTCACTTGTTTATTAGCAACTCTCTGCACTCCAGTGCTCAGTCACCTTGACTGCTATCCTTCTGCACCCCAGTGCTCCAAGCCAGCCTGCTGCTTCCAATCCCCAAAGGAGAACCAAAATGCCCGCCCTGGAGACAGTCCAAAACCCTGGCCTGGACCTTATTTCTCTCAGTTGTATATAAACTGAGTGGAGCACCGGCCCACCCTACTCTCCAACTGCTCCACCCCAGGCGCCCATAACCAAACATTAATTTGTATTGCACACAAAGCATACTCCCCCTGGGGTTAAATGTCATATGCCTCTGAAGACGATAGAGGGAATAAAAACAGCCTCACATCCCACACCATTCACTTTATCACATATCTCCCCTCCCCAGCTCAGACCCATCGGGGTGAGCGGCCTTGACCATAAACAGTGAACTTGGGAGAGGCCATCTGCATTAACGTGGGCTGTACCGGCCCAGTGAACCATAGTAAACGTGTAGCGCTGAAGACTAAGGAATCATCTAGTCACCCTAGCATTCTTTTCCTTGTTCTGCTGCATCCACGTTAAAGGGGCATGGTCAGTGATTAGTGTAAAGTCTCTCCCCAGTAGGTAATACCTTAAGGACCCATTTTATTGCTAGGCATTCCTTTTAGACCACGGAGTACCTCTGTTCGTGGGAATTCATTTTCCTACTCAGGTACATGATAGTCAAGCCCACATCCGATGCATTGATCTGTACCACAAATGGTTTAGTGAAATCCGGAGCCACCAAAACAGGGTCAGCACACAAGGCTTCCTTCAAGACTTGGAAAGCACTCTCCGCTTCCGGGGTCCATTTAGCCATAACCTGGCCTTAGTAAGCTCAGTCAACGGGTTGCCAATGGTAGCTACGTCAGGGATGACCCTGCGATAATAACCAGTTAAGCCTAAGAATGCCCTGACTTGCTTCTTAGTTAGGTTTAACCCCTTAAGGACCAAACTTCTGGAATAAAAGGGGATCATGACGTGTCACACATGTCATGTGTCCTTAAGGGGTTAAGGAGTCCCGCCTGATTGTTTAACCTAGATGTTTAGCCTCTTCTAACCATAACGAACACTTAGCGGGGTTAGCTTTCAAACAGGCAGCCCTTACACTATCCACAGCTGCCTGAACCTTCCTCAAGTATGATTCCCAGTCCGCACTGTAAATCACCACATCATCCAGGTAGGCAGCTGCATACTCTCTGTGGAGCCAAAGTATCCTATCCATCATACGCTGGAAAGTGGCTTGGGCACCATGCAACCAGAAAGGCAGTACTTTATATTGTAATAACCCCTCAGGGGTAGAAAATGCGGTTTTCTCTTTTGATCTCTCTGCGAGGGGAACCTGCCAATATCCCTTGGTAAGGTCCAAGGTGCTCAGATATCTAGCTTTACCTAATTGTTCTATTAGCTCATCTAGTCGAGGCATTAGGTAGGTTTCAAATTTAGAAATATCGTTTAACTTAAAGGAAATCGTTACAGAAATGTATTTCTCCATTCGGTTTCGGTACTAACACAATTGGGTTGTTCCACTCACTTTGTGAAACTTCAATCCCCCCCAACGCAAGCATCTTTTTTTATCTCTGCGCCAACCGCTTTTCGTCTAGCCTTGGGTATCCTGTAGGGCTTCAGATTGATTTTCTTCCCGGGTTCTGTTATGACATCATGCTTTATCCTGGTATTGGGGAAAACACATCCCTATTTTTAGATGCATACTCTCTGACTTCCTGTTTGTGATAGGGGGCACGAGTGTTTGGTCGTGATGAGGACCTCGCCTTCTATCCAGGGCTTCCTTAAGTTTATATGATAGGTCTGTTCTGGCTTCAGTCTGCCTGGCTATCTTACTAGTTCACTTCACTGACCCGCTCAGTGACTTCATATGGCCCTTGCCAGCTGGCTAAGAATTTGCTTTCAACTGTGGGGAGGAAAACTAGAATCCTATCACCTGGTTTTAACATCCGTAACCTTGCTTTCCTGTTATAACTGGCTTGTTGGGCTCTCTGGGCTTTCTACATGTTTTCCTTGACTCTAGGCATTATCACTTCGATTCGCTTGTGCATTTGCTCTACATATTCTATGAGACTATGATGGGTGGTATGTTCTCATTCCCATGTCTCCTTGGCAACATCTAGTATGCCTATGGGATGCCTACCATGAGAACATCAGGTATGAAAGTCTTTGTCCACCACCTTCCGAAACATGACCTTTAACGTTTTATTGAACCTCTCCACCAGTCCGTCAGTCTGAGGACGGTATACAGAGGTTTTCAGTTGCTTAATTCTAAGCAACTTACACAAATCGTTCATGATTTTGGACATGAAAGGGGTTCCCTGGTCTGTAATGATTTCTTTTGGTATACCCATCCTGCTGAACATTATCAGTAACTCCTTTTCAATACCCTAAGAGGTGGCATTTCGTAGAGGTACTGCTTTGGGATAACGGGTTGCATAATCAACTACCACTAGAATGTACTGATGTCCTCTAGCAGATTTTGGTAACTGCCCTATCAAGTCCATTGCAATTCTTTCAAACGGAACCTCTGTGCTAGGAAGAAGTACCAGCAGACCACGAAAGCCCTTATGTAGAGCTTTTAGTTGGCACTCTGGGCAGGATTTGCAAAACCTCTCTACTGCCGAAAATACTCCTGGCCAACAGAATCGGGTCAGGATTCTATCTCTAATCTTTTCAAAACTGGGGAACTACCAGCTGTTCCACCTCCTCCTCCCCTTTTTTTTCTACCCGATACTGCAGATTAGGGTTCACCTTGAAATAAGGAAAACTCAGGGGCTTGTCAGGGTCTACCCTAGTACCCTCCATTTCTTGCACGTTTTCTCTTGCTGCTGTCAAGGACATGTCCTCCCATTGAGCTGCTCTGAAGTTACCAGGGTGGACCCAGAGATCCTGAAACTCCACTTGTTCTGTATGGGCTTCAATATGGGGAGGTTCTACCTCATTGCCCAGGCAAACCAAGGGTGTCTCTTGCTCAGTACTCAATTCACAATCCATATGGGAGAAAGGAAAAATATCTATTCCCTCCAACTCCTGTAACTCCCCAGAGCGCATTTTCCCATATGTGATTGAAATGGGGGGGAAGTCCCTCCCTAACATTACATCGTAGGGTAACAGGACATTTATCCTTTCCTACCTCTGTGATAAACTCTACCTCTGCCGTGGGATATGTGTGGGTGTCACCATGTATACACACGCACAATATCAAGCATTTGTCTAGTATCTTACTCTGGCTGGAGCAGAACCCTTTATCAAAGTAACCTCACTCCCTGAAACAAGCAGTGCTTGAACACGCTTCCTATCCACCTACACCATTTTTAGATGTGTTGCATCAACAGCACTAGTTACCACACACAATTTTGAGCAAGTCAATAACAGTCCTATGCAGAGCCCTTGTTCCCATATCACACTGCATGGGCTCTTCACTCTCTGGACAATTACGTGCAAAATGTCCAGGCTCATGGCATTTGGAGCACCAGAGTTGTTCCTCAGCTTGGTCTTGTAGCCCTAATGAAACTTTTGGAGACCTACCACCATAGTCATATTGTCCCAGGTTCAGTACAAAGTTTTGTCCTTGGTATCCCACTTTCCTGCTCATCAGGTTGTTAGCGGATCTGGACTTATGCTGAGGATCAATACTGTGTGGCTCCTTAGCGGCCAAATACCTCTCAATCAGGCACATCATTGCTTTGGGATCCTTAGGGTCCCCTTGGCTGACCCATTGGTGCAGTCCTGTTGGCAGATTTCTGAGAAAGTGGTCCATAACAACCATCTCCACTATCTTGGTAGCTCATTTACTCATTTCATAAATACAGTTGTGAAACCTTTGGGCCCTAATGGCAGGTGTTATGCCTATGCACTTTAGAATTTTGGCTTTGAGAAGCGTATAATCCTGGGCCTGGTCAAAAGGCAAATCTTCATATGCTTTCTGGCATTCCCCACTCAGACATGGAGCTAGAAGCCCCACCCACTGGTCTGATGGCCACCTTTCCCAGGCAGCAACCCTCTCTAAAGTGGTGAGATAAACCTCCACAACATCTGCCTCTGTCATCTTATGCAGGAAGTTAGTTGCTCGGATATGGGATCCCCTTTCCCCTGCTGATGGCAATATCACTCTCTGCAAAACCTCATCAAGGACAGCTCTATCTTCCCTCAACCTGTGCAGCCAGTAAACTGTTTGTCTCTTGTTGTACAACGGTTGCCTGTACCAGAGCCTTCACCAGTTCCTCCATCTTAGCACTAAGCAGAGTCTTAAAGGCACAGTGCTACTTATTTGTTTAACACAGGGGTAGTCAACCTTTTTCTACCTATCGCCCACTAATGCATCTTTCTTCGTGGAAAAATGTCCTTACCGCCCACCAGTTTTCGCGCAATTGCAGAATATTTTTTAGAAAGGAGGGTGTTTTTAAAAATAAAATAAATGTACGTACATTTATCTTTTTATTTCTACTTTATCCATGTTAATAATGTTTTTAACTTAATAAAGTTTAATGAGAAAACAAAGTAAATTGAAATTAACTTTACTAGTGATTAATGAGGTCCTTGAGGTTGATACTGCGAGACTAAATATTATCTAGTTCGATTTTCGTAAGGTGGAGGGGGGGGGGGGACTGTGAGGTGGATAGGGGAGGGGACTGTGGTGGATAGGGGAGGGGACTGTGAGGTGGATAGGGGAGGGGACTGTGAGGTGGATAGGGGAGGGGACTGTGAGGTGGATAGGGGAGGGGACTGTGAGGTGGATAGGGGAGGGGACTGTGAGGTGGATAGGGGAGGGGACTGTGAGGTGGATAGGGGAGGGGACTGTGAGGTGGATAGGGGAGGGGACTGTGAGGTGGATAGGGGAGGTGACTGTGAGGTGGATAGGGGAGGTGACTGTGAGGTGGATAGGGGAGGTGACTGTGAGGTGGATAGGGGAGGTGACTGAGGTGGATAGGGGAGGGGACTGTGAGGTGGATAGGGGAGGGGACTGTGAGGTGGATAGGGGAGGGGACTGTGAGGTGGATAGGGGAGGGGACTGTGAGGTGGATAGGGGAGGGGACTGTGAGGTGGATAGGGGAGGGGACTGTGAGGTGGATAGGGGAGGGGACTGTGAGGTGGATAGGGGAGGGGACTGTGAGGTGGATAGGGGAGGGGACTGTGAGGTGGATAGGGGGGACTGTGAGGTGGATAGGGGGGACTGTGAGGTGGATAGGGGGGACTGTGAGGTGGATAGGGGGGACTGTGAGGTGGATAGGGGGGACTGTGAGGTGGATAGGGGGGACTGTGAGGTGGATAGGGGGGACTGTGAGGTGGATAGGGGGGACTGTGAGGTGGATAGGGGGACTGTGAGGTGGGTAGGGGGACTGTATAGTGGGACTATATAGTGGGTAGGGGGACTGTATAATGGGTAGGGGGCTGTGAGGGGGGTAGTATAGTGGGTAGGGGGACTGTGAGGTGAATAGGGGGACTGTATAGTGGGACTATATAGTGGGTAGGGGGACTGTGTAATGGGTAGGGGGCTGTGAGGGGGGTAGTATAGTGGGTAGGGGGCTGGGTAGGGGCTGTGAGGTGGGTAGGGGGGCTGGGTAGGGGCTGTGAGGTGGGTAGGGGGGCTGGGTAGGGGGACTGTGAGGTGGGTAGGGGGACTGTGAGGTGGGTAGGGGGACTGTGAGGTGGGAGGCATTTGTATGGTGGGTAGGGGGCTGAAAAAGGTAAATACCTTTCAGTGTCTTCTTGGTCCGGTGGCAGGTCTCCAGAAACGTGCGTGGGGGCGGAGCTTGTTTGCGGGAGGCGGAGCTTCTGTAAGGAGGCAGGGCATGCAGCCGAAATGATTTTGTAGTGTGCAGGGAGACTGACAGGTCTCCCTGCAGCTGCTGCCAGCCACACCAGCCCCCAGATCCTCCCTCCCCTCGGACTGACAGGCTGGCACAGTCCGAGGGGAGGGTTAATCAGAATGATCATTAGGGCTGTCACACCAGCCCAGCCACCCACTCTCTCAATCTGAGGATTTAGCCGCCGAAATCTCTACCGCCCACCTGGAATCCTAAAAACGCCCACTAGTGGGCGGTAAGGACCAGGTCGACGACCCATGGTTTAACAGGTCTGCCAAGCAAAAGTCCTCAATAAGCAGACTAACAGATGACTGGCATACCCACAGACGTGTGCTAATTTGCCCGCATTCTCCACCATATTGTGATCCTGTATAGCAATTAGCAAAGTCCTCTAGGGTACAAACATGCACAGTCTTGTTTTAATATAAGTTCAGTCACTTGTTTATTAGCAACTCTCTGCACTCCAGTGCTCAGTCACCTTGACTGCTATCCTTCTGCACCCCAGTGCTCCAAGCCAGCCTGCTGCTTCCAAACCCCACAGGAGAACCAAAAATCTCTTTACTTGCATAGCTGTATATAAACTGAGGAGTGGAACACCGGCCCGCCCTACTCTCCAAAAGCTCCACCCCAGGGGCCCATAACTAAACATTAATTTGTGTTGCATACATATGCCTCTCTGAAGAAGATAGAGGGAATAAAAACAGCCTCACATACCACACCTCACTTTACCACAAGGGCGATTCATTGAGCAAAGCAGTGCGTCACTCAGTATACAGAGATTTACTGTGCACAGCATTCTGTGTCACTCTGTATATAAAGGGATTACCTGTGCATAGCATTCAATTCCACAGACTGCTCTGTACATTGAATTGTATTATATACTGAGAGTGCTTTGCACAGTTAATCGTTTAATACAGTCACTCAGTATTCAATTGCATTCACTATTTAAATCAATGTTAATGCACACACAACTCTTTCAAAGTAAATATTTTAATTAACACACACAGGTTAACACTCAAAAACAAATACACAGACATGGACACAGACTCAAAAACACACACATAGATCCACAGAAACAAATTAACATGCTCAAAGAGTGTAAACTATAGATTTGTCAGTGTTGACCGTAATTCGTATAATCACGTAAACAGGGGAGAGAGGGACACCTTTGCAGTGGGACAAGAGGCCCACACACTGAAAGACCATCACCATTATTCCACCTAGCTGACATGCTAAGTACACTTATGGAAGACAATCTAGAAAGTCAAGACACTTGGACCCATATCCATGATGCCTAAAAAAGGTAAAGAAACATTTGAACACAAGTCTCAAGCTTTGAACTTAAATTCTCTCTTAATGACTTGCCTCATAACGGCTCTTTTGCCCGTCTAAATGAACTATCGTGGACTAAAATTAAATGGTAATGGTGCTTGAAGTTACTCTAATTCAGAATAAACACTTGTGCTTTTCCCTGCTGTGGAAAAAAAAAAAATTAAAAAATGATATTCAATATGCAGAGTAGGAATAAGAAACGCAATATGATAGCCACAATTAAGTTTATTCTCACAATTCAAGTCATAAAAATAGAATTTAATGAAAACGATGGCAAACCTAAACACAGTACAACATTAGTTAATGTACTGTTTATAACTAAGCAGAACTTCGGAAGTATAATTTATAGATTAAAAATATCAAAATTACATTTCCAGACCAGTCTTTGAATGAATTCATTAAAATACATTTTGCATGTATGGATACATTTATATTGTACAGGTGAAGGTACACTTTGCAAAATTTAGACCCTTGACCAATTCTGTCATACCACTGGTAAAGGTTAGTTTTGTAGAGTTTAAACATAAATACAAAATCTATTCTAGAGGACAATGGTTTTATGCTGGAATAGTTACAAAAACAAATACAAAAAAAAAAAATACAGAAATGTTGCTTATACAAGCAGTCAATCCTTGTGGTGTGAAAGCTTTCGTGTTATCCCGATATAAGAACACTTGCCATTATGATATAATTGAACGGAGAAATTCTTTTAAAGCAGTTCTGTCACTTTTCACTTTTGCCTAATAGTTATTTTTTTCACAATTGCAGCTCTTTTTTTGTATGTTGAAAAAATATTTTGTTAAAAAAACAAAAATAAAGTTATATAGAGGGAAAAGTAGGGACTACTTTTGCTTCAGTATAAATCAGCAAGTTGACAAAAAGTTCAGTCCAGCTCAATTTCCTTTGTCAAGTTTGTCATTGGTTGTCAATTGTCAACTCCCTCCTCCCTACGTCATCTCATGATATCCTGGTGACTAATTTGTCTGGTGATGTCAAACGCCTCTCTGAGCGCCAAACATTACCGTACATGGTATGGGGCAGTATTTCAGACCCCACATGACCATTGCATCACCAGTGACTTCAAGGAAAGACAGAAGAGGAGTTTCAATGCTCGCCACAGGAAGTTCTAAAATAGTGGTGCCGTGAATACAGGACTGTAAAATTCAAGAACAAAAAAAAAAGAAGGTACATATGGACCATACTGTGAGGCTTATAAAGATGCAGTGCAGGGAGAAAATAAAAAGTGACAGAGCTGCTTTAAAATACAATTTCCCTTGTTAAAAAAATAAAAAAGTCCTACTTTTGAGCAGAAAAGAAAAAGAGTCCGTAAAAGTTACAAATAATGCAAAATAACATTCAAGTTTTTTGTTAGTCCAGTATGCACAGATGAATCAACAATCAATGAACTTCTAAGAAAACATCAGCTAAAATAGGAAGAATTCTGAGAAGTCAATGAAAGACTAAATCACATTATAGAAACTACAAACTTAAGTGGCTCTACTGGTCTACCAAATCATGATGTATATAATGACTTTCCTTTATTTCTCCTGTGTATATATTTGCTGTCAGATCAAAGTAATGATCTCAGCCCCAATTGAGACTTTATGTATGTATTTGCAAATTTGGTATTTACATGGTGTGCAGTAAAGTTAATACCGGGTAAAAAAGACATTAGTTTATTCAGTAAACTAATTGTGGTGAACTTAAAACTGGTTATTTTAAATTAAACGGTTTCTATTCAATTTGGGTGTAAATCTCCAGCTTTGCTCTACTTTAATTCACTACAATTTCTGTATTTAGTAAATAAAGCACACAGATATTGGGGGGTTGGGGGGATAATTTGCCTATTTTTATGTATATACATTTCAAATGTTTATATTCTCTAGTCTTCCCACATAAAGCTCATAGCAGGAGTTTAAATAACAGATGTGTATTGCAATATTAAAAAAACAAAAACCATTGATAAACCATTTTGGTTACAAGAGAAAACAGAAAAAGTGCAAGTGGAGTTTTGTGAGGCACTAAAAACATTTGAACACCATTTGTCATTTACATAAGAAAGTTTTAGGAGTGACATTTAGATTGGTTTAAGAAAAAAAAATACATGTTTGCATGTGTATATACTAGGAGATATATACACATACACATACACATACCTATATGCATACTTGAAATACACATGCTTAAAGTTAGACACTACATTTAATCAAAAATTTTCAGTACAGTCTGCAGAAGATGTTCGTGTATGGGTGAAGAAGAAAGAAAAAAAATTGCTTTTTTTAGTCATCTGTTTTCTCCAGAGGATGCCATCGTTACTGGGCAAAAAAAAATTAAATCAACCAAGGAACAGTAATACACAATGTCCACTTCCTGAGGGAGTGGAATCACTTTGGTGTTTACATCAGCATTTACTTAAAACCGCTGGATCATCGACTCTCTGGATTTTCCAACCCCAATCCATTTTACTGGAGAGAAGTAAAAAAAAAAAAAAAAAAGATTAAAAAAAAACGTAATTAAACAATGTTCTATTGTATGAGAGATCTCCAATTCAAATTAAAACTCAGAATAGATCCACATGTAACATATTTTACACTGACCGTTATTTTAGAAACTAAATTAGCATTCAAGTAAAATAAAAATAATCAGCTGTAGTGACTGAATGGCCAAGCTGCAGGTTTCACGGTGAAGTATGTGTTGACCCACTGGTATGAGAGAGAATGTAATATATCCTAAATGCGTGCCCTGCTTTGCCAATGAGCATTACCTCAACTCTTACAATTAAATTATATTATAAAAACCATAAAAGCCAAAAAGACTGCATACATTTCACACTGTCACTACACTGCAATTCCCACTTAGACTAACCACACCACTCCAAATGTTGCTGCTAAATTCAGTTAGAATACTGCACAATCAAGCAAAAGACAGCAGCATCTCTTACCACCACATAAACGCATATCTACTACACTACTCTCCCCTATTCCCTCTCACATTGTATTTGTTCTTTAACTTTTTCTTGTTTTATCTTTTTCAAAAACATTCAATCTTACATCCTTTGGAGTCTTTACTGCTCACTTCAAGCATGCAAGTAAACTTACCTGTCCCTTTGGTTTTTAGTATTACTTTAAAGGACCACTCTAGTGCCAGGAAAACATACTCGTTTTCCTGGCACTAGAGTGCCCTGAGGGTGCCCCCACCCTCAGGGACCCACTCCCAGCCGGGCTCTGGGGGAAGGAAGGGGTTAAACTTACCTCTTTCTCCAGCGCCGGGCGGGGAGCTTTCCTCCTCCTCGCGACGTCATCGGCTGAATGCGCATGCGCGTCAGGAGCCGCGCTCGCATTCAGCCGGTCGCATAGGAAAGCATTCATAATGCTTTCCTATGGACGCTTGCGTGCTCTCACTGTGATTTTCACAGTGAGAAGCACGCAAGCGCCTCTAGCGGCTGTCAATGAGACAGCCACTAGAGGCTCTGGAGGCTGGCTTAACCCTCAGTATAAACATAGCAGTTTCTCTGAAACTGCTATGTTTATAAAAAAAAAAGGGTAAAAGCTAGCTGGACCTGGCACCCAGACCACTTCATTAAGCTGAAGTGGTCTGGGTGCCTAGAGTGGTCCTTTAAAGCCGTTGACACTCCAATCTGTGTGTCTTTGCCTAATCTCACTCCTAACCTCTTGAATTGTCTCCATCTGCCTGTCGGGAATTTGTAATCTTTCAACTTAATCACTCCAAAAACAGAACCTCTAGTCTTTCCTCTGTTAAACACTATCAACCCTACCAGAAAGCCTTGCTGCCTTGGCTTTCTATTTGATTTTAACCGCTCCTTTACTCCTCACATAAAACACCAAAGCACTTAAATTCCATTTAAGAAGCATAGGTTACATCAACCATTAACACCAGATGCAGCCAAGGTGATGGTCAATGACCAAATTATGTTTAGCCTCTAATACGGCACCCTCCTTCTCATTTGCATTCCCAGATTGTCCCTTTACAATCTATACTTAATGCTGCAGCCAGACTCCTCTTTGGGTCTTCACAAACTCCCTCACATAATCTCTTCCATTACGATTTAGGGTTTCATTTAAACATTCTAGTGCAACTTAAGTTCTCTATGGTACAAGGAAGTCTTACTTTCTGAAATCATTTTAGTATATTTTCAATACACTACACATTAATAATAGAGGCAGATAGGGGGCATAAGTTATCCTTTAAAACCAGTTTGAACTCCTTACCAGCCCTGTCTTACATAGGTCTATAACTTCTATCTTCACATCAATCATGCTACAAAACTATTTCATACAGTTTGACACATTTCACCCCCCCCCCCCCCCCCAAGTTTTAGATACAGTGGCAAGTCTCTTCTCCATATGATCGCTGCTCCTTCCTGCACAAGACAAGAATATCTGAGAAGCACCTGCTGCACAAAAATCCAGTAATAACATACCAAATTGACAAACTGTCACACACCAGAAAGGTTACAGAACAGTTGGTTTAAAAAAAACAAACCACAACTTAACATGTATCTGATGTGCAACTTACATTTTAGTGAAAAGAGAGTGAATTGCAGGTCAATGATCTACAGAGAACATACATATTCTAAAATACTTACTAGAAACACCAAGCACTTCTTCTATAAACTGAACATACTTCTTTGCATTTTCAGGCAATTCTTCAAATGTTCTTGCATTAGATGTATCTGTATTCCACCCAGGAAGTGTTTTGTATTCAACCTCCACTCTGTTCAAAACTTCTTGATTTGCTGAAATTGTAAAAACGCAGAGAAAAACATTAAAACAAAGAAAACATTACTTGGTTATATTAGTTACATAGCTAAAAAGAGACATGTTCAGCCTTTCTGACATCATTTTTTGCTGTTGATCCAAAACAAGGCAAAAAATAAATAAATAAAAAACCACACCACTGTTTGAGATGCTTACAATTTTGCAATAAAATTGTCATTATTGACACCGAAATGGCAGTCAGATGTCTCCTTGAAACAAGGAGCTATTATCACACAATTCCAAAATTATATCCCTGAATATTATGCTTTTGCAAGCATTCATTAAGTTGCAGTGTAAACATCTGTACAGACTCTGATAAAACCTGATCGAGTTGAGAATTCCACATCCTTATTGTTGTCACTGTCAAAAAAACAAAAATACAAAAACAAAACTTTAATTTGCCTTAGACCAGCGGTTCCGAAACGGTGTGCACACAGGGTCGCTGCAAAATATTTTCTCGGTGCTTTGTACTGTCCCCCCTCCCGGAAAAGGTAGGCTGGGAAGGGGAGATATGAATTTTTGTAATACACACAGCTTTGCCGGGTTCACCTCCCAAGCTCGGAGCATTGCCACGATTATCACGGCATATATTTATTAATTTCCCCCCTCCATACACACACACACACACACTGCCCCCTCCATACACACACACACACACACACACACACACACACACTGCCCACTCCCCACACACTGCCCACTCCCCCCACACACACACACTGCCCCTTCCTTCCTTCCACACACACACACACACAGCCCCTCCATACATACATACATACATACATACACACATACATACACACACACACACACACACACACACACACACACACACACACTGCCCCCTCCACTGATTTAAACTAAATCTCTTTTCTTCCAGTACAAATGAGTGTCCTATGTATAGTCCAGATTCTGAATAGATTTCTAGACAATGGCTTGTATTGGCCCCAGAATATATTTGTATAATGCTATCATATCCCCCTCTAAGGTGCCGTTATTCTAAACTTCAGATATTTAAATTTGTTAACTTTTCTTCATAACTAAAATACTTTTCCTGGTTATTAATTTTGTAACCAGCTTTGCACTTAGTCCTGTGCCATACTGTCCTTCTTTAGAACAGGTGCCCAAATTTGCAAAGCATACTCAAGGTGTGGTCTTATTGATTTAGAAAGAAGCAAAATGATATTTTCATCCTGAGAATTAATGTCCCTTTTTATACATGCCAATATATTGCCTTACTGCCCTTAGCCACTGCTGATTGGCATTGCACATTCCTGCCCGGTTTGTGGTTAGCAACAATTCCCAAATCATTGTGTGTTATCCCTAATTTACTTAAGGCTTTTAATGTTTACCTCAAATGTATATTGCCGGATTTTATAATCCACAACTGCCCCAAAAAGATCATTAAATGGCAGTTATGATAGTCCGGAATTGGAGGCCAAGGATCTAAACTAGCAGACTGAAAAAAATCTATGGTATGTTACCAGTTGGGCAGAGCTAATGCTTGAAAATGCAAAACACACCAACTAAGGCATTTTTCTAAAGGTTTATACTGGGAGTCATTAAATAAGGTGTTAAAGTTCAGAAAGATAGAGGTAAGCTTAGTAACTGTACAAAACCACAACAGATTGTTTGTGTGAAACAAAATGGCAGACTATATTTCAAGATATGGAAAGATTGGATTCCTTAGCTACTATTGCCATGTTGTAAACCTTATAATGAGGCTGTACTATGCAACCCTTAAGATTTATTTAAAGGGACACTAAGCACTTAAACAACTTTGGCTTATTTAAGTGGTAATATACAGATCATACCTTTGCAGTCTCATTGCTCAATTCACCATAATTTTAGAGTTAAAAGAAACACAAACATGTATTCCTGACCCAACTGTGTTAAAACCGCCATCTTGCCCCACTAAATATAGTAAAATTATACCTTTATTCCAGTCTGCTGGTGCTGGCTCTGCCCCTGATCTGCCTCAGTTGCTGACATCAGAAGTGATTATCTCAGCCAATCACAATGCTTTTTGATAGAAAAGCACTTGATTGTCTGAGATGGTCAATTTTGATTAACTCAGCCATGGAGGCAGGCCATGTGCAGAGCAAAATGCCTCCGTGGCCAATCAGCATCTCCTCAGATGCATTGAATCAATGCATCTCTATGAGGATAGTTCAGAGTCTCCATGCAGAGGGTGTGACAATGTCCGTGCTGCACTGTGCAGCACTGCCCCAGGAAGTACCTCTAGTAGCCATCTGAAGAGTGGCCACTGGAGGTGTCCCTAGGCTGTAATGTAAACACTGTTTACTGCAAAAACCACGCAGGGACTAACTATACTCACGAGAACAATTGCATTAAGCTGCAGTTCTGGTAACTATAGTGTCCCTTTAAATCACTGTGTATGCAGCCCTATCCATATTTTCCTTCCCCCACAGACTCTCCAAGACATATCCTAAATTAAGCATACTGTGTAATAAGAGATGCTAAACAATTTAAGAATTTTCAGGATTCATGATCTAATGCTCTGTTAATTGCCTGCTAGAGTCTGCAGCACCCTAAGTGTGATTAAAGTTCATTTAATAGAGGAGATAAGAACTCCTAAAGTAAACAACAACTCTTTTTGTACTTAAGTTTTGGTAAAGGCATATTTTAAGTCAGAATACCAACATAAACTTCTCAAAAGAGGCTGTGCGGCTTACTCCACAGCTGGCCTTGCTTGATCTCAACCAATCCATTGAAAAGTATTGCAAGTCTAGTGCGCATACAAGGCAAAATGCAGCACTGTGTCAATAAGTTAGTATCTATGAGACCATCTGATGGAAGTAGCCATGTTTGAGTTTGCCATTTCTGTGAAAGCGCCCCCAGTTACTGGGTACTCAAGACACTTTAGGCACCATAATTGCTTATAGAAGTGGTTAAAGTGTCGAAAGATTGTATAAAAAGTAGAAATTCAATATATTTAAGGCTGGGCCTGAAGTTCTTGGAGGGGATTGGATCCCCTTTATAAGAGCATCCAATCCTCTCCCACTTCACAGTGGTTGGCCTGGCGAGCTGCAGGCTGATGAGACAGTCATGTTCAATACAGAACCATCTACTTCCAGTTCAAAAGGTCATCAACACAAACTGCCTAAACTCCAAACAAGTTTGTCTTGGCCTAGTGTGGCCCACGCAAGTATTTTGGCTTTACCTCACTCTAGTAAACAGCCACCTCATTAGAAGCTCATGGGGCACTGCCGCGTCCAGCCCAGCCACGGCTTCCATAACTGTTGGTTTTTCAAAAATACCGCAAGTTTGTTTGTTCACCCATTCGGATATGGCAAATTTTACTGGTAAAGCAAATTCAGCCTATTTCAATCGTACATAGCATGCCTCATTCTGCTTACTGTATTTGGCAGCGATGCCTCATTCTGCTTACTGTATTTCGCCCTCACTAGGCCATATCTACTTTTATCATATGCATTTTAGTTAATCACCCTACATTTTAATGTTTGTCTGCCCTCTGGGTGTTTAGGTACACATTACCTGTATCCTCGTGGTCCGGTCTCCTGGCTTGCTGACCACTTTTCTTCACGTTTGCCGATCGCTGACCTTCTCCTACCATGTGGTTTCCCTGTACCATCGTCTCATGGAGGTCCTGCTGCTGTCTGTTCCACGAAGGTCTGCTCTCTACTCAGTGTAAAAACAAAGAACGTTACCTGCGTCTGGCCAATGGAATAAAACTAAATAGCTTCCATTTTGTTTAAATGTACATAGGGATTTAGGCCAGAGCGCATGTAACGTTCTTTTTGTTTTTACTATGTATTTTAAGCTGTTGGATACTAAGCTACTGCTGCTGTAAGCGCAGTGCTTTATCTTTGTGTGTCTACTCAGTGTGTTTGTCTGCCTGGTGCTTCTCTGCACGCCGTCTGGTCAGGGGGTCCAGGTCCTTCCGGCTTGCCTGGTCCCCCTGCACTTGGCTGCGCCTGTCGCCTGCAGCAGGTGGTAGGTACCCATCGAGCCAGGGCAGAGCATGGAACACCGCTGGCACATCGGCTGCTGTCGCCCGCAGCTCCCTTGGTCCACTACCTGCCTTGGCTGACCTTGGCACCCCTGCTGGGATATCTACTGCTCACATGGAGCTCGTCCTGCTGGTATGGGCATGCCTCTCTCACGGTGCTCGGCCTGCTGGTATGGTGTCTGCCACTTGCGTGGTATAGGATCTGGCACTCTGTGCTCTGCCTGCTGGTCGGTTTTCCATCACCAGTCTCTGTCTATTGGTCGGACTTCTGGGGCGTTTGTCAAGTCATGCAGCCAGTATACACTTTAGTTCTGTGTGTGTGAGATAAATTCCCATATAGTGTGTTATTGTTATTTCCCCATGGTTTATTTTCTGTTTTAATACAGGAAAAAAGAAAAAACTTTCATGTAACTCACTGACATGTACCAAAAAAAAAGAAAAAAAATTGTCATGGTTTGGTTTTGCATGTTCCGGGGGCATTATGTTTTCCCATTTCACAATCTGCTTGTGTCATGGGTGCTTAGTTCTTGCACGTTACATTATTACGGTATGTCACTTACTGTACTTATAGCTGGTTGTCATTGTATTGCGGGTATGTGTGACTCAGCTGCGTGTATTTTGCCATTTCTAGTGACTCTCCGTATGGTGTAATTGCCTGTTCTGATTCTGTATTTGTTTTTACTGTCTGTTGTATGCACGTCCCTTTCACTTATTTGATGTTTTCGGCGTTGTGGTTCGCTCTCTTGCGCCTCTAACATACTCCCTGGTATGCTAGTTACTGGATCTCTGTCCCTTGACCTGGATTGCCAGATGGTTCTGCACCTTCTCTTTTCCGGGTGGGCACATTTTGTAATTATTTTGGGGGGGGGGGGGGGAGGGGGGGGTGTGTGGTGTGTGTGTGTGTGTGTGTGTGTATATATATATTTGTATGGTACACTTCTTTTTGCCCTCTTTATTACAGGCCTACTGCATTGTTGGTTCCTTCCGGCACACTACAACCGACCGGTGCTATGGACTATGATGTTTATTGCTAATTATGTGTTATCTATTACGGCAATATTGCCCCGACTACAAAAAAAAAAAAAGGAAAGAAAACAGTAATTTTACTGTTTTTCTTAGTATAGTGGCAGTACTTACAAGTGGGATGTTCCTTATGGTCTTGGACAAGAAGCTCCCCCTTCTTTGAATATTATAGCTGTGCTCCGCCTGCTGCCTCCATAAAATCTGCAAGCCAGATTCACACACCAGTAATAAAAAAGAACCAAACGGAGACTGAATAATGCAAATACATTTAATCCATATGAAAGAGGAGGGAAAGCCAGTACTGCCACTATACTAAGAAAAAAGTAATTCACGGTAAGTAAAATTACTGTTTTTCCTTTCGTATAGTGGCAGTACTTACAAGTGGGATATAGCAAGATCCCTGCAACAAAACAAAGGGTGGGGACTCAGCAGGCCACAGCTTGCAGCACCTTGCGCCCAAAAGCATCCTCAGATGATGAGAATATGTCCAGCCTATAATGCTTGATAAAGGTATGTAAGGAAGACCAAGTAGCCGCTTTGCAGATTTCTTCAGGTGATGCTGCTGCTCTTTCAGCCCAGGAGGTCGCCATAACCCAAAGGGTGGCTTATCACACCCTTTGGAGTGATAAGCCAACCTGATGGTATTTGTCAGCCATCTGGCCATAGAGGGTCCGGAGACAGCACAACCCTTGTATTTGCCTTGAAAGTAGACAAAGAGATGATCTGAGGATCTAAACCCTTGAGACTTCTGAAGGTAGATCTTCAGGGATCTTCTAACATCCAGGAGATGCCACTTTCTTTCCAGATCCGATGTAGGAGATTGACAAAAGGCCGGTAGAATAATAGGTTGGTTAATAGTAGCTCTTGAGATAACCTTAGGCAAAAAAGAAGGCCTGGGGTGAAGGACCACTTTTTTCTTGATGAAATATGGTGAACTCCGACCCAAGTGTTACAAAGTGCAACTACTGCAATACTTTATGATAAAGTGCAAAGTGTTTTTCAAAGTGCACTCAAATGTGTAATAAAATATTATACATACATATGTCCTCTCGAATTGAAATATACATAAAGGAAAAGAGAGACATAAAAAACAATAGTGTAAAACCGTTTAAAAGTATATAAATTATAGATGCCAAAAAGGTGCACTCACAAACATAGAACAGAATGAGCCTGCTCTAGCTTTAACAGCTTCTTCAGATATAGGACTGCATAGACGGAGATACTTCAAATTATTTATTGCACAGCACAGCATAGAATAGTCGCCTTCCTTCACATCCAAATTTCAAGTGCAAAAAAGTACGGTAATATGCAGCTTCAGGGTGTCGACTATTCCCTTTGTTGTATTTGCCGCTGTGGTTACCGTCTGTATCCGAAAAAACTTCCGGGGGGAGGGACTTCCTCAAATGCGTGACGTAAGGTGCGTAACTTGCATGATGACGCGTTTCGCCGTGTTCACGGCTTCATCAGATCTGCCCATCCATGTCCTATGCGTTCTTTTATACCCATCTCAATGGGTAAAATCAGGTGGCTGACATATAAAGTCCATTACCCTAATGCTGGTATCAATTAAATACATATACTGACAACCTAAAATCTTACTTTATTCTGAAAACGTCGTAATTAAAAATATCGTTATAACATTATATAAACATCTTAATAATACCTTATAAATATATTAAAAACATTGTGGATATATTAAAAACAGGAAAAAATTTAAAAAAAGGGAAAATTTTATATTATTACAAAACCCTTAATTTCCTAACGGGATATATTTAAAGAAACATACTCGAAGAGACATTTTTAAAGAGACATACTTACTTTTTTACTTTTAAAAAACAGCATGTTACCTAAACTACTCATTCTAAATAAATATATATTCATAAAAAGACAGAAATATACGTATATACTCGAGTATAAGCCGACCCGAATATAAGCCGAGGCCTCTAATTTTACCCCAAAAAACTGGGAAAACTTATTGACTCAAGTATAAGACTAGGGTGGGAAATGCAGCGGCTACTGGTAAATTTCTAAATAAAATTAGATCCTAAAAAAATATATTAATTGAATATTTATTTGCTGCGTGTGTGTGTATGAGTGCAGCGTGTGTGTGTGTATGAGTGCAGCGTGTGTGTGTGTATGAGTGCAGCGTGTGTGTGTGTATGAGTGCAGCGTGTGTGTGTATGAGTGCAGCGTGTGTGTGTATGAGTGCAGCGTGTGTGTGTATGAGTGCAGCGTGTGTGTGTGTGTATGAGTGCAGTGTGTGTGTATGAATGCAGCGTGTGTGTGTGTATGAGTGCAGCGTGTGTGTGTATGAGTGCAGCGTGTGTGTGTGTGTATGAGTGCAGCGTGTGTGTGTGTGTATGAGTGCAGCGTGTGTGTGTGTGTGTATGAGTGCAGCGTGTGTGTGTGTGTGTATGAGTGCAGCGTGTGTGTGTGTGTATGAGTGCAGCGTGTGTGTGTGTGTATGAGTGCAGCGTGTGTGTGTGTATGAGTGCAGCGTGTGTGTGTGTATGAGTGCAGCGTGTGTGTGTGTATGAGTGCAGCGTGTGTGTGTGTGTGTATGAGTGCAGCGTGTGTGTGTGTATGAGTGCAGCGTGTGTGTGTGTATGAGTGCAGCGTGTGTGTGTGTATGAGTGCAGCGTGTGTGTGTGTGTATGAGTGCAGCGTGTGTGTGTGTGTATGAGTGCAGCGTGTGTGTGTGTGTGTGTATGAGTGCAGCGTGTGTGTGTGTGTGTATGAGTGCAGCGTGTGTGTGTGTATGAGTGCAGCGTGTGTGTGTGTATGAGTGCAGCGTGTGTGTGTGTATGAGTGCAGCGTGTGTGTGTGTATGAGTGCAGCGTGTGTGTGTGTATGAGTGCAGCGTGTGTGTGTGTATGAGTGCAGCGTGTGTGTGTGTATGAGTGCAGCGTGTGTGTGTGTATGAGTGCAGCGTGTGTGTGTGTATGAGTGCAGCGTGTGTGTGTGTATGAGTGCAGCGTGTGTATGAGTGCAGTATGTGTGTGTGTGTGTGTGTGTGTGTGTGTGTGTGTTGAAGAGCCTTGGTGGGGGGTGGGCAATTTTATTATTTTTTAAAAAAAATATATTTTAATTTTTTTTATTTATTATTTCTTATTATTTAATTTAATTAACTTTTTATTTTATTATTATTCTTTTTTTTTTCGTCCCCCCTCCCTGCTTGATTCATGGCAGGGAGGGGGGCTCCTTCCCTGGTGGTCCAGCATTGGCAGTTCAGTGGGGGGAGAAGGGGGCTGTCAGAGCTGTACTTACCTTTCCTGCAGCTCTTGTCAGCTCTCTTCTCCTCCTCTGCGCCGTCCGTGCAGCTCTTCTGTCAGCTCCCAGTGTACACTGGGAGCTGACCGAGGTGCTGTACGGACGGCGCAGAGGAGAAGGGAGCTGACAGGAGCTGCAGGAAAGGTAAGTACAGCTCTGCCAGCCCCAGTCTGTATTATGGCAATGCAAATTGCCATAATACAGACTATTGACTCGAGTATAAGCCGAGTTGGGGTTTTTCAGCACAAAAAATGTGCTGAAAAACTCTGCTTATACTCGAGTATATACGGTATATCTAAAAAATAGGAAAAAAGGGGACAATATATTATGTGGAGCAATAAATTAATACCATATACCAAAATTAACTTAAAAAATTAAACAAATCAAATTCTATATTGAGCCCCCTAGGTTCTAATGTTTTTAGCCTATGGACCCATTGCATTTCTTTTTTACCTATATCAATAATATGATTTCCCCCTCTCCATGATTTCTTCACTCTCTCTATTCCCAGAAATGCTAGACCTTTAGGGTCTTTGTTATGGTATTTTTTAAAATGTGCCGAAACACTATGGTTATCATAGCCCTTAACAATATTATTTACATGCTCATACATTCTTTTGTGAAGTGGGCGAATAGTCCGCCCCACATACTGTAATCCGCATGGGCATATTAATAAATAAATTACGTTTTTGCCAAAACACGTAATGAAATCTTTAATATAAAACTCAGTATCTTTCGTATTATTTTTAAATTTACTAACCCCCTTCAGAGTAGCATTTTTGCTGCACCTACACCCTGCACATTTATTACAAGAATAAAATCCTTTTTTATTATCTAATCTAAAAACGTCTTGGGAATTTCCTTTTTAGGGTGATTAAAAGTGAGGATTCGTTTAAAATTCGGTGCTCCTCTAAATGTAATAAAAAGGTTTCTCCGGGATAATTTTACTGAGTTCATTATCTTTCTTTAAAATATGCCAGTGTTTGTTTACTATTGATTTAATTTTATTGCACTCTTGATTAAAATCAAAAACTAGGGATAATATTATTTCTCTTTCTTTATTTAGATTTCCTACTTATTTATGGTTGCTCAATAGCTGATTAGTTTCTAAGTTTGTTTCATTATAAGCTTTTTTCAGAATTTGTTGAGGATACTTCTTTTGCTTAAATCTATCTATAATTATCTTGGCTTGTTCCTCAAATTTATCCTTATCTGTACAATTCCTCCTAATTCTTTGCAGTTGGCCCTTAGGGATATTATTAAGCCAAGGAGTATAATGGCCACTATTGTACAAGACCTAATTGTTAGCATCCACTTTCTTAAAAAAGTTTTTAGTTTTAATCTCATCATTTTCTATGTATATTTCTAAATCTAAATAATTAATATTAGTCTTACTAAAAACACTGGTTAGAGTGATACCCCAGTTATTACTATTTAATTTATCTAAAAACACTTTAAGAGCTTCTTCATGTCCATCCCATATAAAAATTAAATCATCCATATATCTATAATACAGGACCAGGTTTGCCCCCCATTCAGGGCCCTCATACACATATTTTTCTTCCCAGCCTGCCATGTATAAGTTCGCATAACTGGGGGCAAACCTGGTCCCCATAGCCGTTCCTTGGCACTGTAAGTAAAAATGAGAATTGAATAAAAAGTAGTTATTATGTAAAAGCCAATTAATACTCTTAATTAAAAAGTCTACATGTTCATTTGCAAATTTCTTAGATCTGTTTAGGGAGTCTATTACTTGACAACCCTGTACATGTGGAATTGAGGTATATAACGACGATACATCACATGTTACCAATATATATGAGCTTTTCCATTTCACTTTTTTTAAAACATTGATAACATCTAGCGTATCTTTTAAATAAGAAGGTGTAGTTTTAACTAAATCTTGCAACCATGTATCTACATATTTAGAGAGATTGGCTGAAATAGAATGTATCCCTGAGACTATGGGTATTCCGGGGGGGGGGGGTCATTTTATCCTTATGAACCTTGGGTAGGGTATAGAAGACTGGCATTCTCGGAAAATCATTGTGTAAAAATTTATATTCATCCTCGTTCAGAATGCCGTCTTCTTTTCCCCTATCCAATAATTCATACAGAGATTTTTTTATTTCGTCTATAGGGTCTTTTTTCTAAAGTTTTATAAACGTTTTTATCTTGAAGTTGTCTATAACATTCCTTTATATACATCTCTGAATCTTGCACCACTATACTTCCTCCCTTTTCCGCAGACTTTATAATTATAGTTTTATTACTTCTTAATTGCTGTAAAAACAAGGAAGTGACTTAGAGCTGAAATCTGGCCTTTGAGCGTAGAGACCCCTAGGCTGGCTTCAAACCCATCCTGCAAAAAAGCAAGAATTTCCGGGACAGATGCTTTGGCAGGATCCGAACCACGAAGTGAACACCAGGTTCTGAACTTCATCCAAACCCTGAAATAGATCTTCGAAGTGGACAAACGGACAGAAGACAACAAGATGTCACATAAATGGTCTGAAAGACCATGTCCTTAAAGGATCATCCTCGCAGCAACCATGCCGTCAGGTGAAACATTTCCAGGGTTTCTACAGGAAGAGTCACATTCTCTAAAATGGTGGAAGAGTTTGGGAGAGGCCAACGTGAGATGGTCATGTTTTCCACTTCTGAAAACCAACTCCTGTTCATCGAGAAGGGCAGGACTGCTAAAATTCTTGCCTTCTCCCATCTTATCTTCTGAACAATCCGAGCGATAGGAGGGAAACATAAGCCATGTCGAAATTCCAAGGGATCGATAGACCGTCTAGGACATCTGGGTAATCTCCTGCTTGGAGAGAAGCAAATCTCTGTACTTTTCGGTTTCTCCTTGTGGCCAACAATTCTATCTCTGGCCTGCCGAAGGGGGAAACCAGCTCCAAGAAAACTTGGTTTGATAGTGCCCAGTCTGCCTGAGACCAATGACTTCTGCTGAGGTCGTCTGCAAAAACGTTTAGAGACCCTCTGATATGGGTAGCTGAGATTGCGAGAAGATTCGCTTGGGCCCAAGACATACGGTAGCAGAGATCTTGTAGAGCTTTTACCCTTGTGCCTCCTTGGTGATTTAAATAAGCCACTGTAGTGGCGTTGTCCGACTGAATACTCACGGTCTGATTGTTGATGACTGAACTGAAGGATACCAGAGCCTTCCATACTGCTTTTAACTCCCTGAAATTTGAGGAAGCGCATGCCTCTTCCCTGTTCCAAAGACCTTGATGGAACGGATAACCTAGATGGGCACCCCAACCAGTCTGGGAAGCATCTGTGGTTATCGTAATCCGCTGTTTTTGTGCAAATGATAGGCCTTTTGAAATGTTGCTTCTGTCTTTCCAACAGTTTAGTTGCTTTTTCACCACTTCGGATAGGTGAAAGGCAGAGTCTAGATCAGGCATTGGCAACATTCGGCACTCCAGATGTTTTGGACTACACCTCCCATGATGCTTTGTCAGCATAGTGGGTGTAAGAGCATTATGGGGGATGTAGTCCACAACATCTGGAGTGCCGAAGGTTGCCTATCCCTGGTCTAGATCTTCCTGTTTTTATGTCCATTGGGAAAGAATGTCCCATTGTAAAGGTTTTGATTCTGCCTTTGCCCAGGCAACTGCCGGGATTGCAGAAGTAAAGAGGCCTAGTAACCTCATAGCATCCCAGATTGAGCTTAGGTTTTTCTGCAGCTTTGATACTGCTTTTAAAATCCTCATTTGTTTCTCTATTGGTAGAAAAAGAGAGACAGGGACTGTGATTCTACCAGAAAACCCAAGAATTCTAGACTCAGTGACAGAGTCAACTTTGATTTGTTTAGGCTCAGGATCCAGCCGTGATCTTTTTTTTTTTTTTTTAAATTCTTTATTTTTGTTGTGCATTATGGGTTACAGGCAATCCTGTTATGCCACGACAGCAGTCACAGGTATATCAACGTTTACATCGCCATGACAGGTTTAATCTGCACATTTTTTTATAGAAGTATGCGTACTAGTACGTGCAATCAACGATAACAGTGAACAAGTTATTGAAATTGAAGCTTAGTAAAACGTACATATCACGGAAAAGTTAGTAGAAGAGGGACAAAGGAGAAAAACAAGGTTTGAGCATACCATCTATGTTCAAGGTTAATACGGTTATCCCTCGCTCTAATACGGTTATCCCTCCCTCTAATACGGTTATCCCTCCCTCTAATACGGTTATCCCTCCCTCTAATACGGTTATCCCTCCCTCTAATACGGTTATCCCTCCCTCTAATACGGTTATCCCTCCCTCTAATACGGTTATCCCTCCCTCTAATACGGTTATCCCTCCCTCTAATACGGTTATCCCTCCCTCTAATACGGTTATCCCTCCCTCTAATACGGTTATCCCTCCCTCTAATACGGTTATCCCTCCCTCTAATACGGTTATCCCTCCCTCTAATACGGTTATCCCTCCCTCTAATACGGTTATCCCTCCCTCTAATACGGTTATCCCTCCCTCTAATACGGTTATCCCTCCCTCTAATACGGTTATCCCTCGCTCTAATACGGTTATCCCTCGCTCTAATACGGTTATCCCTCGCTCTAATACGGTTATCCCTCGCTCTAATACGGTTATCCCTCGCTCTAATACGGTTATCCCTCGCTCTAATACGGTTATCCCTCGCTCTAATACGGTTATCCCTCGCTCTAATACGGTTATCCCTCGCTCTAATACGGTTATCCCTCGCTCTAATACGGTTATCCCTCGCTCTAATACGGTTATCCCTCGCTCTAATACGGTTATCCCTCGCTCTAATACGGTTATCCCTCGCTCTAATACGGTTATCACTCGCTCCAATACGGTTATCACTCGCTTCAATACGGTTATCACTCGCTTCAATACGGTTATCACTCGCTTCAATACTGTTATCACTCGCTTCAATACTGTTATCACTCGCTTCAATACTGTTATCACTCGCTTCAATACTGTTATCACTCGCTTTATCTATAGACATTTGTCATTTTGAGTTATTCGTCGCTTGGTAACAGTAGCTTGGGTTTAATAATTATATAGAATGCCATCGCTTTAGTATTTAAACAGTGGTTCGATTAACTAGTTGATTAACTAAAAAATATAAACATAGTGGGCGACAGAGGCATATTAAACATGGTACTTGGTTGATATGCAGGCGTGGGAGACATAGTAGGTACAGACAGGTGATGCTCCTAAAGAGAAGCTGCTCAGCTGAGACATTAGTAGGTATCAAGTCAGTAAAGATATGCATTAAGGAGGGACCTATTTGCTATCTGTGTGTTAGATGGAGTAGCTAATATAGACTATTCTAAACAACAAATAAACGTATGGAGATTTGTACTAATGCAGTGCTTATTTAATAAAAAAAACAAAAAAAAAAAACAATTAATGTGGACACAGATTAGTCAGCAATCTCGCCTGTCCGGTCTCAAGCAGGTATGTTTGTGTGCCCCCAGTATGTCAAACAGAGAAAGCAAGATCATCTCTTAAGGTGAGTTAAATTACAGTATTTAGTCCACAGTTCCGTAGGGAGCTTTATTGTAAGGTGAGTTTCTGGGCGGTGAGTTAGTACCAGCGGTTGCAGTGTCCCGCAAGGTGCCCGATGCAGAGGTTGGAGCCCAGGGCCATCTGCTGTGCAAGTAGACCTTTTCAGCCTATGCCCACCGGGTATACAGACCTGACCAGCATGGGGGTGCCCCGTCCGAGAGCTGCTCGCTTGCTTGGCGGGGTGCAGTTGTGTTGACCTGCGCAGCAGGATGGGGGTCCCCCCGAAATCCCCTCCTTGTTTGGCGGTGGATGGGCTCTCTGTTGGTGTTGATCGTCGGACAACGGCCCTGCTTCATCGTGGGCAGTGTCGCAGTGGGTGTTAGGGCGTCTTGTGTGCTGGGTTTCGCCGTGGTGGTCGGCCGTTGCTGGGAGCACAGAGTGGCAGGTAGATCTTGGGTGTCGGCGGGCCCCGTGCTGCCGCTTGAGAGTGAGAGTGTTGCTGTCTGGGAAACAAGATGCTTTGTCCAGCCTCGCCGAACCCTGTCGACACTTCCATCGAGGGGCTGCTCTGGCGACACGAGGGGGATTCCCCCGCAGGCGACGTCGGATAGCCGGGCGGATCCACGCCATCACCCCTCGCACCGCCTGACTGTACAGTTGTCTCCGGGCTTTGAGTTGCGTGTAGAGGTGAGTGCATAGCCGGTCATAGAATTCTTGCATGTGTTTTGGCGGCTGAATAAGTACACGCTGTGTGCGCTTGGGCTGTTTCTTTGCCGCCATCTTGGCTAGGCCTCGTTTGCCCGTGGATTTTGGCGCTGTGGCAGGCGGTAATGCGGCTGTACTCTCCCTCAGCGAGGACCGGGATGACCCCTGCCGGTCCAGAGGGGGGGGGTAGCAGGGCTGCAGAGTGAGCCTGTCCCGTGCCGGGAGGTCGACCATCTCCCCCGGGCCTCAGGCTGTGTTCCGATTTAGGCCTCATGGCCAGTGCAGCTTTGTCCGCGGTTCTCCGGTGCCGGTCAGGCATCAATTTGTCGCTTAGGTCGTCCTGCATTAGTTTCCGGACACCGTTTGCCGCTATCGCTAGTGGATCTGGCGTTATCGACATTTTTGGCCCCCCTGTTGCAGGAGCTAGTAGGATGTGCGACTGGCCATCTTGGCTGTCAGGCCCCGCCCCCCCCAACCGTGATCTTTTAAAACCTTCATAGCAATCTTGAGATTACCGTATTTATTCGAGTATAACGCACAATTTTTTTTACCGATTTTTAATTTAAAATTAGGGGTGCGCGTTATACTCGAATAAATATACTCCCAGGACCGCCGGGCTCATTACAAGCGTTTACTCACCTCCGTGCAGCTCCTCCAGCTTCCCAGTGTAAATCTCGCGAGACCCGCAGCCAGCTCTGACGCTCTGACGTCGTCAGAGCTGGCCGCGGGTCTTGCGAGATTTGCATTGGGAAGCTGGAGGAGCTGCACGGAGGTGAGTAAACGCTTGCTGCCCGCCCCCCCAGGACCGCCGGGCTTGTAATGAGCCCGGCGGTCGGTATTGTCGAGCACCCACTCGAATATTTATTCGAGTATAACAAGCACCCTAATTTTAGATTAAAAATCGGTATAAAATTTTATACCGATTTTTAATCGAAAATTAGGGGTGCGCGTTATACACATGTGCGCGTTATACTCGAATAAATACGGTATATTTTAGCAGTTGTTTTGATTGGGCTTTCAAGAACCAATCGTCAAGGTATGGAACAATCGAGATACCTTTCAGACGTAAAACTGCCGCTATGGGTGCCAGGATTTTCGTAAAAACTCGAGGAGCTGAGGACAGGCCAAAGGGTAGAGCCTTGTATTGGAAATGGAGAATTCTTCACCTTCTTGTTAGAACCGCAAATCTGAGAAACTTCCGGGAAGATTCTGAAACCGGCACATGGAGGAAAGCATCTTTTAAATCTAATTTTGCCATGTAATCTCCTTTTTGTAAAATGTGCGTTACAGACAGAATACTTTCCATACGGAACTTCTGGTACGGTATGCAGGTGTTGACTTTTTTTAGGTCTAGGATCGGCCGAAAGGAGCCATCTGGTTTTTGAACCAGGAACAGGTGTGAGTAAACTCCCTGAAATTCCCAACGTTTGGGTACCTTCTCTGCCACATCTTTTCTTCAAAGAAGAAGAGCTTCTGTTAGGAGTGCCTCTGTTTTTTTTCCTTGAAGGATAGCTTGACAGTAGGAAGGATGGTTGTGGTCTTGCGGAAAACTTTATTCTGTAACCTTCTGAAACTGTTCTTATAATCCACCCATTTGATGTACTCTTTTTCCATTCGTGGGCGAAGAACCGAAGGCGTCCTCCCACTCTTTTGGCGTCAAAACTTCCTTTTTTGTCTTACCTGGTGGATTCCTGTTTAGCCCACTGGCTGCTGTTTCCACCATGTTTTTGAAACCTGCGAAACCGCCCTTGGTAACGAAAGGACCGCTGACCCTTGTACTGAAATCTTTTATATCCCTGGGTTCTTGATTCCAGATGTAGGGTTTTCTTTGTTTCCGACATCTGTCTAATAATGTCTTCCAAAGGAGTTCCAAAAAGTTTGTTCCTCTCAAAAGGTAATTCACATAAGGCTGCCTTAGAAGCTGAATCAGCTGTCCATGTTCGTAGCCAAAGCGCTCTTCTGGCCACTGATGACAACCCCACAATTCTTGCTGATAAACGAAGAAACTCAGAGGCATCCGAAAGGAATTCATTGGATAATTTCAGTAGGAACATAAGATAGGAAGGATCTGTATCGGATTTTCCCATAAGAGACTCTTCCAGGGATTGTAGCCAAATGCTCTGAGCCCTGAGAACCGCTGAACCTGCAATTTCGGCTCTGCACTGGTAGCCTGCGGCTTGGAAGATTCTTCTACACAAAGTTTCGGCTCGTTTGTCCATTGGGTCTTTAAGTCCTGAGACTTCGCCAATGGGTATAGTGGTTTTCTTTGACAGCTGGGCAATCTGAAGAAAAATGGGAAGATCTTCCTAAAGTAGATATTCAGACTGTAGCTTGAAAAGCAGTTTAAAATGTTTTGAAATAAATGCACGTCTTTCAGGATTCTTCCATTCTCTATGAAGGAGATCCAATATTTTAGGTGACATCGGGAAACCTTTAACCTTACCCTTGGTAGGTTCGGTTTCTTGTACAGCTGTCGTCACTTCTTTAATAAATTTCTTCAGCTCTTCTGGTGGAAAGCCCTCCTCCACACTTGAAGCTAGGCTGGATATAGCAGAAGGTGAAGAAAAAGCATTCTCCTGAAGAAATGTCAGACAAAGAAGGAGATCTATTCCTCCTACGTTTCTTAGGCAGCCGGTTCTTTCTTCACAGCATCTTTAACCCCTTAAGGACCAAACTTCTGGAATAAAAGGGAATCATGACATGTCATGTGTCCTTAAGGGGTTAAAAGATTCAAATGTCTGGGACAAATTTTCCTGAAACCAGCCCGGGAAGGATGCCAGATCAGTCTGCTTGGCTTTTTCTAGCAATTCTGTAGAGCACTAATTACATGTCTTTTTGTGACATCCGTCAGGTAGAGGTACAGCACATTCCAGACAACATAAGTGCTTAGATTTGCTTGTGGCTTTTTTGGGAACAGATGTTGACATCTTGTCTTTATCCGTTTTATCCGGAGATATAGGACTGGACATATCTGTGGAAACACCAGAAATAAAAAAATAAATAAATAGGAGCATGCAAAATTATAGGTGAATAAAAGGAGAGTTTAAAGAGTTAAATCTCACCTTAAATCACCTAAGGTCCGTGTAGGAGGGCTGGTGACACTAAGAACCAGGACTGTACACCCACCCTTGGGGTCAGAAAGGTTCTGCACAGCTTTTTATTCTAAATTTTAAATGTGGCGCCAAAACACATTTTTGCGCATGCACAGTAGCGCGATTCTGTGTTCTGTGCGTATGCCTAATGCCATTGAGGAGGACCGCCCGGAAACTCACAATAAAAGCCACAAAAACGAAGTACCCGGTCGCATTCCATAACGCGAGACCGGAAGTACTGTGCCACTCAGTTCCCGCCCGGGGAGCTATCGGGCACTCACCCCCCCGATCAGCAGCCTGTGCTGACCGCACCTTTCTCCACCAGAACTGGGGAACCTGTCCGTCCCATTGCCGGGACAAGAAGAACTGGTGTGTGAATCTGGCTTGCAGGTTTTATGGAGGCAGCAGGCGGAGCACAGCTATAATATTCAAAGAAGGGGGAGCTTCTTGTCCAAGATCATAAGGAACATCCCACTTGTAAGTACTGCCACTATACGAAGGGGAAAAAAATAAAAATATATATATAATGACAACACTGAAGAAATGACACACTGCTACAAAGTATAGTAGTAAGTGTACAGCCTGTATAACAGTGTAAATTTGCTGCAAATTTGCTACACCCCATAGTGGAAATTTCCAAATTGGGCTTAAAGTGTCTTTAGCAAGGCAGTGATCGTCATGGAGGTGTGTTTGGGGTCATTATGTTGGAATACTGCCCTGCGGCTCAGGCTCCTAAGGGAGGGGATTAATCTCTGCTTCAGTATGTCAGAGTACATGTTGGCATTTATGGTTCCCTCAATGAACTGTAGCTCCCCAGTGCCGGCAGCACTCATGCAGGTCCAGACCATGACACTCCCACCACTATGCTTGACGGTAGGCTCCAGTAATCCATGACCTTAGCCTGTTTGTCTTCAGCAAACTGTTTGCAGGCTTTCTTGTGCATCATCTTTAGAAGAGGCTTTAATGCAGACCAATTTGATGCAGTGTACGGCGTATGATCTGAGCACTGACAGGCTGACCCCCCCCACCCCTTGAACTTCCAGTGACCAATAAGAGTGTGAGAGCGATAACACCAAATTTAACACCTGCTTCCCCATTCACACCCGAGACCTTGCATCACTAACGAGTCACATAACACCGAGGAGGGAAAAAGGGTTATAGGGCCCAATTTGGACATTTCCACTTAGTGTGTACTCACTTTTAGGGTGTACTCACTTTTGTTGCCAATGGTTTAGACATTAATGGTAATGTGTTGAGTTATTTTGAGGGTACAGCAAATTTACACTGTTATAAAGGCTCTACACTTACATTGCAGCAGTGTAATTTCTTTAGTGTTGAGGGAGAGGGAGAACACAAGCTCTGCCAATAGCTTGCTATACCCTGCAGGAGTAAAGTTTAATTTACAGAGAAGGAGATAAAAACTTTCAAAGTGCAGGCTGTATCAGTCACAGTCAATGGAGGTGTGGATAGGGCGGTGTACACAGACAAAAAAGTGATTAACTCCTAAATGGCAGATAATTGAACAGTGAGACTGCAGAAGCATGATATTTACACTAAAACTGCTTCATTAAGCTAAAGTTATTTTTGTGACTTTAGTATCCCTTTAACTTCACTGGAAAGTGGTATTAATGTTGTAGGTATTCAGTAACCACTTCACCCACTCATATCTTTAAGTGAATAAATGTGACAATACATTTGTCTACTACTTAGGAAAAAAACATTTGTCAGCATCTATGGAGCCACAAGCATATGAAAAACTTTTTTAATTTGTAAAATCTTACCTGGAAAATAGGGTATGGTCTTTCCATCTACTTTGTAGGAAACACCGACTTTGATTTCAGGAAATACATCCAAAATATCAAGTTTGGTAAGAGCCAACCTGTTCAGAAATCATGTGTATTTTAAACAAGGAAAGAGGTATTTCTAAATTCAATATTGTACCATTATTGCTATATTTCAATAATCGTTAAAATGTAGATAATTCTATCCAAGTTTAAACCAACATTACTATGCATTTTTTTCCTTTGAAATAATTTAGACCAGTTGTAAAATTCATGAAATACTCTCTGAACTAGTGTAGTAGGACTAAATGGGTATGCCAAGACTAAAAGGACTCTATAGGCATCCAGACAACTTAATCTCATTGAAGTGGTCTGGGTGCTATGGCTCTGTCCCCTTTTAGAGAAACTGCAATGTTTACATTGCAGGGTTAAAACTGCCTCAAGTGGCTTTCTCCCAGATGCTTCCTGTCCTTTAAGGAAGTTTAACTCTGTGAAACGACACTGGACGTCCTCAAGCTTTGCATTTCCATAGAATAGCTTTGAATCAATCTTTTCTATGGGAAAGGCCTAATGCATGTGCACCACGAATGCTCTTTTAGTTCCACCTGAAGAGGCGGAGAGCGATCCAGCGCAGAGAGAATGCAATGAGCATTGTCTGTGGACTCTAATGCAAGAAGGTCTGCCATCATTCTGTAGGCCATGCTCATGCATCTATTCAAGATACAAATCATATCTAGAAGTTTTACCATTTTAAGCTTTTTCATATTATGTCTGGACAAATTTATCTGCTCAAAGGCTCTTGGTTAAAAAAAAAAAAAGCCATACTTCTGACAGCAACAGGTGGCATATAACCATTGGCTTGTGCTTGAAAACAATACAAACTATTTGCACATGTTAAGGAACATTGCAAGTACTGGAACCACTACAGTTTACTGTACTGGTTTTAGTGCCAGAAATGTAATCTGTTTCCCAAAGTAAGTAGTCAAGCATTTATTTCTGGGTCTTGCCAGGTACCCAGTGCACCAGTTTTTGCTTTTGTTCTCCATTAGGATGGTCGTACAGGACCTCACATATCGCAGAGAGCACTCCACAGATGCCCTCATTCAATCATGCTGGGCATGCTAGTTTTTGCAGAGCCAACCAGATTCTTCTAAGGGAAAGACCATAACCAGGGGCTGCAGGTACAACATGGTAAGCAGCCAGAGCAATCATGGTACCATAACCACTACAGCAGAACATGATACAATATATTGTAAAACGGAAGCTACAATAGACTAAATAACTTACGCAGTAAACCCATTTATCATATGAGCATATCGAAGCAGAGCTAGATCCAGCCATCCACACCTCCTTCTCCTTCCTGTGGTAACACCAAATTCATGGCCACGTGATTGCAAAAGATCTCCAATGTCCTAATTTGAAGTAGTGAATAGTAACAAAACTGAAAAACGAGGGATATTTCTAGATCTTTAAATACAAGGTCTCTTTGTAATAGGTTTACATATTAATTAGGAGGAGTACATTACTTAAATGTAATTGAGTAACAGTTACTGCAGCACAGTGACCAACACAAGCACTAACCTCTAATAACATATCAGCCAAACATTTGGAAGGACGATGTCATGCGTATATTAGCCAAGTAAGGCAATTTTTTATAAAAACATGGCTACAAGTAATTTTGGCTCAAAACAATTGTTTTAGAAAGAATTGGCCTAGTGGTAAAGATTAACCAACAGAGTAGCATATGGAGCAAAACCATAAGCAATCAAGCAATTCATCTCTGCACCAATTTTAAATGTAGCACTCGTTTCAGAAGTACTTACATAACACTATAGTGTTGCATTATATGTTTAGGTACCTAGCCTCTCTCAGAATGGAATAAAAAGGTAGCTTTACTTACCTGTTCTCCATCGCAGCTCTACTCTAGCCGTGACTGGCCCTGTATCCAAGGCGGAGGTCAATCTTGACAATCCCAGTAAACCAATGCTTTCCCTAGAGAGGCTATTGCGCATCAAAATGCCATGCCATGCCAATCAGCATCTCCTCATAGAGATGCACTGAATCGATGCATCTCCATGGAGAGTGCTTAGCAAACATAGGTGCTGTACACAGTGCAGCACTAAAATAGGAAGCACCTCTAGTGGCCGTCAGAGAAATCACTTTATATACAATTTTATTTTAATATGTAAACCAGGGCTCAACAAATCCCAGGCGCCAGGTTGCAATGGCGACTAGGAAATGTGTGGACCCCAGGGAAAGACTATCCACTCCAGCTCTATAAAATGTAAGGAGGCTGAGCAGGTTTCAATGGCAAAAAAAAACAAACCAAAAAAACTGTGTATGAGTCTGCCTGTGAGCATGTGCGTTTAGTTGACCAGTCCCCCTCGAATTACACAGGAAAGCAGATTTTACTAACTTTTTTTCCCACGCCGTGGCTGCACTGGCCTCCATGGCTGAGAATCAATCTTGATTTTCTTAGCCAAGTCATTGCTTTCCCACAGGAAAGCATTGGGAGGCTATTGCGCATGCACTGACCTGCATCTCCTCATAGATCATTGCATCTCTTTGGGGAACATTCAGCGCCACTATGCAGAGCGTGATGACGCTGAAAATAGGTACGGCACACTGTGCAGCACTAGAATAGAAAGCACCTCTAGTGGCAGTTTGAGTGTCGGACACTAGAGGCGCTAATAAGCAGCAATATAAATACTGTCTTTTATCTACATTGAAAAGCCTGAAGGGACATGCTATTGACACCAGATGGGAAAATACAAAGAAATGGGGTAGGGCTGCGCCAGTAACAAATAATAAATAAATAAAATAGCGTAAAATAGTCCAAAAGAGTCTCAGTAGAGTGACAGTGCTTGATGGGATATAGATGAGTAGACTTTAGTAGAGCAGAGTTTCTGCTCTACACTTGTAAGTATTATTTTACTCTTATCCAATTGAGAGCACTATTGTCGCCTCTTTTTATCCCTATTTAGAGCCTTGGATGGCCAGACTGTGTTGACAGAAGCACTCCCTTCACATATCCCACAATAACGAGGATTATATCGCTGTACGCCCTTCAAACCAGAGCTGGCCATAACTCTTTTAAATGTGAGTTCTTTACCTTCTACTATTATTTTACCCTCTGGATTTTAGACTTATTGCACTACTGGCTGCCCCTGTCTCCTTGTTTTTCATATATGCGAATACCCTAAGACACTAGGACGCACCTACTTCTACCAAAAAGTCTACTCATCTATATCCCATCAAGCACGGTCACTCTACTGAGACTCTTTTGGACTATTGTATTTATTATTTGTTACTGGCGCAGCCCTACCCCATTTCTATATTTCCCACTTATTGAAAGATTTGAGGGGGTCTCCTTCGTCTGGGTTGCTGCCGATCCTCATATTGTTTGTTAATCAGTGCTGATTTCCTTTTGTTTTCTGTGTATAGACATCAGAACCACTACATTGAGCTGCAGTGGTTCTGGTGACTATAGTGTCCATTTAAGATTTGTATTTTTGTTGCTGAAAAGGAAGCCGTGATAATAATAAATAATAATGATATATATAAGCTCCTAACTTTAGAATAGATGGTCTATTAAAGGGACACTATAGACCCCCAGACCACTTCATTTCATCGAAGTATACCATATACTAAAATATGAAATTTGCCAGAAGGTATACCAAGGGCAGTTGTAGGCTGCTTAAAATCCTAAACTCATGGTTTTCTTTGCATTCTACATTAAGATAATTAATTCAAGTTGAGAATTTATGAAAAGCAGATATTTTCCCTAAAAAAAAAAAAAATCACATTTCAGTATTTGGAAATAAAGTGTGCTTATGGGCTTGATATCCCAGCAGAGAATGGTTTTAAGGAGATTAAATTTAAACTTACATTATTTTGTTCAGTAGGAAAGGCGCCAATTCCAACTCTTGTTGTGTATGCTTTGACAACACCATACACTTCCCCAATGCTCAGGGGTGGAATACCAAGACCTGTACAGACTCCTCCAACAGTACAATTGGAAGAAGTTACAAAAGGATATGTTCCTATATAATAAAAAAAAAAAAAATTATAAATATAATAATATATATAAATAAAATTACCTTACCTAAGCTCACATTACTGCCATGAGCCACTACTACCATTTAGAAATCACAGATATACATTTCCTTATCACTCTGACTGTACCAGGTTAGTTTAATGAGTAGAGTTGCTTTGTAAGAGCATAACTCACCACTAGTATCGGTTATACTAATTTTACCACGACAGGAGGCTTCGTATTTTGCATCTCTCTTTACTAACTCCATATAGCAGTAAAGAAACACATAGAAAAAAGAACCAATCACAGGAGAGCAGGATGTACATAAGGCAACGTGACCTCATCATTTCCTCTCTCTTTACTGCTCCATCAAGCAGACAGGTCAGAGGAGGTATTACTCTTCTCCATTACTTTATGTTTCTATTGCCTCTTTGAGGTTGTTTCTGAATTATATACTTTGCTGTATGTTCTTGCTGTGCTCCTATATTCTGTGCAACTGTGTTTTTTTTCTGTTATTTCATAGATATTATGTAGATTTAACGTCATACTAATTTCTTAACCTTTGGCTGTGATTTATATCACTGGCAATTTTCCTGGCCTTCTATACTTGGGGCATCGCAGAACCCTCTTTCCCCTTCTCCCCAGGGTCTCAGAGATTCTGGGTCTGGCTGGGGCTTAACCCCTTCCCCCCCCGCGGTTTCTACTAAAGAGTAATTTTTATTTGAAAAAAAAAATCAAAAAATCAAAATCAATCTGGAGTGGTCCTTTCAAAGGCCAATTTCCTTTTCTGTTTCATTTTTCTAAACATTAGACATTTTTGCATATTTTTAATGCATTACAATTATAATACATTACCAAATCAAAGTCAAGACAAGTCTGTTTGTCTGTCTACTAAAAATCAGACATAAGCGTATCACCCTCCAGTTGTTTGAAGTACATCTAGATAACCAACACCACCAAATAATAGCTATGAAATTTAAAAGCACCATTTATCGTTTTAATATGCAGTAGTCTCAATTACAACAAACAAGGCTGTTTTGTTACCATGTACAATGTGAATGTAGCTTATTTATTTTTATATGGTAAGAAATTAAAAGTTAATCTTAAAGGTCCTTTATTCTCATGCCAGACCTCTCTTTGCTTGTGTGAAAAAGGTGCCAAAGTGCATGTTAAAGCTTTAACGACTTTCAGATATTGCTCCCTCGGTGCTTTAATATACATTTTGTTTTTAAATTTGGGATTCAGTACTTATTAAGACACTTTGCTCCTTAAAGTTAACCTGTCACTTGTGTATGGGTCTTACCATAATAACATAATCATTGGATAGTAGTGCTTGCATGCAGGAATCTTTCAAAATCTATGGAACATCCCATGTGGCCATAGGCATCTACTGTATATCATGACAGAAGATGCCTTCTAGCGCAGTTGGTGAGAGCTCGTGGAAAAAAAATCAAAGCACATGAAAATTAACAAATGTCCTGGTTTTGCCACGCTGTTGTCTTATGTAAATGATTTGATTGAAGTGACGGTGATTATTATTTTAAGCTACAACTAGGTAGGAGGAACAATCATTGTTTCTGCTTGAGTTTAGTCACATCGTAATTCATAAGAACAAGGTTCTCTAGAAATTCTGGAGCCCAGTCCCGTAACAGCAACGGGATCTTTGTGGCTTGATATTGGTAATATACCTCCCTTTTCCGTAGGGCACCCCCTTTGATAATCTCTAGTGCACATTCTTCTTTTGGAGCTGCTGGTTGCTGGATGACACCAGACACAGTATTTACTGCTGAATCTGTGTCTATATAGCTGATGACGCACAATGTGACGGAAACGTTTGTTTTCTGTTGCTTGAATTCCATGCGCAAAGAGCTGAAAAAGCCATCTAAGGCAAATTTGGTAGTGGAATAGGGCACAGTAAACGGTAAGCCTACTTTACCTGCAAATGAAGACACAACTACCACATTCCCATTGCTTTTTTTCAACATGGGGAGAGTTTCTACAGTCATGGTTGCGTAACTCAGAACATTGATCTCCAGGAGATTTCGTACATGGTCCACATCTCCATCAAAGTAATTAAAGTAAGTATAACCAATGTGGTTTAGAATCAGCATGTCCAGTCCACCAATATGTATGGTGAGCGCTGTAAAAATAAATGCCTCACTTAGAGGGACAAACCCATAAAGTCAGAGAGCATATAAGTCACTGAGTCCCCTCGTATCCATGTGTAACTGAGATTGCCGCTTGAAGTAGGTCTTGCACCATTTATACCCACGGGTTAGTGGCACGGTGATGCAGGCGGTTGATGGTGGCCACATGGAAAACAACCTAGGGTGGCTGGGGACCAGTCCTGCAGCGCGAGTCTAGCGTCAACCGATGCCGGCGCTCGGGGGCCTGTTGCAGCTGTTGTGGTGCGGTGGGAAGTAGGTGCAATGATCAGTGTCTCTCCGGCCCCAGGCCCCGACGAGCGTTCGCATCTCTGCTCCACGGATCCTCACTTCAGGGGCTCCTCTGGGCCAGGGGCTGCCCCCTTCAGCATTCCATAGGATGTGCACCACTGTGGCTCCTCGCTTAGTGGTAGTGGCGTTAAGGGGATGGTATGGGTTCCCGGATCAGGTGAGTGACTTGTGTGGGGGCCGTGTTTGGCGTGGCATCTCTCGTGCATATGTGGGTCCGTGCGTTTGCCCAGACAGCCAGACGTCTTTTCAGGTCTGTGGGGTCGCTTGTCGCTGCGGATCGTGGCGGCCTTTCTGGGTGCCTGCGGTGGGTACCTGTAGTGGAGGCGACGGGTTTTCGGACGGAGCCATGTGGCCACCAGCTTGGCAGCCAATCTGTGAGCCATTCCGCGATCGTGCAGCATTGCCCGGAGGCTCGCGCAGAGCCGATCGAGTGTCAGTAAAGGGTCTGTTGCATGTCGGGCACGTGTGCTCCGCCTCGTGGGCCTACGATAGACGGCCATCTTGGCTTCGTCCCCGTCTAGTGCCTCCTGCAAGTGGGTTTCTAGGTCGCCAGTTAGCTGTGTGGGTTCACAGATTGCGGGTGATTGGACCGGGTTAACCCCCACCGGTCCTGGGGGGGGAGGAGAGGCCCGATACTTCAGGTGCCGCACGCTTTGATGAGTAGGGAGAGCGGCCGCCTCTCCCCTGCACCGCGTCGTGTAGGCCCCAAGCCTCTGATCTACCGATCCAGCGGTCTTTCCGGGTGTGTGGAGTATCATTCTGCTCCCCATCTTTGGTGTCGTCGAGTAAGGTAAGTTGGGGTTCAGGGTCTGGGATTTTCCCCCCGTTTTCCGCTGTAAATCAGGACCGGGCTCGGGAGCTCACAGATTTTGCGTCTAGTCGGCTCCCCGGTCAGGCTCCCCCCCCCCCCCCCCCTGTGGCCACCTCTATGATCCTGGGTGAGGCCCAGTTATACTAATCTCAATATTGTGGTTTGCCCGCTGGGGCAATTTGACAACACTATGTGACAGATACAGAATACCCTGCTGGGGTTATTACACCTTACGGTCATTTACACAGACCCTGCTGGGGCCACTGACATTATTTACACTACAACAGATACCCTGCAGGGGTACCCCATATCACACACCCTGCTGGGGTTGTTTTGGTATTTTGAGACAATAACTTGCACACAATAAAGTGCACACTACTAAACCCTGGTGGGGTCTGCATAAATGAAAGATTGTGCTCTCATCCAGTCGATTTTATTTGGCTGCGACCCACGCTTGACGGGTCCATACCCCACGCACCTGAGGTGATCTCTGACTAGATATAAGCCAATCTATTTGGCAAAAAAGGGGACAGAGTTGCAAGCCTCAGCGCAGAACATCCCCCATGGTGGGGCATTTAATTATTGGAGGAGCGGTAGGACACTATCAGGCTAATGGCCAGCACTGAAGGGCTCATAACCTATGCAACTGGGGTAAGCCCCTACAGCACTGCTGCTTCTACTCCTATCCCTCATCAGCGAACTCGAGGATTGAAAACCCGTACTTCGGACCTGGGTCCGGCACTTACGGGTTCAGACCCGGTGCTCTTGGGGTGAGACCCCTACGATAGGCGAATCACACTACCCGACCGAGGGAAGTCTTACGGCAACAGCCTCTACCTACAGCTGAAGGAATACCTCCATTGACAATGAATCATGATACGGTACGGCTTTATGCCCTATACCAATTCTGCGGCCTGCAGTTAAAGACCCACGCCCTATGCACCGGGCCCAGCCAGTCGTGCACTGCACTAAAATGCCGAACAGAGGCATGCAGTTACAACCGCTAAACATGAGTTACGAGCCGCCTACTTAAGATATATATTCCCCTTGAAGTGAATTTAATAATGGAAGAGGTGACTGACACTATCAGGGCGATGGCCAGCACTTAAGGGTTCATACCCTGTGCACCGGGGTGAGCCCCCACTATACATGTGCTGCACGGTGCTGCTGAGCGGAGGCAATGCTATGGCAACCTCTATGTACTGGATGAGCCCCAGTCTGTTTTATTTGGCCATGATTCGGAATACGACCAGCAGTGTTTCCATGAACACTGCCTACGGTCATAGTAGACTGATTTGTTTGCCCTGCATCCTGTGCCTGAATACTGGTTTGTGCCTTACACAGGGGTATCCTTTACTACGATAACACAACTTGACAACGGTATGCACTCGTGGCTTTGCAGCCTCTTGCTTAGAATGTCCATATCCGCTGACGGTCGAACAAACCCATGCCCTTCCACGCCGGTCAGAACGGCTCAGACGACTATAGTGACCAACGGAGGAGGTCTCTCAGGATTCACGACCTTACCATGGGCGATGCTGTACGCCGCCACACATCGTCCGGGAACGGGCATACAATTTGGGTATACAGACTTAAAAACTTTCTGCTCCTTGCAGAAAAACAGTGTTCGCATCTCCCATGGGATGCGCATAGCAGCACTCCTCCGCACTGACAGATGGTTGGCCGAACTGGGCGCCAAGATAGTCGGAACCCCAGGCACAAGGCACAACAATTCCGAAGGGAACTTATGAAAGCCGTGGCATCCATGCGTGTCTAATAAGGGCCCGAACTCCTAGGAGGGAGGTGTTATGCGATTACCTTTACAAGGGATTCATTGGAAACTGTTGGCAACAGAGCCGGTCATCGACCACTTCGGGACATCTGACCCGAGACCCGCTACCTCTATTACCCATATAGAGCGAGAGTCAACCAATGGCGCTCCAGATAAGCGGACAGAGAACACGGTACACACAGATACCATCAATAAACCTACTACATCCACAGGGGATTTCACCACATCTAGGTGAAAGGTACACAATCCTGGGGAAGACCACTTTCACGTAGTCAACCAACTTGCATTCAGGACCTAGACACGTCAGGACGGTCTTCCTTCCCGCTCGGTCACCTTACCGAGGCTTCAGGGTACATCCTCTCCTTCCCGACACAGTGACTGAGCCTGGTGGGCCCTGATGAAATACCGAAAGAAGTACTGAATACAGGCGGGGAAGATAAGACACTCTCTTCCGAGAGAACCTCATTCAGATCAATCCAGGGAACTGAAAACTCGTCAACACCCATGTTCATCCGAGAACCGGCTGGAACCTCCAGACTTGTATAAGACTACTCATTCAGAGGATTCGTAGACTATTCCACGCCTTGGGAATATTTGCACGACTCTCCGCGGTACTACACGACCCTGCACGTTGTATACCTAGACTTCCTGGTCCTATACTTTACAATACATGGATTGATAAAGAAATACTAGATCGGCTGCACCCTACTGCAGGTGACCACAGATTAAGCAGTCAAGTTTCACATCCACCGGGATGGACCAACTCACTTTTATCAGACAACATGTAGGCTCCTTCGATCCCTGACTTCTTCACAGAAGATCAACCCATCTCCCGGGGGAAACACATCTCATAGGGGCCGACTGATTTGGATGTTACCACTCGTCACAGTATAAGTAGAGGCACAATGGTGATCGCGCTCCGTCCGATTGGACCTCCCCGAGGGACTTATGCTTACAAGGTCTACAGTAATTCTCTGGCAGGCGAGAATCTTCTCCTGCTGCATCCATGACCAACAATTTCTCATGGAGCCATAGGGTACTCACATCTTCAGTCCCGGGAGGGTCGGCTACCTGGGGACCAGGTCCCGCTTTGGGGTTTCTCAGCAGGTCGGCGGACGATCGCAGGCTGCCGGGGACATCTTGGGAAACTGGGAACCCCGGGATGCGACGACCCTACCCCTACCATCTGGACATTTCCAGCCTGTCTGGTTCGGTCCTGCATCGTGATCCTTTATTGGAGGATGAAGACTGAACTACAGCTGGTATCACTACCCGAGGACTCACAAGCGACTATGATCCTCTAGGATACCAACTACCCAATGACATACCCCTCCAGCTAATGGGCTGTGGATGTCGTTCTCCTTCCACTCTACGGGACTAGACATCCTGCTGACAGACGGTCAGACTTGGTCTTGTATAATTTCCCGTTTGATGGCATATACGTGGGCGCTCAACTTGGAAGACCTCCCCACAACGCCGAAGACTGGGTCTCTCGGCACACCGTAGGACTCTTATTTAGTGCTATACTTTTTTTCTCAGCGTTAAAAATGCAAAATACGAAGCCTCCTGTCATGTGGTAAAATTGAAGATTATGCTAGCTTTAGTGTACTAATAATCTTAATGACAGGAGGCAAGTATTCCCCCCCTCCGCTGCCCACCCTATTAGTTTGCTTTGTAGGTATCAGGGGCTAAGGTAGGTTTGCCCCTCACATTGATGCTTATATGATATGTTCGTACTTCCAGTAATATTGAATCCTCATTAGAGTTCTTATTGCAATTACTCAGTTATCAGATTATAGTTACTATATTCTCCAATGGGATGTTATGTGGTATGTTAATTGGAGTTACATGTTCGTGACTATGTCTAAACCTGTCACATTCTCTTTTCAGTATGATTCGTCTCTGAAGACAATTGGCAGTTTATGTGAAACTATTGGAGATTTTATCCTTCGGATTTGACTCAACCCTGAACACTTTTCGTTGTTCGTTGAGAACCCTTTGGAAGTTTGCTCCTTCGCACATGGGAACTCTGAGTTATTATTAGTTTTATGGTTTGCTATACTCGGAATTATTATTAGTTTTATTGTTTGCTATATACCGTATATACTCGAGTATAAGCCGAGTTTTTCAGCCCATTTTTTGGGCTGAAAAACCCCAACTCGGCTTATACTCGAGTCAAGGTCTGTATTATGGCAATTTGCATTGCCATAATACAGACCGGGGGAGAGGGGGGCTGGCAGAGCTGTACTTACCTGTTCTGCAGCTCCTGTCAGCTCTCTCCTCCTCCGCGCCGTCCGTTCAGCACCTCGGTCAGCTCCCAGTGTAAGTCTCGCGAGAGCCGCGGCTCTCGCGAGACTTACAGTGTGAGCTGATAGAAGGAGCTGCACGGACGGCGCAGAGGAGGAGAGAGCTGACAGGAGCTGCAGAACAGGTAAGTACAGCTCTGCCAGCCCCCCTCCCCCCCACACTCAACTGCCACTGGACCACCAGGGAAGGAGAGCCCCCCTCCCTGCCATATATCAAGCAGGGAGGGGGGACGAAAAAAAAATAAAATAAGAAATAATAATAAATAAAAAAAATAATAATAAAAAAAAAGGGGGTATAAGGACCACTGTGGGAGGGGGGGGGGGTATAAGGACCACTATGGGAGGGAGGGGGTGGGATAAGGACCACTATGGGAGGGAGGGGGGGTATAAGGACCGCTATGGGAGGGAGGGGGGGGATAAGGACCACTATTGGAGGGAGGGGGTGGGATAAGGACCACTATGGGAGGGAGGGGGGGGATAAGGACCACTATGGGAGGGAGGGGGGGGATAAGGACCACTATGGGAGGGAGGGGGGGGATAAGGACCACTATGGAAGGGAGGGGGGATAAGGACCACTATCGGGGGCAGGGGGGTGGGATAAGGACCACTATGGGAGGGAGGGGTGGAGAAAAGGAACACTATGGGAGGGAGGGGGGGATAAGGAACACTATGGGAGGGAGGGGGGGATAAGGACCACTATGGGAGGAAGGGAGGGGGGGATAAGGACCACTATGGGAGGGGGGGGGATAAGGACCACTATGGGAGGGAGGGGGATAAGGACCACTATGGGAGGGAGGGGGGGGATAAGGACCACTAGGGGAGGGAGGGGGGGGGATAAGGACCACTAGGGGAGGGAGGGGGGATAAGGACCACTAGGGGAGGGAGGGGGGGGATAAGGACCACTAGGGGAGGGAGGGGGGGATAAGGACCACTAGGGGAGGGAGGGGGGGATAAGGACCACTAGGGGAGGGAGGGGGATAAGGACCACTAGGGGAGGGGAGGGGGAAGTAAGGACCACTAGGGGAGGGGGAAGTAAGGACCACTAGGGGAGGGGTGAGTCAGGACCACTGGGGGAGGGGGGTGAAGGAACACGGGGGTGGGGAGGTAAGGACCACTGAGGGAGGAGGAGGGGAGGTCAGGACATATGGGGGGGGGGCAAATATCCTTGCACCGGCCCTGCACACACTGCATTCATACACACACTGCATTCATACACACACACACACTGCATTTACACACACACACACTGCATTCATACACACACACACTGCATTCATACACACACACGCTGCATTCATACACACACACGCTGCACTCATACACACGCTGCACTCATACACACACGCTGCACTCATACACACACGCTGCACTCATACACACACGCTGCACTCATACACACACACTGCATTCATTATACACACACTGTAAATAAATATTCAATTAATATATTTTTTTTAGGATCTAATTTTATTTAGAAATTTACCAGTAGCTGCTGCATTTCCCACCCTAGTCTTATACTCGAGTCAATAAGTTTTCCCAGTTTTTTGGGGAAAAATTAGGGGCCTCGGCTTATATTCGGGTCGGCTTATACTCGAGTATATACGGTATTTACTTCTGCTTGTTGTCGCTTTCTGAAAGAGGAAATGATTAGGTCACGTTGCCTTATGTACATTCTGCTCTCCTGTGATTGGTTCTTTTTTCTATGTGTTTCTTTACTGCTGTATGGAGTTAGTAAAGAGATATGCAAAATACTTGCCTCCTGTCATTATTAAAATTAAGATTATTAGTACACTAAAGCTAGCATAATCTTCAATTGTAATAAATGCTTTCTACTCATCCTTCCCTTGGCCTTCCTCACTGGAATGTACTAAATCGCTCAGAAAACTAAGAAAAAGAACCAAGCACATAGATTACATTAAAGACTGTAAGCATCAATACCACCAAGTCATAATAAAACTGCCCCTGCAGTATGACAAATGTAAGCATTTGTGAGACACAGCAGTGTTAACATTTGTAGTTAGAATGCTTCTAATGGCTGTCATCTAGTCACAAGAGGCACTTCACATTCAGAATTGCTAAACATACTAGATGCTTCTCCAAGAGAAGGATGGGGTGCTTCAGGCAAAGGATTGCCCAGACAGACTATCTAAAAGTTGGATCATTAGCTGTCAGACTGACCAGTGCTGTAATACCAGTGAGTAAAAGTGTCTGGTTTACAGGGGGGGGGGGATCTCCTAGCTTATAGTCTCATAAGTGTAGCATTAACAATAGATCACATCATCACAGATACTATCCAAGTGGTTAACAGCATCATTCAACAGACCAACAGATTTCAGCATTTTGGGGTTGCCAACATCACATGAACCATAACACTATCCAAATCAAGCAGTACAGAAAGTCTAGTGTCTTGCAATTGTTCTTGCTGCCAGGTCTGTGGTACTGATTAAATGTAATAAGTGACCCTTATCCATTAGAGATTCCTTTAATACTAAAATTGTTTCACTTTAACACAAACACAGATCATTTGTATGTTGAGCTGTAAAAACACTGCACATAAAATATATTTTATATTGCTGCGGAAGGTGTAATTCCACCTCTGGCAGTGTCATTCAGCCTGGGACAAGAGATCCAGGCTGGCTAATGACAATTCTGTGCATATTTCTAGACCTAGAAGGACACTCACTGGCTAAGCGTGCCAAGCTGAAATACTCCGCAAACAACCAGCCAGATTGGCTAGTCATTCGCTCAGAGAAGTCTTAGCACTAGGAGTAGGTCAATGTAAAATAGAAAAGTAGTGGTTGCGATGCTTAGTATAACCCCTTTATATTACACCATTACTTAAAAGACCACTATAGACATCATGTGCCAGGTCCCTCTAGTTTTAACCCTGCAGTTGAAAACATAGTTCAGAGAAATTGCTATGTTTCACTGAGGGTTAATCCAGTCTCTAGTGGCTGTCTCACTGACAGCCGCTAGAGGTGCTTCCGCAATTTTCACTGAAAATCAGTGAGAAGATGCTGGACGTCCAAAGGAAAGCATTAAGTAATGCTTTCATATGGGCTGTTTGAACGCATGCACGGCAACAGCCGTGCATGCGCATCAGGATCAGACGTCGGCAGGGGGTGGAGAGTTCCGCAGCACAGAGGGAGCGCGGCGCTGGAGAAAAGTAAGCAGCTGAAGGGGTTTTAACCCATTCAGCCCAGCGGGAGGGACCTAATGACCCTATAGTGCCAGGAAAACTAGTTTGTTTCCCTGGCACTATAGTGCTCCTTTAAAGCAGCAAATTTTATTTCTGAACAATTTTTTTAAAAGATGTTTTCATAGAGGAGCTCTTTTCAGTTTACTTATATAAAGCATTTACGACAAGAAAAATCTTTGACTCACCAAAATCTATATCCAACAGTGCTGCGTTTGCTCCTTCAACTAAGATTTTCTTTGGTGGACCATGGAGCGCCTCGTAAATAAAATAAACCCCATCCTTCACCATAGGTTTAACTTTATCAGCATAGTCCTAAGTTGGAAAACAACACAGAATCAACGCATACCAGTGTGTACCAGTACCTACCAGCTATTTTGCTTTGTTTTCAATGTGATATTGTAACCTTTGAAAAACAGGCCTTACTTCTTTATAGGATATGCTTTTAGTTTACATAATTTAAAGGAAAATGCGTTTTTTGTTTTGTTAAGTTCTGTATTACACGAATATCCTTACTCTTCATTTTTTTTCAACCATTATATACGCTTATTCTAAATTTACATTTTCCATATTTATAAGCGGCAGTCATCACAAATGGCCCTTTACTCTCAGACAGGACAGGTAGCATTGTAAATGTGTGTACATAAGCTCTATTTTATTAACCAATTATTATTGAAAGAGAAAACGGGAGATGGATTTTGTAAACAATTAAAACATCTGACCAAAATGCAAATAGACTGCTGATAATTCAAATAAATTTATAGATACTCTAGGCAAAGTTAATCAAATAGATATTTAAAAGAAACACTACAGGCACCAAAACAACTTAATCTAAATTAGGTTGTTATGGAAGGCCCCTGGAGGCACTCTTACTTTCAGGGGTTAAACTGTTTTCAAATGGTTTAACCCCAAAGTAGCCTCCATCGACTGTCTCAGCACCTCCCCTGGCAGCATTCATCTTCTCAAATTTCACTTACAGGAAGCACGGAGTGCAGGGGTGCAGTTGATTGGCTGAGAGCTGACATGACACTCTCAGCCAGTGACTCAATATTCTCTAAACTGGCTTGGAAAGAAACTTCCCTTTTCCAAGCCAGGGGAGGAGCTGAGCCCATTGCTAGAGGAAAATTCAGGGTTAAACAATTCGAACACTGTTTATTCACTGAAGGCAAGATCTCTTTAGTGGGACTCCCATCACTTAGAGGAAGCATAGGGTCACTACCTGCATGGAAGACATGAGGTTTCCTGGGAAAGAAAAAAATGCTCAGGAACTCACTGTGTTGAAGTATAAGCAGGATTTTAATGGAACATCAAAAGTGCACAGCAACATTTCGACCTGTACCCAGGTCTTTGTCAAAGACCTAGGTACAGGTCGAAACATTGCTGTGCACTTGATGTTCCATTGCATTCTGCCTGAACATTTTTTCTTTTTCATGCTATGCATGTGGGGTGTGCTGGCCCTAACTCAGTTTAGCACCCTGTTTTTTGGTTGAGTACTTAATACTTTTTATATGAGGTTTCCTGGGTACCTGGAGAAGGTACAGAAAGTGTAGTGGGAGAGGTCGGCATCCCAAGCTGAAGACAAGTCCACCCTATTACTCTTATACAATTCCCATCATGCTATTTCAATGCCAGAGATGAAGAATTCATATTGCCAGACGTCTGGCGCATGCAGGGGTGTGTGCGTTGGGTTTTTCCCAGCAAGAGAAATGGTGTTTCATGGACACAGCTTTCACCTTTCCACTCCTGCTTAGAAGCCCTAGAAGGAAGTGATGATCTGAGCTCACCCCTGCAATCTGCTTATGGACAGTCATGGAAAGAAGGTACACAATACGAGTTCTATGGTTTTACATACCAAGACATAAAAGCAACTGGCTATTCCTTAGCAGGTCTTAAAATGAGGCAAATACAACCTCAGATGAACAACAAGACATGACATATTACACCGTATCATCATTTACCAAAAATTATGCCAAAATGGAGAAGCTTTGTATGAAAAGCCAAGTCAACCTTATATTTCAATAGCTTGTAGAACACCATGCTTGACAGCTGGTATGAGGGGTCTGTGCTGGTATGCCGAGTTTGGCATAAACCAAACATCTCCACTTTGGTCTTATCTGTCCAAAGGAAACTATTCCGAAGTGTTGTGGTTTGTTCAGATGCAACTTTACAAACCTAAGTCGTACAGCCATGTTTTTTTGAGCGAGAAGAGGCAACTCTTTTTCGAATTTTAATGTCATGAACTTTAACATGCTAATTGAGGCCTGTTGTGTCTGACATGTAACTCTTGGGGGTTTTATAGACCAAATTCAACAATTCAATATTTAATTACCTTAAGCCGGTTTAATTCACCCTCAATATCAATTTCCAATGAAGGGTACATGGCTTTATACTGGTTAGCCAACACTGTAAACCTGTTAATACAAATCATTAAAATAAGAATTACAGATTAATTTAAGTAAATCAAATATTGCTTAAGTTCGAGGATTTTTTTTGTAGTTTAAAAACATTTTATAATTTTAGATTTTCCAATCAGATATTACTGTGCATGCAGCAGATTTCAGATCACCACATGTATACATTTTTAAAGGAACACAAACCTGTATTTCTAGTGCTTTAGGGTCTCCCTAGTAAAATATAGGTTCCCCACCCATAACATTAGCGATAAAAATTAAGAAAAAAAATAAATAGATTACTTACCATTTTCCTCAGAGCTGCTTACCAGTCTTCTCCAGTGACATCACGTAGGAGGCATGCCCCCCTCCATCATTGGTCCAATCCAATGCTTCTCAGAGTGTCGCTGTGCATTTAACCCCTTAAGGACCGATGACTGTTCAGGACCGTCATCGGAAAAATCCCCTTGGGGACCGATGACGGTCCTGAACCGTCATAACGGTCTGGGGCTACTTACCTGATCGCCGCCGGTCCCCCGGCGGCGATCAGCGCTCCTCCAGGTCCAGGGGGACTGCCTGTCTGCCCGGGCAGTCTCCCCTCGGCAGATCAAGACCCCACCGCCACATGATCACTCGATCACATGACCGCAATAGGTGTCCATGTGTCTGCCTGCAGGGGGGCTGTCTGTGCTGACAGGCAATCTCCCTGCAAGTGGAAAATAAAAAAATAAAGTTACAAAAGAAACCAATCAACGTAAAAAAATAATATGTATATATACACATGTATTATATCTATATATAATATATGTATATGTATCACATATATATATATATATATATATATATATATATATATATATATATATATATATATATATATATATATAAATACTTATATTTAAATTACACACGAATATATACAATATATAATTACTATATATGGTATATATTATTATAAAATACAAATAATAATACAAAAAATTATATATATATGCAATTTTATTCTAACAGTATTTTGATATTGAGATAGAGATATATATATCAAAATACACTTGGAATGTAATGATATATATATATATATCTATGTATAAATAAATAAATAAAAAAAAAAAATAATCCGAAATATACATATGTCCATATACATAATTACATAAATAATTTCATAAATATACACATAGACGTCAAAAATATAAATATGTATATATATTAAAATTCTACGTGCGTATTTATGTAATATTTTTACCTAATTAAGTAATTTTAATGATTGCAATTTGAGGGACCTGCCTGCCAACCCAGGCCTAAAGTCCAGATAATTTAATTTGCTAGCACTGTGTTTAACCCTGTAACTTTCTATGACACCCTAAAACCTGTACATGGGGGTACTGTTTTACTCGGGAGACTTCGCTGAACACAAATATTAGTGTTTCAAAATAGTAAAACATATCACAGCGATGATATTGTCAGCGATGATATTGTCAGTGAAAGTGAAGTTTTTTGCATTTTTCACACACAAAAACAGCACTTTCACTGAGGATATTATTGCTGTGATACATTTTACTGTTCTGATACACTAATATTTGTGTTCAGCAAAGTCTCCTGAGTATAACAGTACCCCCCATGTACAGGTTTTATGGTGTTTGTGAAAGTTACAGGGTCAAATATAAGGCTTGATTTTACTTTTTTTTATTGAAATTTGTCAGATTGGTTAGGTTGCCTTTGAGAGCGTATGGTAGCCAAGGAATGAGAATTAGCCCCATGATGGCATACCATTTGCAAAAGAAGACAACCCAAGGTATTGCAAATGAGGTATGTTCAGCCTTTTTTAGTAGCCACTTAGTCACAAACACCGGCCAAAGTTAGCGTTTTTTGCATTTTTAACACACAAACAAATATAAATGCTAACTTTGGCCAGTGTTTGTGACTAGGTGGCTACTAAAAAAGACTGGACATACCCCATTTTGAATACCCTGGGTGGTCTACTTTAGAAAAATATGTACATGTTAGTTGTGTTTCGGGGATTTATGACAGATAAAGGTGTTACAATGTCACTATTGATACATTTAAAATATATATATATATATATATATATATATATATATATATATATATATTGAAACAGAAATTTCCTACTTGTATTTATAGGCCTATAACTTGCAAAAAAAAAAGCAATAAAGCATGTAAACACTGGGTATTTTTAAACTCGGGACAAAATTTGGAATCTATTTAGCAGTTTTTTTCATTAGCTTTTGTAGATAAGTAAAAGATTTTTCAAGTCCAAAAACATGTTTTTTTTTTCAATTTTTCACCATATTTTATTATTTTTTTTAAATACAATATATGACATGATACAAATAATGGTATGTTAAGAAAGCCCTTCTTGTCCTGAAAAAAACAATACATAACTTGTATGGGAACTGTAAATGAGAGAGCGGAAAATTACAGCTAAACACAAACACCACAAAAGTGTTAAAACTGCTCTGGTCCTTAACGTACAACATCGCAAAAACAGGCCGGTCCTTTAGGGTTAAAGTCTGCTTACATAACCTGGACAAATTTGAGTTTTTGCCATGTTTACACCAACATGTGTAATAAGAAACATATAGATTTTATTTCTCCTTTCTTTGTACTTCACTTTACATTTTCACCAACTGTACCAATGGTGGCGGTAAAAGCCCCTGGCCTGGGTGCTTTTCCAGACGGGAGGGCTCTGATGGTGGCAGTGATTTTATGATCAGCCAATGGGCTAGTAAGGTCTGCCTGTTGTGTAGGAGTCAGTTGTGGTAGTTGGAGGTTAGACAGGTAAGGAGTAATATGCTCTTTCAAGGGTTGGTAATCTTTATTTAGGTTGTACAGATTGGTGTAATCGCATGCAAATTAGTCTCCTATGTCTTTTGGTGTATACACCTTAGTGCCAGTGTGAGTTGTGAGATCTGTCGTGCTTTTAGTCTTGTGACTAGTAGTTTGCTCGCTTTGTTGCCTTGTGCATAAAATTTGGCCTTCAGTCGTTTGAGCTTGTAACTGGTAATTTGTAGTGCCTGTTGTATGCTCCTAGTCAGGGATGAGGATGGAGTCAGTTGGTTTTGCAAATTCAGATTATAAAAAAGGTATTTTTGCCATTGGCTGCTCTCTGAATAAAAAGTCCCCGATTTGTGTGCCTGCAAAACCGTGGTCGAGCACACGTCCAGGGTAGAGATCTATACAAAGTAATTCTGAAGGGCTATAACCACCTAGTCTGTAAAACTAGTTTGTAGTAGCAAGTTGTTAAGTCTCCATGGACTCCTATGTTTGAAGTCATTTAGATCTTTGACTTCCACAATAACTGGGGCATGGTTGGACCACATGGACAATTTGGTTCAGGTTGGACCCTAGTACTAAAAATGTGTCCAGACGGGAGTAAGAGTTGTGTACAGGCGAAAAATAGGTATAGGATTTTTCTGTTCCATGGGTTACTCTCCATGCATTATAACAGTGATGTTTAGATAGTGGCACTTGTATCGCTCTGCACTGCTGCAAGTGTAGTATCTAGTGTAGGGTCTAAAAATTTGGTTGAAGTCACCACAAAGTACAAAGGTGATTCGTTGTTGCACATTTTCTGTAAAATCTTATAGAGAAAGTTTAGTGGATTAGTGTTTGGGGCATATATAGTTGCTATGGTATACATCATGTCATTGATGGTCCCCACCAAAATGATTTATCTTCTGTTCGTATCTATTTTTTGAGAATGTAATTGGAAGGAAGCCTTTTTACAGATTAGTATGGGGGTTCCCTTTGACTTCGCAGGGGAGGTTGCATGGAATTGTATTGGGTAATCTTTTGTCATTGGGGGGTTGGGGGGGGGGGGGGGGCATTTTCCCTAAAATAGGTTTCTTGTATAAACAACACCACAGATTCATGTAGTTTTATTTCTCAATGTAGTAGGTGTTTCATTGGCATATTTAGGCCTTTTACATTATGACAGAATTTTCATGGTGGGTCATATCTTCGTACATGTTGTATGGGTATGTATTGTCTAACTCGTGTGTGCACAATAGGGTATGGCTTCCTGTTCTTGGAGAAGTGCGCCTAGAGAGCCTACTACTAACTCAGTACAGTAGGAGAAGGGACCAAACATGTTTATTTTTTATTATTAATTAAAAAATGTTATAACATTGCTGAACGTCATCAAAAGGAAAAATTAATGTACAAGTACCCGATCGTTCAATTGGAGTGGAGTGTTGTCCCCCACACCCCCGTCATCACCTCTTGGGCCTCTTCCATTTAGGGGGAAAGTCTTACAGTCCACATTCTCGAAGGGCCGGTTTCCATCTTCAGGTGAAAATAGTACCGTGGTTCTCCCCGCACGCTGTAGCAGTAGCTTCCCCAAGTATCCCCAGCAGTATATGATGTGATGGGCCCTTAGTTGCTTGGTGACTGGCTGGAATGATCTGCGCTTCAAGGTGTGGGCAGATGTGTCAGCATAGATGGCGATATCCCGATATTTCTCTGCCCGATCTTTACGAGACCTGCTCTGTTGAATGATTTCTTCTTTGGCATGGTAGTAGTGGAGACACACAAAGATGTGTCTAGAGGTCTTAGGAAGCAGAAATTTGGGCCTAGCCGTGCAATGGAGTCTGTCCATTAACAAAACATCTCTGGGGAGCTCAGGTGCGATCACGTGCAACAGTTCCGTGATATGGCTTCTCAAAGAGCCTTTGATTGGACCAGCCAGCTTAGAGCACATGCATAAACTTAATTAAAAAAAGTAATGGAGGCGAAATGGAAGCAGGAGGGTTTCACTTAAGCAGGGAGGAAAGGGAGACAAACATGGTTTCAGGCTGCCTAAGTCACTTGTGCAGGGGGTATAACTAGCTTCTGCTTGAAGTGTTGCACATACAGACTCCACTGAAGTGGTCGTGGTGGCTGGAGTAACTTAACTCAATGGGAGAAAGAATTAAAAGGACACTGAGCACCAAAATTACTGCATGTATTTGAACAGGGATGGTATGTACAAGCCAGATTGGGTACTCTCTGCACATAAGTTTTGCAATGATGTAAAATAGTTAAGATGCTTAGAATGGTCCTTTAACATTCCTAAGCTAACCTGCACCAGATAGCATAATATAAATACATTTTGTTGTTTAAACCTTGAGACCCTAAATAAATAATTTCCCATTTCCTTGTACACTTTACTGCTGGTGCACTTAATGGCCAAAATTAGGTGGACACCCTGCTAATTATTGAGATCACATGTCTCAGTCACAGCCATAGCCAACGGACACATAAAATGAAAAGTTATCGTAGGAAGCCACATGCACGATCATTGCATTTCTGACCTACTAGATTTTTCACGGTAAACCACACAAACAGAGGCGGATCATATAACGCCAAAGCATGCAAAAAATTTAGGGCAAAGCTACAGAGTATGCCGCTGGAAGCAACATCAGTACAAGAAGAATGTGCAAAGAACTGCAAGAAATGGGATTCTATGGCTGAGAGGCTGTATAAAAGTCTCACACCAGCATGAACAATGCCAAGGATCAGCAGGGAGAGAGTAAAGCACCTGAGCAATGAATCACTATCTAGCAGTGAGGATTATGATGGGGCTAAGAATCTGGGTGTGGTGAATGCAAAAAGAATGCTACTTCCTGGAATGCATAGCTCCCACTGTAAAGTCTGGCACATTTATCCAGCATTTGGGCTAGGCACCTTAATTATCGTGAACGGTCATCTTTTTGCTACAAAGCACAAAAGCATTTTAGACAACTGGGTGCGCTTCAGACATTGTGGCAACAGTTTGGAGAGAGCCCTTTCCTGTTCCATGTGTTGACAAGATTATTGATGAGAAACTAAATTGGCCTGCACAGTGCCCTCATCTCAACCCCACTTAAACCTTGAGGTTGAATTGATTATCTTGTCCAACATCAGAGCCTCACTTTACAAATGCTCTTATGGCAGAATGGACACAAATGCCCCCAGATGCAGTAAAAATTATTGTGGAAAACATTGACAGAAAAATTCAGGCAGTTGTTGCTGCATGGAGGAGGGTGCACCCCATTGATGCCTATAGTTTTGGAACAAGCTCACAGGTGTGATGGTCACACACTTTTAGGAATATAAAAAGAGGAAGAGGTTCTATTTCAACTGTCAAAAGTAAAGACACAAGTCAATGCGACCTGATGGAATACACCCAAAGCTATTAAAAGAGCTTAGTGGTTTACTAGCAAAACCATTAACAGATTTATTTAACCAATCATTGTTAACAGGAGTAGTCCCAGAAGATTGGAAGTTAGTGAATGTTGTGTCCATTCATAAGAAAGGTAATAAGGAGGAGTCAGGCAACTATAGGCCAGTAAGCCTTACTTCAGTAGTGGGGAAAGTGATGGAAACAATGTTTAAGGATAGGATTGTTGAACATCTAAAAACACATGGATTTCCAGATCAGAGACAACATGGGTTTACTTCAGGGAGATCATGCCAAACTAATCTTATTGATTTTTTTGATTGTGTAACTAAAATTATAGATCAGGGTGGTGCAGTAGACATTGCTTACCTAGATTTCAGTAAGGCTTTTGACACTGTTGCACATAGAAGACTTATCAATAAATTGCAATCTTTAAGTTTGGATTCCAATATTGTTGAATGGGTAAGGCAGTGGCTGAGTGACAGGCAACAGAGGGTTGTAGTCAATGGAGTATATTCAAAGCTTGGGCTGGTCAACAGTGGGGTACCTCAGGGATCTGTACTTGGACCCATTCTCTTTAATATTTTTATTAGTGATATTGCAGAAGGTCTTGATGGTAAGGTATGTCTTTTTGCTGATGATACTAAGATATGTAACAGGGTTGATGTTCCAGGAGGGATAAGCCAAATTGAAAATGATTTAGGTAAACTAGAAAAATGGTCAGAGTTGTGGCAACTGACATTTAATGTGGATAAGTGCAAGATAATGCATCTTGGACGTAAAAACCCAAGGGCAGAGAACAGAATATTCGATAGAGTCCTAACCTCAACATCTGAGGAAAGGGATTTAGGGGTGATTATTTCTGATGACTTAAAGGTAGGCAGACAATGTAATAGAGCAGCAGGAAATGCTAGCAGAATGCTTGGTTGTATAGGGAGAGGTATTTGCAGTAGAAAGAGGGAAGTGCTCATGCCATTGTACAGAACACTGGTGAGACCTCACTTGGAGTACTGTACACATTACTGGAGACCGTATCTTCAGAAGGATATTGATACCTTAGAGAGAGTTCAGAGAAGGGCTACTAAACTGGTTCATGGATTGCAGGATAAAACTTACCAGGAAAGGTTAAAGGATCTTAACATGTATAGCTTGGAGGAAAGACGAGACAGGGGGGATTTGATAGAAACATTTAAATACATAAAGGGAATCAACACAGTAAAGGAGGAGACTATATTTAAAAGAAGAAAAACTACCACAACAAGAGGATATAGTCTTAAATTAGAGGGACAAAGGTTTAAAAATAATATCAGTATTACTTTACTGAGAGGGTAGTGGATGCATGGAATAGCCTTCCAGCTGAAGTGTTAGAGGTTAACACAGTAAAGGAGTTTAAGCATGCGTGGGATAGGCATAAGACTATCCTAACTATAAGATAAGACCAGGGACTAATGAAAGTAATTAGAAAATTGGGCAGACTAGATGGGCCGAATGGTTCTTATCTGCCGTCACATTCTATGTTTCTATATAATGTATAAATATACATACACATTCTAAGACCCTGAGAATGTGCAAAAACTGTACTTGCCTTTGGTTAAAAATAGGGTGCATTGTCATTGTAGCTTAAGCAATGTGAAAACATTTACTGCAACTACACATGCCCACACTATACAAAACGTGGATACAATGCATTATATCTATGATTTACAATATTCATATTAACAAAACCTGAAAACACAAACCTTTGAGAGAATTCATTAAAGTCGGACACAAGGTCACACATTCGTAGACCACTTCGAGCAGCTTTTGAAGAGTACACTGGACCGATACCCTTTTTTGTAGTACCCAAACTATGAAATAGGAAAAAAAAAGTTAAATAAAAGCTTAATTAACATAAGTGCCACATAAGCCTCACAGCAGCTGTCACTGTGGCTCCTCATATTAGCATTTCCAAAATTTCATCCCTCCCCACACAGAGGATTTTAAAAGGAAAACTAAAGGCACAAAAAAAAAAAAACTCAGTACGCAATTCTGTGCAATTTAGGAATAACTTTGTTTATGCAGTCCTTGTCACACATTCCTTCATGTGACTTGCACAGTCTTCCCAAACAAACACATTTCTGAAAAAGAACCAAGATATTTTAGGTTCCTGTATGTCACAATCTGTTTAATCTAGAATTTCTTGAATATTGCTCGGTTAATAGCCGCCTAGATAGGTGATTTAAAATCTAAATGGCAGAGAATGACTTATTTATATACCAAAACACCTTCATTAAGCTAAAATTGTTTTGATGCCTATATTATCGCTTCAAGAAAAGGTGCAGCTTTAGTCCAGCTGCAGGGCCATGCTCAATGGTGGTCAACCTGTACTCCCCTCATTCCAGCACTCCGTCACTTCCAAAAGCGGCACATAATAGATTTTTTTTAATTCTCGTTTGATCGAGGGAGTTAACACAAGACCATTGGACGCTGGTGCAAGCACAAGATTTAAAGCACACACCCAAGGAAAGGCAAAAGATGCAATATTTGTCGCATTCTTAAAAGCAGAATGATGACAGCACTCTGAAAGAGTAGTAGGGGGTAAGGGAGGGTTAGAAGAGCACTAATGTTAGTAACAGAGCTGCATCTCCAGTCTTTTAGAGGGGAGTACATACAAAAATATAAAATTGACAGACTACTACTCCCATAATTCTCTGATTAACATATTGGAATAATTCCCAGGTTTCCCGATTGTTTTCAGACCACAATTTACAAATAGTACCATATATTCATGGGGAATTTAATAGGAATGTTGACTGGACCACAACAACAACCTTTTGTTCTTGACCAACTGCTGTTTTACAGTTTACTGGTAAGGGGGCAAACGGTTATCCAAAAAGCCTACAAAGTGACAGTACCACATCAAACTGATTTGTCATACGTGTAGCTTCCCATATAGATCTGTTTCTGTCAAATCTTGTATGTTTGAGAAGAGAGTTTTGAAGTACAGTCTTTTCTTGGCATAGCCTGTATGGCATAATGCAGTAAACGTTGGATATTCTTTCTAATCATATATCATTTTAACTTCTCTAAAGTGTTCTTTAGTCTTCATTTCATTCAGATTCACAACTTGAACAGAGTGCTTAACACTGAGGGTTATTTAATGAACATATGGGATCCACTTAGATTGTGTACTGATGAAGGCCAACTGCAACATAAATGTTCATAGGCAATAACATCTGTATAAGATGAAAGCCTCCATAGCAAAGGGATGAAAATGTATGCAAGAAAAAGGTTTCAAGTGTTCTTTTAATTTTATTTCAGCAAAACCAGTGTCACTTTACAATAAGTCTTTTAGGGTTTGAATGTTGCTGAAATAAATATTCTAAATAAAATCTTGAAGTATAATAGTGTGAGATAAATGGGAGATGTCATGGGTTTGACTACTTTTAATGTTCCAAACTTGTAAAGCTAAAGGTTTAATACTATTAAACTGACATTTTCCTTATTTCCAGTACATTTTTGAAAAGTATATTAGCTTTTAAGTTCAAAAGAATTTGCTTTAAACATTTTCAACCTAAAGATCATTGAAACTGTCATGGCAAGGTCACTTTTAAAGCAAAATCAGAGACACCTGACGTTCGCAGTGTGAAATACTAAAATATAAACTGAGCATACCTCCAGCATCGCAGTGCCTTCTCCTCACCTCCGTGGTGTTAAGCTACTGCAACATCCACATCCCGTCTGCCTACACCCTTCTTTCAATTTCCCCGCTTGTAGATGCTTCACCAAACAGGGCAAACCAGTGACACTCATACCCTGGCTTAACTGCCAATATGCCAGCATCTGAAGAAAGTGACAGTCACTCTGTTCCTAAGTTCCCTAGCAAGCATTTGCTGGGGAGTTACTATAGCAACCACAGTATATGAGCTATGGTTGCTTTCAGGATTTAAAATCTACTAGCAACAAGGCCTTGAAAGTTAGTGGCCACTGCAAGTCATAATATACTCATCAGGGCTGAATATTTACTCGCCAATGTCGAGTGAAAATTTTGAGCCCTTATTGCTGTGCTTGGAGAGTAGAAGATCAGGTATGAAGAACAAGTGGGAGAAAAAAAAAGAAAAAAAACTAAGTACAATTCCATCCCAATCTATACATTTGCTAGTACATCTGCTAGCACAATGTAGAGATATAAGTTTATGTTCTTTGAAGGAAAAAAAAAAAAAAAAGCAGAAGTTATAAATAGCATGATTGGCATATTTAAGTAATAATTGTAATGTTCAAATTTAGACTATGCCTTCTTAAAGTTAATCTATTTTATTAGACTGAAACTCAATGTATTTGCTGAAAGAATCAGATCTATAACAGGGAAAAAAAAAAAGTGTTGCTTAGGTAAATCTGGAGGCAGAGAATAATTGGCTGATAGGGATATTGACAAATATATGCTTCTATGGGTCAAGCACTCTACACTTACTTTTTCCCTGCTTGTTCTTGCCTCTGCTGCTCTTGAATCCCATCAGCAGCTTGGTGGAAGTCAAACACTAGTCAAAAAAAAAAAAAAAGTTAGGTAAAATAAGAAAAACAAAAAGTAAAAAAATATAATAATTAAATACAATGAATTTACTAGATGATTGAAGTTGATCAATTAAATTTAAAGGACCACTCTAGGTACCCAGACCACTTCAGCTTAATGAAGTTGTCTGGGTGCCAGGTCCTTCTAGGGTTAACCCATTTTTTCATAAACATAGCAGTTTCAGAGAAACTGCTATGTTTGTGAATGGGTTAAGCCTTCCCCTATTTCCTCTAGTGGCTGTCTCATTGACAGCCGCTAGAGGCGCTTGCGTGATTCTTACTGTGAAAATCACAGTGAGAGCACGCAAGCGTCCATAGGAAAGCATTATGAATGCTTTCCTATGTGACCGGCTGAATGCGCGCGCAGCTCTTGCCGCACGTGCGCATTCAGCCGACGGGGAGGAGAAGAGGAGGAGAGCTCTCCGCCCACCGCTGGAAAAAAGTAAGTTATAAACACTTTCCCCTTTCCAGAGCCGGGCGGGAGGGGGACCCTGAGGGTGGGGGCACCCTCAGGGCACTCTAGTGCCAGGAAAACGAGTATGTTTTCCTGGCACTAGAGTGGTCCTTTAATTTACTAAATATGGTTTACTTTTATACACACTTCATTTTATGTCACTTTGTTGTTTTTCTGTTTGTAAGTACTCATTCTATTTTTTTTTCTTCAAAAGTTCCCCAATACCATACTTGTATTTCCACTGTTAGAGTGTCCCATTAACCACTTCACTACCAAGTGTTTTGCAGAAAAACCACTCTCCTGGAAATTAATGTATAACCCCTTAAGGACTGAGCCAAATGTACACATTGTGATCAAAACAAAACGGGAATTTGACTATATGTCTGTTCAACCGTAATTCACCTCTTTTATATTAAGTGCACCCACACTTATTAAATATAAATTTTATTCAGGGGAAACAGGGCTTTCATTTAATATCAAATATTTAGCAAAAAAAAAAAAAATTTAATATAAATAAAAAAATATAAAAAAAATGGGAGAAAATAAGAGTTATTTTATTAGTTCTACATGACATTTTAACTTTGAATGTCATAATACGGTTTTGCTTTTACCTTTTCTTTGCCTTAGATGAAATCTCCTTTCTTCCAGCCTAAATGTGAGACCTTGTGTCCTATATATAGCCCTGTTTATGAATAGATTTCCAGATAATCGTTTGTACTGGCCCCGAATATATTTTTATAATGTTATTATATCCCCTCCGATGTGCAGTTTTTCCAAGAGATTTACATTTTTTAACCTTTCTTCATAACTAAAATGCTCCATTCCTTTTATCAATTTTGTAGCTCGCCTCTGCACTAGTGCCATGATATCCTTCTTTAGAACAGGTGCCCAAAATTGCACAGCATATTCAGGGTGTGGTCTTACCAGCGATTTATAAAGAGGCAAAATTGTATTCTCATCCAGAGAATTTATGTCCCTATTTATACATGACAACCTTACTGGCCTTAGCAACTGCAGATTGACATTGCATATTGCTGCCTAATTTGTTGTCTATAACAATTCCCAAATCCATCTTGTGTGTGGTTATCCCTAATTCACTACCATTTAGAGTGTAAGTTGCTTGTGCCTTCTTGACCCCAAAGTGCATAACTTTGCATTTCTCTACGTAGCCTGAGTGTGCATGTTTTTGTGAGTCAAGATGTGTGTGTCAGACATATACATACATACACTATATATATATACACACATACACACACACACACACCTTAACACACAGGCGCATACAAACACAGATACACACCTTAACACACAGATACACACTGTGTGTTAAGGTGTGTGTATCTGCGTGCCACTATCTGCCTGTGTGTGTGTGTCAGATTCACACACACAGATACACATTGTGTGTCAAGGTGTGTATATACACACCTTGACACACGCCGGCACATACAAAAAAAAGGGCGCAGTTTTCTAAAAAAAAATTCCAGGAGGGTCAAAGTGTTCCACGGGAAAAATTAATTGGGAAACCCTAGTCTAATACTATCCTTACCTTTTGTGTCACTTTACCCCACTCCCTCTAGCATGTAAGCTCATTGAGCAGGGCCCTCAACCCCTGTTCCGGTGTGTCCAACTTGTCTGATAAAACATGTTTGTTCGTCCACTCACTGTAAAGTGCTGTGGAATTTGTTGGCGCTATATAAATAACATAATCTGCTCCTCTTCAGCACCAGTAAGAGTACAGAATAGAGGTCTATGGAGGATCCCACAGCTACGTAGCTCCGCCCAATGTCTACTTTGTCGATGTATATCTATTGACTGGGTTGGAATTTCAGTGAAAATCCAACACAGTGAAAATAAGCATTTCATAAAGTTTCTTTATGAAATACTCCTTTTTCAGGGTGTGTGGATGACAGTGCCACTTTAAATAGGCATTGCTCACATCCGCCAGTAGAATTCATTGAATTACACAATAAATGCTGTGAGGTTCAAGCACAGATCTAGCATCTTTAATGCAGGAATCAAAGAAAGAATGGAAAAAAAAAATAAAGGGAACGTCAACCATATCCCTGTACCGCCTACTCAACAGACGTAGTAATGCTTCCTACAGAAAATCGTCCTGTGATCAGATTCTTTGTCTGGATTGAGGAGAAAGGGCTGGCTGAGATGAAAAGTAGAAATGATGAAGTGCCAGAAATGCACAAGAAAAATAAAGTTTGCTAATGTCAAGACCATTGGTTACTCTGCCTAGCCTAAGACTCTTAGGATTTAAAGCCTGCAAACAAGTTAATTGGATACGGCAAAGCAATTAAACTGCTTTATCATTCCATCTCCTCTATGCTGCTCAGGCTAATGAGGAAGCATTGGCCTGAGCAGCAATGGGCGACTATGATTGGCTGAGTGTGACAGCAGACCGCTTTCAGCCTATTGCAGTGCTCTTGCACAGGTAGAGTCACACTTTCAGTAGAGATCTGGGTGGTGTCAGTAGAGGTGACCAGATGTGGGTGGCCATCACTCCCTTTGTAGTTTCACATTGCTCATAAAATGGTTTAACAATGAATGCAAACAGCACCAGATGACACCAGATGATTTTAATGAGATGAAATGGTTATAGTGCCTGCAGTTTCCCTTTATTGTAGACCACGTGCTCTATACCTGACCAGGGTAAACTGAAGTCAATAGTTAAAGGGAAAATGTGTGTCATTATCATCATGCATTTAATATGACCATATATAATGTACAAAATCATTTTCCCCAACAATGTAGGAAAGAAAAATATTTCTTAACACAGTCAAGTCTGCCAAATTTCTTAAAAAATGTAAAAGTAAAATACAAGATCTGGTTCACCTACGCAGTATTTCACCTTTATTTTATATTAAAGGACCACTATAGTCACCCAGATCACTTCAGCTCAATGAAGTGGTCTGGGTGCCAGGTCCCTCAGGTTTTAACCCTGCAGCTGTAAACATAGCAGTTTCAGAGAAATGCTTTCCAATGGGAGTTTTTAATGCGCATTCGGCTCCACTTGGGAGCTGACGTCGGAGGGGGAGGAGAGGTCACAAGCGCAGAGGGAGGCCGGCACTGGATTATGATAAGTGGCTGAAGGTATTTTAACCACTTCAGTAAAACGGAAGGGGGGCACTGAGAGTGGGGGGACCCCAAGGACTATATAGTGTCAGCGAAAACAGGTTTGTTTACCTGACACTGTAGTGGTCCTTTAACCCCTTAAGACCGCAGCCAAATGTACAAGTTGTGATCCAAAAAAAACGTAAACAAAACCTGGCATTTGCGCTATATGTCTG